>NW_024884822.1:4347401-4431916 GCF_019232065.1 Centrocercus urophasianus | reverse complement strand
TTAAAAAAAAAAAAAAAAAAAAAAAAAAAAACCAACAACAACAACAACAAAAAACAAACAAACAAACAAACAAAAACAAAACAAAAAAACCAACGAACCAACCGAAAAAAAAACCAACCTCTTTTTTTCCTACTTTCACACTTTTATTTATCTATTTATTTTTAGCCCAATGAGTTATTTCATTGCTTGGTAATATTTTTTATTCTGACAAATGATGAATAAAAAATGTCCCCTGAACCAAAAGATATTCCTAGTACTCCTGTTATTGATAAACTGAGGTCATGTTCAGTGCTGTACACACTGAAAAATAAATACTTAAAATGGAAATTTTTCTGCAGGGTTAGGCAGGTTAGTCTAGATTGTCATCTTCTCTTCTTTTGCCACAAAAGAAAACAACTCTAGGCCATTCCCAACAAAAGTCTAAAATGTTTTTTAACTAGTATGTTTTTTTTTCTAGCAAAGATTCTGTGTACACTCTTTAAAAAGATGTCTTTGGAAATAATGAGAACTAACTCTCACTGGAAACAAAGGAACTCCAGCAGATCTGTTTGCCTGTCCACACAAAGACCTGGGTCAGTTGTACCGTAGCTGTTCTTGTAACAGTACAATTCTAAAATCCTTGTGTGCTTGGTGTGTTGGTAGTTTGGGTGCTGACTACTGGCTTTTGTTTGTATTTTGCGTGGTGCAGAAGAACGGAGATGAGGTTTACATCTTTGGTTCTTGCTAACTTCTTTGTGTAGCCATTCACACCCATGCAAATTGACAGTGCACTGATTTCTGATCTCCAGGGAACAAACAGTTTGAGACCACTGTTAGACACCTGCACTGAGTTTACAACTTTAGTAGAAAATTGTTGGGAGTTCACAGATTGAAGTGGTGTGAAAACCTGTTGGGTGTAAGACGCTGCCTTGTCAGAAGCCTCTGACTCTGCCCTCGCCATGTAGCCTGCAGTCGTATGCTCCTCAGACGAGTTTGTACTTCTCCCATTCAGCTTTAGTAGTTATTATGTGCAGGGTGTCAGACATTTCACACGGTCTCAGTGTCTGCACCAATATAAAAGACTATAGAGGAATTAATTTGGAGTCAGTGTTGATATGTTTGATTTGGAGTATCACCGTGAGAGTAGATGGGTTACGCTCACAGAGGCTTTCAGCAGGCTTGCTCCCTAAAGATGTATCTGATATTTTATCTTGTGCTGATCTGTAGGACTGTGTGAATTTCTAATATCTGGACTATTTTGATAGCAGACATAGTGAGATTATGTACAACAAAATAGTCAACTGTACCCTTTAGTCCATACTTGCTTATCTCATTACTGATAAGCTTGGGCATTTGGGACCTTGTAACTAATAAATCATTGACAGCAAAACATGAGAGTGTCTGTCCAACACAGAGGTTCTTTCATCTTTCATCTAATTGACACCTTTAGGCTGAAGTTTCTAAAACCATGTTGCTCTTAATAAATGTTAACTAAGAATTAACCTGTCATTGATCTCTTATTGTTAAGGAAGAGCGAAGCCTGCCCACTGTGGAGCATTTTGGATTTGCGTTTTGTAGTAAGGTGGTTACTTCTGCTGGGTAGAGAAGCAGTGTTCATTGATATGCAAAATATTCCTCACGAATAATTATTGGCAAGTAAAGTGGCATCACTGAAGGACAGAGTGCGTTCAATGTAGCATGCATGCTAGCTTTGTCCTGGGCTGTTAAGTATTACCTGGTTTTACTGGCTGTTGTATTCACAATCTCAATTTTATCTTGCTGTTTTAAGGTGTTCTAAACACCCTTACTGCCTGTTGGTTTTTACCTCTGCGATCTCTCTCCCTCTCACAGTGAGTTTCTGCTTCACAGACAGTTGAATGTGGATTCAACATAGGTGTAAGAAGTGTCTTGGAAACGTAAATTGGGTTGAAGACAGCGAAGTGTGGGCTTTGTAAGATCATCAAAAGTCAGAATTAGTTGTGAAAGGGCTGGCTGCCCTGCTGGCTTCTCTGAATGAAAGCACAGAAGAGTCCAGGGACAGTGGACTCTTGAGGGTCCTTCTCCCCTACAATGTAATATCAGTCACATACACAGAATAAAACTGGGACCTCAGCCCAAACTAGCCAAACGTTGCTAAATTGCTGTGCTGGCAAACTGAGTGGGCTAGCTGTGTGGCAAAATTGTCCTCTTTTGCTATCTCTTACACCACTGTCTTGAGAGAAGTGATTTTTTCCATTTTAACGGTATCCACAATACGGCTTTTGGAAACAGGTTTGAGAAATATTGAAAAATCATACTTCAGCCTAGTATTGTTTTGAAGGCTTAAAAGGTTATGTTATACTTGTCCTTATTACCATTACTCAACTCCTAGAGCATGCAATGCAATGGGGCATGGAGAGAGGAATGAGAAAAGCAAAGGGCTTGCGGCTCGTTATTGGAGCGACCAGTAAGTCTGAGTTTCTGATACCTCTCTGTGTTCCTCACATTGCTGAAGAGAAAATGTTTGTGAGGTATGGTATTTGAGGAAATAAACGTTCTGTGGCTATTCAGAGTGCCTTGTTTTTCATGAAGTCTCATTCCACTTATCCACAAAAGAGAGGCTTTTAATTAGACTTCTGAATCCCATTAGGAAAAACAAATACCAATACTTAACAACTCATAAGTGACAAGATGGAAAATTGCTAATGTAATTAGATTTTTAATAGTGTTAATGACTCTCATTTCTTATTAATAAGAATGAAACCTAATGAAAGACTGTATGAAAAATTGTTACTGCTTCCTCTCCTGCCCTTAAATGCAGAGCAGTTGCATTTACTTGAATGCATTTTTTCTGTTCTGTGGAGTCAGGTGGTTCTGTGGCATTTTGTATTAGCGTAGCCTGACGGAGTGCGACATGATTATTTTCAAGTGGATGAAGTCACTGGGCAGATTATGACATGTAGGAAGTGGGTTTTGTATTCTTAGAAGCATTACATTGAGCAGTAAAGTACTATAAAAGAAACATAAAAACATAAGCTCAAGATTTACTAGAAATCTACTCTAACTGATCAGGTATTGGTATTAATGAATACCTGTGGCATCAGTAAATAGCTGTAGAAATATTTTTCAAAGTAAATTTCTGTAATTTTTTTCTAGTGGGAGAAAGCATACTGATAAGTGGGGTAATGTGATGATGCAATTATGAAAACAAGTCTGGACACCTCTGCCGTTGTCGATACCTCACAAGTGACCATGTTCAAACTGTGAACTATCTATCTCAGGTGACTCATCAATATGCTGCATGGAAACAGCCCCAGGTTTTGGCTTTTTGAAATCCAAATTAGGACTGCTGGAACATGAGCATCAAAATTGCAAATGAGTTGTATGATTCTAGCAGTAGGCTAAGGAGCAAACTGTGTGCCAGCACAGAAGATCTGAAAAAAAAACCTGAAAGGTGAGCATAGCTAAAATGTAACTTGTTAGATGCTTGAAAATCAGATTTCTAAATAACTCAAAGAAAAGTGTAGAGCTCACTGGGGTTCTAGGTAGCAATGCCAGTACCAACACCACTGAGAGTCTGTCCGTCCTAAGCTGTAGCACATGCATTGCTATGTGAATTGTACAACTGCTTTTTTATATTTTCATTTCTATGCCATTATTAGCACTATTCATTTAAAACTTCGTTTTTGGTTTTGGTTTTTTATTTTTAATGAGTAAACATGCTTCATTGTTTTTCAAAATCACCCTTGAGACTTAATATAAATAATCTGTGGTATCTACAAAAATACAGACTGTGTGTCTGTACTCATGTTTTGAAGGAACACAAAGCAGAATCTTTCCTTGTTTCTCTGGGAGTGCCCGTGTAAGAGGAATGCACAGGGACTGACTGATGTGAGGTTTCACTTTAAATATCAGCTGTGACTCATTTCAGTTACCTTCTAGGAGAGCATTAGACTTCATTAATTACATTGGCTTAATCTCTTGGAGCCCTGTTCAGGGTCTGAGCCCAAATGGGAAGTTTCATGCAATTACATGCAGTAACCTGGAAAGCATAGCTCTGTAATGTATATTTTATTTGTGTGGACACAAATGCAAGAGGCGCAAATTGGTCAAAAATCCAGGCTTTACATGGCATTCTCCTGGGAAAACAGCACAAAGCTTTTTTTTTTTTTTTTTTGAAGCAGAAGCCTAGCATCCTGCAAAAGGAACCCTGACGCCATGCTCATATTTCTTTCCAATCTAGCGTATGTCTACTTTCAGAGCCTGCCATTACTTTTACTGTATTTTCATTGTGACAGAACATTGCATTCAGACCCTTAGGCTGCCTTTCATCCTGGCATTCAATAATAATGGACAGCGTGTAAAGATCTGTAATCAAAAGGTAAACACTGCAGCACTGTGTACAAATAACTCTTTGAGATATTTATCCTGAAAGACATCCAGGTTAACATTTGAGCTGAGGACACCAGGGAGACCTGCCTGTGGTGAGTGAGCTCCTTCTTTTGGGTTTGTTTTCTGTTCTGCTGTTTCCTGGTGCATCAGCTCAGCAAGTGTGCAAGCACAGAGCTGCTGCAGGAGCAAAGCCATTTTAACAGCACCGCTCTGAAATTCTTTCACTCTTGGTTTCTCCCTATTGTTGCCCTGATCTCCATTTAAGCAGCAGTTGCTGGAGGGTTCTACAGCCTTGTCTGAACCCGAGTGTTGTGCCACTTAGGCATTCCTGGTGTAGTTTAATCATTACTATCCTCATGGACCTGGCAACAGATGTAGCTAAACCTGCATGACAAAAGGAATAAGCTATATCGCATAAGGTGCTTTCCAGAAGTCCATTTATTGCTGTGCCATATGCCCTTCTAAGAAGTAACTTGTATCTGGTGACAGTATGAGTATACAAGCAAAGGAGACAGCTGTCTAAGGAAGGGAAAATATAAGAGCCAAAACAAATCAGAGTAGATAAAGCAGAGTTGCAAAAAAGCCAGGGAAGACAGGAATTACTTTGGCTTTGGAAACTATAGAAGAAACTGAATTGGCTGTCATGGTCTGAAGGCTGTGCACAGAGAGAGCCTCTGGCCTCCCTGCTGCCAACCCCACCAGTGGGCACAAGGGCTGTGGCGTGTCAGGGCTTTTGCAGCCCTTGTTCCCTATTGAACTGTGTAGAGTTCTATGGAGCTTGTAGAGGGACTTGCAGGAACACGTGAATCCTCTCACTCTTACCTCCTTCTATACTGATATGTGAGAGAGCCCTAGAAAAAAAAAACAAAACAAGGAGGTCATTTAAATTTCCCTGTGCTAGAGCACAGATTTTTTGAATTTTGTTTCTTTCCTGATACTCTTAGATATTGTTGAAATAATACCATATGAAAGAGGCTTACAATTTTTTTTCACAGAGTCACAGAAAGGTGTTATATGCCTTATCATTTACTTGAACCTAAAATAGGTATAAATATAAAAGAGTAAAGGAAGTGAGAATCTAAGTCTTTTTTTCCAGTCTTTTCATTTTGTTCCTGTGGTCCTTGAGCCCTTGTGTGCATGATAAAGTGAGCACTCTGTACAAAAGGTACTTAGGCCATGGACAAAACACCAGGTTAACTCATGACAAATTGAGCTGTCCCAGCTGCAAACACATGATTCAACTCCTAAAAGTGATTTAGTTTGGTCCCAACAGGAGCAAATGGAGCCCTAGATCTAAATGTCTGGTGCTCTGTAATGCCTGCCTCTGTACACAGACTGTTCTTTCAGGTTTCCAATACACTGCTTGATCTCTTGTGCTCAGCTGCTATCATGCAATTTCCAGCAAGTATTTCAAGACTTAGCTGTCCCTTTTTGTGCCCGTAGTATTAATCAGCTCTGGAGGAGGCAGGCGGGATGGGGGGAGTATTGATGGAGCCGGTCAGGCTGCGGCGCTGCCCTCCCCACCGGAATCCTGATGGTGCAGCTGAGCCTCTTCAGCTGTGGTAAGATGAGGCTGGAGCAGGATCTGTATGCTCTGAGGAAAGTGGAAGCAGGGGCGGAACTGTGGTGTTCCCAGGGCTTTCAGGAAGCAGGCTGACATGCCATCAGCCTCTCAGGATTTGCCTAGGTCATCAAGTCTGATTTGAGTATATCACTGTTACAGCTCCCTTTCAAGGTTTCCTTGGCTTCCTGTACCTCCTCTTTTGTTTTCAGATAAAGAACTGAAATACCATGGAGACAAACTCCTTATAAACACCAAGCAGACAGACAGGTCAGCCTCTTTGAGCCACGTTATTTTACATGACTTACGGAGTAGAAGTAAAGCGAAGGTTAGGGAAAAATCCCATTATTTTCAAACCAGTCATCTCATGCAGTGGCTACAGATGATTCTGTTTGTAACAAAAGATGAGTAAGTGCTCCGAGAAACCAGAAGTGGTACACTGGGTGGTGCATCTCTGTGTTACAATTTGAAAATCAGGGTATTTTTGTTTGCTCTTTATCTGTGATGTTTTGAACAGTAGCAACTTTAATCTGCTTTCCCCTACCAGATTTGCCTGTATTAGTCAGAGACTGCTAACTACTTCATCATTAATTACATCAAACATAACAAGACTTCTTACAAGTTAAAACAGTACTCACTAAGAGTAAATCTGGGTGAGTCACACTGTTATTTTTAGTCTGAATAATAACATTAAAAGAATGAAAGGAAAAGCATTAAATTCTCATGGCAACCTGTTGGTGACAGCAAAGCTACATTAAAGTGCAGCTTGCATTTAAAAACAAGCAAAAATACACTGAACTGAACCCTGCATATTCTCAGAGAGAGATAGGCTCACCAGATTTTCATTAAATTACTTAATTATGTTTATACAAAAAGCACCTGGTTTCTTCTAGTTTTAAAGTGACTGTCTGACCTAGCAATGCCTTAGCTAAGTAAAGCAATGACTGAGAAGAAGATTGCAGATGCCGGGGAGCCCTTTTGTTTCTTTCAGATAGGAACAACAATTCCCATTCACAAAGCAGATTAAAACTCATCTTTCAAATGGATTCACTGTATTGCCCCCAGTTTATGAGCAAACGAAATCACTGTGATCAGGTGTGGGTATGAAGTAACACTAGATGTTGTTGATTAGGACAGAATCACCTGTTTCTTAAAGCCCTGCTGCGGGCGGGGGGGTTAGAAGCCATTTGCTCCCATTGTGTTTTTAAGCCTGAGAATATGCATGGCTCCTGTGAGTGGGTCCTTTACGTGGGTGCTTTCAGATATGGCTATTTATTTATCTAGATAATATCTTGTAGAAGTTTGTCTAAATGCAGACTCAGTTAATTGGTGATATATGTATTTTTAGTGGGATGAGATGTGGCTCATATTTGAAAAAGACATCTCTATTTAAAACTATTCTAGGGGTGAAACCGTTATATTTGCCTGGTTGAGTACACGGGAGTTTAGAGAAGCACATTTTTTGAGGTTCAAGACAATACAAATAGTCAAATGCTGAACAAGCATGGTTGTTCTGGTAAGCCTCGCTCAATGACTGAATGTTCAACTATTTATAATTTTTTTTTTTAAAAGCTCCTTTTCCTTTCCTCTTCTCCTTCTAGCCCATCACCATCAGACATAAACTGTTTTGTTCTGACTAGTTGAATCTAAGCAGAATGCCAGCATTGGAATCCAGCTAACATCTCAACCCCAAGGAGATTTATGTAGCTGCAAATAGAAAAATAGGAGTATTCATAATGCAGTAGCTGAGTCATGCTAGTTGGCTGGGACTTTGCTTTATCCTACAGATAAGTGAAGATGGTGAATGTATTGCAAACTAAACTTTGTGATATAAAAAGAAGGAAAATCAGTAACAAAACTCAGATCTGTTTGGGGATTTGTTTTCTCTTGTACACGTGTCAAGATACTGTAGTTTTAAGTAGCAAAAAATGGAGCGATTTGCTCTTTTTAATTCTGTCTGATCAGCTGTAACTCTAGATTATCATACAGATTTCCTGGAGATGAATCATTCAGACTGCTTAAAAATGTGAAATGATTGATACCAATTTTCTGGTGAGAAAGCTGTGTTTAGTTAAACTGTAAGCTTCCCCTAATGAAATAATCTGCCCAAATCTGGGCTGTTGTCCACAAAATGCAGAGAGGCTGAAAAACAAAGCATGTTGATTGCTAACAAGGACCTATTTTTGCTGTCAATCAGCGCTTTTTATTTCAAACTGGACGAAACTTTTAGATGTGATATTTGTGAGTCTTTACAGCAAGTCTTTGGCATTTCAGTAAATCAAGGCATCATTTTTTCAGGAAAAACATCACCCTAAATTTTGTCGTGTTTTGCTGTCTTTGTGTCAGTTTGAACAGATTTGTTGCATGTTTCTGATTCTCACATAAATAAAGTTCAGCCCGCTGCTCTTACTTTGCTAGCCTTGCTGCTGCAGTGAGGAGTCTAAGAAATTAGCCGAGGAAACCAGGGCATCTTTAGATTGTCTCCAAAACCACATTAACACTCACTGCTTCAGGAGGAAAGAAGCAAAAGCCTCTTATTTCCTTCGAAGGCAGGAATTCTGGAAATCTTGAACTGATATATCAATGTGCTTTCAATATCTTTATTCAGAATTTAAACTGTATTTCATTGTTAACAACTTGTGCTTTAGCTTCATTTCTAACTAATACACTGTCAGGAGAGCAGATGGCAAAAGTTACAGGTGTTTTTTAATGCATTTGTCAAAAAAGAGTTGCCTGCTGTTTTCACGGGTACAGCCAGGCAAGGACTCACCAGCTGGGTGTTGCTGCAGTGCTACCCACCTGTGTGGCTCTGTCTAACTTGACTTGGTGTTGGCAATGCCGAGTGATGTTTTCTGCTTTCTTTGCCTGAATAGGTCTGAGGCTGGGCCTTAAAACAAGGGGCATGATAGTTGCCAAAGTATCTTTTAGATTCAAGGGGCTACAAAGCTGTATGAAGTTCTGTGAACACTGTATATAAGCTTGAAGATCTAAGTTGCAAGTAAAAGTTTGTCTTGTTCTGTTAAGTACTTCAGATTAGATTATAATACACTAGAGATAGCAACTTTTCATTGAGGTTGTCTTAACATTTTCTGTTATTTTCTTTGTATCCCTGAGGGAGGGATATGTGCACTTTCTTTTCTATGCATTTGTAATTAGGAATGATGTTGTCTGCAGAATTGTTGCTGCACAGCTCTGTGTTGTGCACTCCAGTAATTTTAGTCCTTTTTGAGAATTCAAGGGAAAACCTAAGGTACCCAATTTATCAAGCACTTTTCGTATAATAAGCTTTTTCTCAGATTCTCAAGTGCTGAGAATGACTTCTTTGATTAAGAACCTTTTTAAAAGGTGCAAAGGCTTTTTCTGTATCATAATTTGCACTTGCTCAATTGATGCCTTCCTTCTGTCTCCCACCCTCCTCCAGTAGATGAGCTGTTCAACTAAAAGGCAAATTTAGTCATCATTAAGGGATTTTTGTAGTCATGATAGAGTAAAGCGCAGCATGAAGATGTAGATGTTCATGTGCAACCATTTAAACCAGAGAACCATTTAAAGGAGCGTTGATTGCTGAAACAAATAGCTCTTAGAAAATGTCTATACATAAGGGAACTATTTACGTATTTAGGCCTATGTATGTCTTTGTTGGTGTGACACTGACTATAGGCATCAGATAAGGACTTGGAGGGCACACTGAGGTTTGAATTACAAGCAAACCCAGCTGCCCATCTTGAATGCCATCATGCTACTCCTTGTCACCACCTGTTGTGATTCTGCTCAGTGCTGCAGAATTGACACTGTGCAACACAGCAAAGTGCTATGTAATCTGCTCTACTGCATCTGGAAGAGGAAAAATAAACATGTACTGTCTGTCACTTTGGATAACAAGCCTCTTATCAGCTCTTACAATGTTTGTAAGGGAGTTGGGGGTAAGTGCCCATGGTTCACTAGTTCAACACCTGTGCTGATAATACCAGCTAATGTGCGATTAGCTCTCTGTAAAGTAAAGCTACTACCAAGTTATTTCTCTCTATGATGGAGCACTGCACAGTGTGCTGAAGGTACAAACCTTGACTAACATAGCATGGTTTTAACTACTGAAGGGTTTTCACAGTGCATCTGAATGTAGACTGTATTCATAGGCGTTGTTTCTCTTGACAGATTATGGCAGTGTGGAAATGGAGGACAAATACAGATAGATGTTATTTTTCTTACATCTCATTGTGTTGTTTGGCAAGTAGTTTCGACAATTTTACGTAGTTGTTAAATTCACAACTATCCTACTGGATTCTGAGTCCTACACTTCTAACATAAACAACCCGGCAAGGAATAGTGTGGCTTTTAGAAGACTGAGGACAAACAGCCTGAAACTGGGAAAACTCTTCCTCAGCCCTGCTTTGTCAGCTGAAAAAGAGAAGTATTAGCTCTGTAGTTTAGGTGTAGAGACGTGTTTGGTTGCTAGCTAATAATAGGTGATAAAGAAAAAAGCATATATATACACTTTTTCCCTTTTGAAAGAAGCACAGAATGTTTTACTGTTCTCATCAGAAAAGCTGGCATGCAAACATGGTTGTTTGGCTATTCTTCATTCAGTGCAATTCTGGAGAGTGTAAATTCATTTTGAAGTAGTGTAAGACTACTCGTGTGTGTGTATGTTGTTAAAAAGGCTTTTTGTGTTACAGAAGTACTGCAGAGATGTACATCCAAAGCAGGCTGTAAAGCCCTGAATGGATTAGGGAACCTGTGAGGAGGTTGTGTTCTCATGGAGTGGTGCTTGTTGTTGGCAGTAGTTGGGTGGGATGTGAAGGAGGAGGAACAAGGGTGACCTGAAGGAAAAATAAGTTATTTTTTGTAATCTTAATTTTCACTTCTAAACTTGAGTGATAAACTTGACTACATTGCCAACTGGACCTGGCCTGGGTTGTGTTCCTGTCCTTGATCATCTCAGTAGATATTTCACTCTTTCTTCAGGTTTATACCGATATATGAGGATACTTCAGTATGTACAGTGTGAAGGTGATGCTACAAACATTATTTTTTTCCCCCTAGTGAGAGAATCTGGAGAAGGTCATCGTGGCTTGTGCAGAGAGTATAATTATCTGTGTCCTGTAATACCAGATTTATCCAGTTGTTCTTTTTCGGGTCTCAAAAAGAAGAGATTGAGTAAGAGGAATATGGGAACTGCTCTGTAATCCAGTTTTTTCTCTATATTAATTTAACATATTCTATTGAGATCCAGGTGATGTCAAAATTCTTTGAGATGTTCAGTTGACTGACCCAGTAAGGAGAAACACTTCCTGAAAATGTTTTATGAATGAGTAACTGGGTGTCAGCAGTAAGGAATGTCAGGCTTGGTTCTGCTCCAACATCTGGCAAATCAAACTTCTGAAACTCTTGTTCATTACGTAAATGGAAGAGTAATGCTGAAGCATTATCATGGCAAAGTGACTACTCCTCGCCTAAGCGTGGCTGTAATGGTGGGGGATTGTGCTGCTGAAGCACACCAGTCTTGTGGCATAATTGCTAAAACATATACTCTGCGGTGTTCTTTAGAAGGGCTTTATTGCAGATCATCTTGTATTAACACACTGTCATGAGGCCAAAATTGGCATTGTCTTTATCTGGAGCATTCTGGAAGGGAAACGTAGTTTCTCCTGCCCCTTTATCTAGGGCTTATAAATGAAAAAGCACTTAGTCGGATTTGTAGCCCTCATTAAATGATTGTGATACTGGATTTATCTTGTCCTGAGGGTAAAAGCTGCTAGTCCTCTCCATTTCTTTGCAGAGCTGCTCAGATGAAGTGTACCCAGGACAGCGCAAAACGGGCACTGTGGTGGAATTACATTCTGGAGGGAATAAGGCAGACTATTACAACTACTTTACTGCTTGTTGTAATAGCCAGCCAAGCTGTATGGGTAGGAATGTGCCTGTTGTCCACTTTAACATGTTTGCTGACCCAAAACCTTGCCAAGAACCTATTTGTTGTAAAAATTAAAGCTGCTTTGACTGTGCCCTGATATGTGTTGCTTTAATGGAAGCAATCCAGTGATGGCTGTAGTTCCTGACCACTTCTGAAAGCTTTTTCTGTCTTGCTCATCCCTAGTGTTGGCTGCCAGATGATGTAATGAAGATACACTGAAAGCACTAGTCATCTACATATTGCTAAGCATTTTGGGAAGCATTTTGAAATGTTCCCCCTCAGTTCTACTTTTAAATCTTCCCTCCATCAGGTCTGAAGAAAGAACCTCACTTCTATGCTAGAAAGCAAACATAACGGTGTGTGTTTAGGTGTGAGGATGGTGTTCTCTGTGCCTTCAGCTGGGTGAGCATGGGTGGTGACAGAGCAGCCCAGAGTCCTGGCAGTCATTTTGCTCCCTGTAAAATGACAAATGTGCACATTGCTCTTTCATGGAGAGCAGATGCTGTTGCTGGTGGTGATTTTATTCTCTTCCTCAAAAAATGAAGGGTGATGTTCTGCGGAAATATGGTATGGTTGTATGTACATGGAGTGAGGGAAGATTTGTTAGGATCTGCTTTGCAATAGACAAATTTACATGACTGCAGGGGGCTGTAGAGGGAAGCTGCTTGCAGGGGGAAGATTCCGACATAATGAGATAAAAGCTAAAGTGGTCTGACAATAACAGGGAATTATTCCTTTTGTGAAGGCTCTCTCACTACCACTGTGGTTCTAGCATTTCACAGCACAGGTATCAGCACAGCCTGGAGTAGCACTGCCTTCTGCAACCAGCTGCTGTGCAGCACCCGGCGCATAAGTGGCACAAAGTGCTTGCAGACAGGGAATCCACTGAATTATTGTCTCCTAAGCAGTGTCACTCTTTTCTAAAGGGACGAGGGAAGAAAAGATGTATGCATGAAGGAGGATATTTCTTCCTTTGACAGGACTCTGATTCTTACATGGTAGGTAATAAAATGAGCTGTTTACTTTTTCTCTTTGTCTTGACCTTTACTGGAGCCTGCGCATAAACCGTTCAGACTCATACCAGTTTAATTTTTCAAAAATAAATGTAACCTTAATATCCATTCTCCTATTCAATTTACTTTCTACTTCAGAAAGATCCCCTCTCTTTGGAGCAGTATGTTCTGCCACCATTAGTGCTTAGGTCACAAAGTTAATTTTGCTTCTTTAAAGTTGTTGAAGTCTTGATGAATATGACTTTTTGAGGGTAGCAATGAAAGAGAGAAGTGAGTTATACATATTAAAAAACACAATTTTCCCACTCTTTCTCAGAAGGCTAAAGAAAGTCTGTTGGAAGTGTTTGCTTTGCCCTCTTGTGTGGCAGCTTTTTAGAAGGCAATACTAGAAACTGGGGCCAGTTCTTGGAAAGTTTTATCTTCCCTTTTGCCTTTTTCCCAATTTCTCCTTCTGCTTGTGCCTGCTGATCAATGTTACTGCCTCAGCATTCTTCCCCTGTCCACTGACATTCCTCGTTACATTTCCCTGTCGCTTTGTCCTTTAGTCCTTCTTCCAGTCTTGTTTTCTGTCCCTTTATCCTTAGAAAAGACTTACGTCAGAGCAAGCTGCAGATATAGAGAAGCTCAGCAGGGAATTCAGGGCCCCCAGTAGCCTTGCTGCCTGCCTTTCCCTGTACGAGGACTGTTTCCTGGTGCAATTCCTGTAATTAGAAGAGATGTTTTCTCACATCAAGAATTGGTGTGGAGGTGAGGAGACACCTCTCCTAACACCTTAGTTACATTTAAATCAACAAATCCAGTTCATTGTGGGATTTATTTTTTCCTCTTTTTTGTTCCTCCCCTTCCCCCCCCCACCCCCCAACCTCATTTCTAAACTTTTTCTTGTTTTCTGATTAGATAAAGACGCTTAAGGTTCTCCTTTTGCCTTTATACAGTAAAATGAGTATATACAAATGTGAAGAAGCCAGTAAGTTGTGCTATCTACCAGTGATAAACCGAACTCCAAGTACATTTCTGCGAGCGCAATTAATTCCTCTAGCATGTTTTCTCTATTGCAGTCAAGTGCACATGGTCTCAATAAAACATAAGTCTTTTATTTGGGAATCTCCTCCATCCCTCAGACAGGGGGCTGAGTTGGCAGGATGAGCCAGGTCTGAAAATTATAGGTGAATAAAACAAATTACAGTTGTTTTCTCCATGTCGAATTTGCCTTGTAACTACTTTCAGGTTTTCTATCCAAAATACAGAAACGAACAGCAGCATGGTCATGTTCACGTACGTCCTTGTAACAACTAGACGTGGGATAGAAATATGATTTAACTGCGCTGAAGGGAATCCAAACAGCTTTTCTTCAGTACTCTAGAAGGAGATTAACAGAAGTTGACAATTGCTAAGCAGTCTGTGTTGCTTCAGTTTTAACATGGTGCAAGCAAGCGCAAGGCAGAGCAGGTAGCTGAAAATGTTTGGGTTTGTTGAGACAGTGCTGGCAGCTTACGTCCTGCTCATCATTTGGAGAAGGCCGTTCTTCATACCCTATGTTTTGCTCTAATAGTAACATTTTGCTACATCTAGTTATTTTCAGAGTTGGCTAGATAGTAATAATTTTAGGATCAGTATCTAATTGGTCGTTGATATGTGGACAGTATGGTCCATGGGAAGGCATGTTCTGTACCCTTCATAATGCTTCTTCCACTGTACATCCTTTAGCCTTCATCTGCTTGCAAAGAACTGCAGCAACTCCCAAACTCATGGAAAACTGCAAGATGCATAATTTGCTGTGTATGGAGACATGGAATATCCAAAAGTTGTGCTGGAGAAGTGTCTTCCTATGGGTGGCTGCTAGCCTTGAGTCTGAGTGAATGTCAGAAAATTGTTTACTTGTCTTCAAAGCCCATTTTCCCCATCACTCTGCCACCAGAGGATGTCCATTAGTCACATATCCCTACTTCAGACACTTAGTGCCTACTTGTGGGCTAACGGAAGGAGGAGGTTGTGCTGTGCCAGCAGGAGTAACTCCTATGGCAAACCTCTGTAAGAGCGAGGCGTGACTAATTCCACTTCACGTGACAAATGTCTTTTTCTGCATCTAATGTCTGTTTTATGTATTTCTGACCTTTATTTCGTGGCCTTTATCACCATGGTATCTAAGTGCTGAAAGGAGATTTTTGGCTTTGTAGGCTTTAGATTATTGATTTTTCCTGTAACTGTCTCTTCTGATTCAAGGAAAAAGAGAAATATGTAATTTTAACTGGTGGAACTCATATCACAGCCAAATTCAATATTAATGTACTAGATAGGCATACATCAAATATTACCTTTTAATACCCTTATCATTGCTTTTAATGCACTGCTTTGTTCTGCAAGCTCAATATGTGGAAGATTTTCTTTTTTTTTTAATAGGATGTTAAATGGCATTTCATGTTGATTCTCAGCTCTGTAATAGGTGTCTGCTATTGATAGCAGTGTCCTGGAGGCACGCACTGAAACCACCCTGCCACCCCATTTCTTTAACTTCAACTGTGTTCACACTTGTAACGTGGAAATGATATTAATTAAGATAAGTCCTTGGGTATGATATGTGAGTCCAGAATTCTGCAAATAGAAATGTCAGTGAGCTGAGCTTCAGGTCCCTTTTTTGTTGAACTCTTTTCACTGCACTCCGTCCTCAGGTGGAGATCAGCAGAAGTCTTTGTTCAGTCTGTTTCTCAAGGAAAGTAAACTGAGTGCTATCCAAAGATGTAGAATATTTTAGAAGTATTAATCAACCTTGCTAATGGTTGCTATTCAGCTAATCACACTCAAAATGGCACATGGTTATAAAGATGTCAAAGAGATACACAGAACACCTACTGTTAGAGCTCTTCCTATTCTCATTAAAATAAACTCTTATGGCCTAGCTAGTGTAATCATGTGATAAAACACTCAAATTAAGGGCATTTAATAAAAAAGCATGGTGGGGAGCTTTGTTAAGGATCTTTTTAGTGTATTTTTGCATTTGTGCTAAGGACCGTTAGAAATAATTTAATCATTGCCTGATTATAAGAATGTTAGAAATAATGGGATCACCGCCTTATCACACGTAGGCTAATTCAGAGGCTCATTATTTATCAAGCATTAAGCATCAAGTCAATTTGGCTTGATACTTGAAAGCAGGAAATTTAAGATGAAAGTTGAAGTGAAGATTAAAAAGTAAGATTAAGCCTATTTATTTCAAACGAGCAGAACTTGCTGAATTCATGCCTGCAAACAGACAGATCGATAAAGTCACTCTTAATCTCAATTCGATGAAGGTAATATGTTGTATAGTCCTTAATTTTTGAGTGATCCATAATTAAGTGATTGTTGGTTTGTTTTTACACTACTCCTTTACCGAAAATATCCTTCTCCCTATTTTAAAAGTGATTACTGCTGTCTGCAGTCTGTGGTTTCCCAATACTCTTGGTGATAAAAGGGATAGGTCTGAGTATCAAAAGTACAAAGGAGTTCAGTGGCTTCCTCTGCTTGTTCTGTAGCTGTGTGTGTGTCTTTGGGGTTCTTTGTTTTTACAGAAGTACGTTCTTTTGTATATAAAAGCAGGTTCATACTTTGAAGTATGAAACTTCGAAGGGTTGGGTGCCAAGCCAGATGAAAGGGGGAGGGTAGGAAAAAAGATAAAATCTTTAATAGGAAGTTTGATGGAAATGCATCGGTTCCCTCCTAGGAGTATCTTGGGTTAGAAAGGTTTTCATGATTTTACAGGAAAATGGAAGTATCAGTGTTAATTATATTGGTACTTTGCTCTGATTTTTTTGTTTCCTCATGGAATTTTGGTATTTAAAATCTTGATAGAGATGGAATCTGGTTTTAAAAATGCTTGATGGAGCATTTTGAACTTTTTGAAACCAATTCATCGTCCACTTAGTTGTTTTGAAATACTTTGCTGTATCTGCTTTCAGACTGAGCAGTTTATAAGCCTATTTGGGGGCTGGTTTACATCTGAATCTGTAAAAGGCTGAGCAGTCTGCTTCACTTCTCGAGCTTCTGACCCTCTCAATAGTTCTGCAGAATTCCAGGTATTGCCTGGCAGTGGGTGTGCTGTGTGCCTCTGGCGTGTGCTGAGGTGGGCTGAGCAGCAGTTGAACCAGCAGAGAGATGCCACTGCAGGACAGGCTGCTCTTTCACTCACTTCTCTGGGCTTGGAGACTGCAGAATCTTCTTTGGGTGTTACATTTTGCCTTGCATGTCACAAGATGCACAGGGACATATTAGTGGGAAAAGTATCCTGTGTATTTTATGCTTACTGAATTAATCTTATTTAATATAAGCTGTCAGACAACATTACTATAATTTATTTACATAACTTGAGGGATTTACTTCACGTTAGTTTAACCTTGCAGAATGTGTAACGCGTATTTGTGCCACTGCCCTCCGTTTCCTGCAGTCAGCCTGCTCAAGTGCTTCTCAATCTGTGATTGATTTGTCTGCTGGTTACTGATGTGTGAGGGGTGAATGTGAACACTGTTCCTACAAAGATCTGATATTCGGATCTCTCTTTATTGTTACACGTATTCAATTAAATGAACTGCTGTGCTCATACTGAACTCAATAAAAATATGCTCTAATTAGTTTTTTTCGTAAAACAAAGCACACAATGTTGACCTTGTTTTATACAAAAAGACCTATATTCTAAGAGACTAAGCTCTGTATTTTTGTCAGGGCCTTCTGCATATATTATAAGGTTGCTGTAGGATTGTTTTGGAGTTTTTTCTTTGTTTGTTTTTAGTTTGTATTTCCTTGAGCTGCTGTGACCTGCTGTTTGAGTGTGCTGCGTTCACTGATGTACTGCACTTCTGATGAAGGAGTTAAAGCATGGCTGTCATAACCAACTGCTATGGCAGCAGCTCTCAAAAGTTTCTCTCCCCCGTTTGGGAGAGAACCCAGAGCGCCCTGCTCTTCAGGTCTGTGGAATCTATGGATTGTGTACATGAAATGGTTGTTCTGTTGAAAATCAATTTAACATGCTCTTGTTTAAGTCATGAAAAGCAAGCATGGGAAAGCTGGGCTTCTGCTATATCCTTTGATGCTGGCATTCTGAAGCACATTGTTCATCCCCTTAGAAGACAGAAATTACATCAGGAAAAACAAAAAGGAGTGCCCTTTTTTAAGGAGAGTAGTCTTTAGGTAACTCCTGCAGGAAATCTGTAAACCATTAATGCTTTTAGAGGCCACACAGTGGGAAAGGACACAGAACCACATTCTCTGTGTGATGATTTCTGAATGAGATATTGGAAATAGGATGTTCATATAGCCTCTCCTTTCCAGCATAGAACCATATCTCCTCATTATGGGTGACGGATAATAAATTTGGGAATGCTGTTGAGACTGGAGAATGCAGAGGGAAGGGCATTTAGTAAAAACAAGAGTTGGCTTAAGGTCAGAAGGCTTCTCAGAAGGTAAGAAAACTCTCATTGCAGCAGTAAAAAAAATAAAATAAAGTAAAAATTAAAAAAAAAAAAAATCACTCATGCAGTTGTTCCCAGTGCTTCCATGATGTGAATAAAGAGTCTGTTCCTGGCAGCAAGTTGGCTGCATTCACCTCAGCACAGGGCTCTGCTTTGCCCTTCAGCTCTGGCTCGCCTTTCTTCCTCCAGTGAGCTGTTTGGGTGCTGCAGTGCCATGGGAAGTGCTGTGCTAGCGCTGATAGGGAGGGAGGAGCCAGAAAGCTGATCAGCTGTTAGCAACACTGCTATCGCTGTGATAGGCTGCCTGCATCCTCACAAGTAAACCACTTTCATTCTTGGTCCCTTTGCTGCATAAGGGAGAGGCTAGCTCCAATTTTTGTGTAAGCCATGAGCAAGGAAATGGAGAGGTTTGCCCTGAGGAAATGTGCCTGTGATGTATAGTTAAACAGGAGAGCGCTTTTAATCACCAAACTGTGATTACATTGAACCATATTCTTTTCAGTATTTTGTGTTCAGAATTTTTCCTGGGTGTAGACCAGGAGAATATGAAACTCATTGGTCTTGTTCTTTACTCCCCTTCCTGTCTGTTCCTCCTTTCCCAATGGTGGCAATATCAAGGAGAAACTGAGGATGTCAGAGCAAGCCAAAGTTATTGCTTCAGAAGTATCTGATATGCTTTCTGAAGGAAAAGGGGAGAGGTTTTATTGGTAATGTCTTTTTAAGGCAAACTTCCAAGTGATGAGATTTCTCCTTGCCTTGCCCTGCCTTGCTGCTATCGGAGCTGCATCCTGGAGGTGCTGCCTGAGAAGACTTCAGTGAAAACGTAATCAAGTCATTCCAGACTTCAATAGAATTCTGCCAGGGAAGAAGTGAGAAATGTGCTCCTCTAACTGGGGGAACAGCACCTGAGTTATGAGGGATTAGAATATTTGTGAAGAGAAGAAACACACACATTTAGAGCCAAACACTGCGCAGTTTCACAAACTCTAGTAGGGTCAATGCCAGTGCAACAATGCTCCTTTTGATGGTATGCTCCACAAAGCTTAACACTGGC
Source organism: Centrocercus urophasianus (assembly GCF_019232065.1). Lineage (NCBI taxonomy): Eukaryota > Metazoa > Chordata > Aves > Galliformes > Phasianidae > Centrocercus > Centrocercus urophasianus. The sequence goes on along the minus strand of NW_024884822.1, from coordinate 4,412,583 downwards.
GGAGAAGATAAAGTAGCTGGAGGAATTTTTATGACTAAATTGCCTAAAGCAATTTTATTGGTTTCTTGGTAGACTTTCACCTGTTTGTTCCTCTGCAGCTCTTTCTGTTTACAGAAGTTTCCTCTAGTAACAGGTATTACAAGAAGACAGTAAGAAAGACAATAAGACAGTAAGAGAGTAAAAGTCTTACAAGAGGCTCGTCAGGAAAGATTAACTAAATTTCCTCTCATCAGACTGGCACTTAAATGTTTAGTTACCCAAAGGTGCACTGCATGATAGTTTTGAATGTCCTTCTTCCATTTCATTTTCTTGTCTTTTCAATTTTGCTTTCTGAGTTCATTTTTGTTATTTCCTGTCTATTCCAGTTACAATCTTGATTTTCTGTATGTCTTCTGTCTCGAGATCATTAGTTAACAACAACTAGGTCTGCTGCTGGTGGGTGGAGAATAGGCTTCTGTTTCCTTACTTTCTCTTAATAACCACAACCTTTTAGTAGGATGTACCTCAGCTCTTCTCTGTGTGCCATCCTTGTTCCCTGTATAGTTCATGGTTTTAATTGGAATTAACTCCAGGAATTTCCTTTCAGTTTTTCAAGTATTTATTTCATTTAAAGCACATTAGCTATTTTTTAACTGGTAGCAGTGATGCCATATTCTCCTGGTACAGAATTTGAAGTTTATATCATTTATAATGTTATGGCAGTTGCTGTTCCTGGGAAACAGACATTTGGTAGTTTTCGTGGTTTTTAGTACTGAAGCTTCAGAATTCTTCATAGAATTTTTCATGCAACATTCAAAACTGGAATTAATGAGATAACTGTAATAAACACAAGTTGAAAATAGAAACCATTATTGTTAAGAGAACAAATTTATTTGTGCAAGTACTTAAATTATAAAACCTAAAAGCTGAGAAAATACATACTCTATAGAGGATAAAGGAAAGGGTGTCGTCCAAGGTGATATTAGAGTAAGGATTGGCATGGAGAGACCCAGGCTTTGGAGATGTGCCTGGGTAATACTAGCAAAGAGAAGTGAATATTTCTATTGTTGCTTGTAGTGCCATTGATGGGTGAAGCGTAATGGTGCAGAGGAGCCTTGTGGTGGGAAATAGCATGAGACTGACCAGGCTTCTCCATTTCTTTTTAGGCATTCACTATCAGAAGAAGAAGAGTTGTGTAGCTTTCCTTCCTTCCTTTCTTTCTTTCTTTCTTTCTTTTTTTTTTTTTTTTTGGTCATAATTGTTTCTGAAAAAACATAATATTCCAGGTGTTTAGCTGTAAATGAAAACAGCCACAGCAGTTTATAGTTCTGCCTCTATGCCCAGCTGCTGGCTGCTACCATACCTGTATGCGTTCTCCTATCTTCCAACTACATGCCCTTCCCTTTCCAATTTGACCACTTGGATACTGTGGAAACTCTGCTTGGAAGTCGCATCTTATATTGATTGTTTCCTTTTCCTCTTTTTCCCTTTCTTTGAAAGGAATACAGTAGCAGTTTGAGGAAGTAGGAAATCAAATTCAGGCACAGGAGCAGCGCTGAGCTGTTAAAATTTGATGATAATACCTGACACAGAGGGGAGTGAAGATGAGCTCTTTCTAAGAATAATGGTAATATATATAAGCAAGTAATAAACTGATAAAATGGTGCAGACTCTCATAGGGGTTGTCTTTCTCTATTCTGCTAAAGACTGGTTCCTATTCACTTGCGCTTTAAGGGGGGTGGGGGGGGGCTGGAGGGGAATATATCTTCTGAATGAGAAAGAGACACAGGGATGTCTGCTTGTCTTTAGAGTTCCTGATTTTAGTCACCATCAACAACAATGTTATTTTCAGGCTTGGCACTGGAGCAGTACCCATTTCCTCAGAACACGAATCTATGGCAGCATCAACTATAGTTGAATGAATATTTGATTAAAAAAATTAAAGGGAGGATTAACAATTGCAACTTGGAGGTGATCTTCAAATTCTCGGGACTTCAACTCTTGCATTTAAACTTCTAACTGTGGATCCTGAAGCAAATTGCTGCCAGGTAACAGCTGAGTAGTGTCCAGGAGGTACTTCTCATATGAATCTTGTTTATGTACTATTTATATCCTTTTGTAATTAAATATAGAATTAAAAAATGGAACTATGTAGTTATGCCTATAGTTAGCCTGTGCTGGGCGCATGCTGTTACTGCTGTTTCCTTTGCTGTTCCTTCATTCTCCTTCTTACACATTTTTATAAATTCTGCCTGGATTCGGATCTCCAAATTTGCTGTCCGTGTAAAAGTCAGGATTTGAGCAAGGGAGCTTGTGAATATGGAATCTGTTTTGTGAATAAATTTCAGTTTTCAGTAAATTATTTCATAGTTGGGAGGAATAGTTATTGTCTCTTTAAGGACATGTAATTTTTAATGTATTTATTTACTCTTTTCCTTAATATTTATACCATGATAAAGTAAAAAGTTGAGGGCATTCTAGGCAGAAGTGAGTTCTTGCACTGGTGCTAAGCAAAATCGTTTGGACTTGCTACACATGCAGCCAAGGGGGATGGCTTTCAGAATGACCCAAGTTACGTTATTAGATGTGAGATGGCACAAGTCTGATGCCCTCTTCCCTTTTGAAGACTACTGAAAGCACCTGGAGTGTCTTGTGGCTCTTTGCACATTTGTCTCACTTTCAGATAAAATATTCCTTTTCCAAATGTCGTTTTAGCACTCAGGAGCCATATCATCGTTATTTCTTTTTTGTTCACGAGGAGCGGATTATTCCATTTACTACTGAGGAGATGTAAGGGCTGACACTCATTTTAACTGTTTAGACAATAAATATTGAACTTTCTACTTTGCATACATGAAATAACTAAATGAGGCTGTGTTTTCAGGACGGAGAAGTACGAGGCTTCCATTTCCCTTCTGACTGCTTCTTTAGCAGTGTTTTTCCCCTTCAGTTAAACAAACAAAAAATGCAAGTGAGAAAAACAACTACAGTGAAAAACACCCCAAACGTCACCTCACTTATTTGTACCTGCTGTTGCTTGCCATCATGTCTGGTCTGTCAGGATGCATAGGAAGTCAGGAAGTTGTCCTCCTCTTACTGCAAGAGTTCCTGCGTGTACCCATTTCCAGTGCTCTCAAAAAGGATCCTCTTGCCTGAGCAAGGCTTGTATTTAATGAGTATGAATCTTCATCATAACCTTATTACTTCCTGAATTGTTTTTCAGTTGGTTATTATCCATTAATATTGGCTTGTAAAAGTCTTGTAAAAGACTTGTTTCTCATGTCTTTTGGATCTACTTGTGGGAGGTCTCTGGTTTCGTTTTTGCCTGTCTCATTTTTCACTCAGAAATAGAATGTGGCCTTTCTAGACTTCTAGATGCAGTAGGGTTGGAATAAAAGCATTTGAGGGGAATACACTCTGTGTAGGAAGAGCAGATAAACTTCTACATTAGTCTGGTTTTGGCAGCAGGAGAGCCATTTAAATTGTTTTTGCTACTCCATTTTCTTATTATGCCTCATTTGGTGCCAGTTTGTTTGCTTCATCTTTCAGATTATCTTGAATTCTTTTTTTCCTGTTTACCAGCTGAACACGTTTCTTTGCAAATAGAACATTCTTGCACTCATGTCAATGACTCTTGAATTTTCAAAGTGCCTATTAGAAGTTGCTTTCAGCTGAAGAGGTCACAACAATATCACAGATGCACAGATTGCTACCCGATTAATACAATTATCAACATGCAGAAATTATGAGTTGAGTGTTTGCATTTGAATATAGCTTTTATTTTAATGCACAGTTTGAAAAGCTTATTTTAAGGAAGCAAGTTTGAATTGGAAATGTTTCCAAGAAATGATTTGTGTCTTTTGTGTGGATCAAAGCAGCAGAAACCATTTAACAATTTGTCTGTCTTTAATGAAATCTAATGGATTTTCTGCATTTCTCTAAATACAATAAGTTGACATAAGTCTATTATTTGTTTTTAATGCTGGTAAAAGCTGGTGTTATATTACTTAGTGTTTTTAAAACTTCAACAATAAAGATTTTTATTATGTTACATATACAAGCAATTATATTTGACAGTTTGGATGCAAACTTGAATTGGCAGCCGCTTTAGTATTCTCACCAAGAAAAGCATTAGGCTTGTCTATTAAATATGTTTTCTTCCCTAACTTCAGCTGTGTCACAGAAGCCTCTTGTCTCCTTTGTAGCTAACTTTCTGCAGACTTCTTTAAACTTAAGAGGAGAAACACCTTTTTGGATTAGCTTGCCCCAAGAGAAAGCTTAAGTTCTGTTGATATCAAGAAAGAGCTAGAATTAGACAGGAGCTTTGTGAAGTTCTGTACCATGTATTAAAAACTGGATATAAAAAAGTGTACTGTAGTCCTAATGCAAGAATTTGGTGAGAATTTGAGCTCTCTATAGCTGTGCCAAAGGAAACCTGTTCTATTCTTTCTTTCTGTTTCTTGAGTAAAATGATTCTAGCAACCAGTTTGGCAGGGTTGTGGTTAAGCAGCTCAATACATTTATTTTTATATGTGTTTCATTTGTTTACTGCTATCTAAGAATGAAAGGAGGAAATCTAGAAGGAGGTGGCCCCAGCAGTGTTACAGAGGTTGGAACTCGGTGATCTTCAGAGTTCCTCCCAACCCAAGCTATTCTATGATTCTAATGTAGGAAACGTTTTTTTCAATCCTTTGTGGGACAATGCAAAGTTTGGTGTGCAACCAGCTTATACACGCAAGTATGGAATGATGATTTAAATGTTACTCAGTTAGTTTTACTTTCAAGGGTATTGATTTAATTTTGTCTGCTGAAGCAACGATATGATTCGAATGAAACATGTACATGTACAGGAGTCTTCTGCAGGTAAAATAGCTAGTGATCAGGATGACATGTGGGCACAAGCAAGTTACCCCATAACTGGGTGAATAATCCTCCCCAAAACTGAAGGCATGCCTTGGTGTATTATGTTGCAACCATTTTAGTGTAGAACTTGATCTGTACCCGTAGAAATCATATTCGTCATTAAAGCAATTATTTTTTTCACTCAGCAAATATAACATCTGAGGAGAATATTTAACTTTGTCCCACAATATTGTCTTTAGAGGAGAAAATAAATGTGCACCCCAAGGACAGGGAAAGCCTTCAAATCTCTTAATGCTATTGGCCGAACTCTTAGTTTTTTTTAATTGTTACAAATATCATGAAATATTAAGAGTGACTGAGTCAGTCTAAAAAATATTCTGACTTAGTTTACCCTTTTCATCTCATACTTTCTTCAGATGGAAAATGTATTGATTCAGACGAACATTTGACAGTACTGTAAATGTTAAATGCAAGGAGTTTTTTTTTAAGCTAAATCGTAATTGATGTGTTTGCGTCAGAAGTCTGCCATTCAGAGCTGCTTATTATGAGTTATGATGGTTCTATTGGGAGTAGATAAAGATGAAATGCAACATTTGGATACTGGCATTGTCTCAAATACAGAATGCTGCAAATAAGGAAATTATAGAGGCTGGAAAGCTATTCAGAAAATGCATTTGAATAATGAGTTCTTTTGTGTAGATAGCAACGTATTTTTGGACAATATGCTAATAAACACAGACATAGAGTGTATTTAATAAATGAGCAATTAAGAACCTTCTGGCCAATAAGTGAAAAATGCAACAGTCTGGCCTTTGTGTCTAGAAATGTCTACCTCTAGAAATCTGTACCTGTAGAAATCTGTAAATAGAATTTAAGGCTGACTGCAGAAGGATTTCTCAGCTTCACATGCTGTAGATGATAATTTGAATTATCAGCATGTTCATAGAGTCGGAGCATTCGGAGAAGACAGAGTAGCAAGGAGTGCCAGGCATCTGATGCTTCCTTCCAAATCTTTTCAGGTTTCTGCAGTCCCCAAATTCTGCCTGATTCACTTTAGATATTCTTCTGTGCCCTCTCTCAGGCCTTTTGCCAGTCATTGAAATGCATGTTCCTACGTCTCTTCTAGGAGAGAAGAGCAAGTAATTTTCATAGAATCTTTTAAACTCTGATGAGAAAATTCTTCACTTACCTGTGCGCTTACAGCTGGTTGGCTTCTTTCAGTACACTGTTAGAGGAACCTAGTCCTAGTCCAGTTTGTGGAAGGAAACAGCCTCATGATTTCTTAGCATACATACTGTCAATAACAGTACTCTATAAATGAAGTTTATTGATGACCACCTGTTCCTCCCCACTAGAGCATGTTTCAGCTCAATTTCATTCAAATTTCTTGTTTAAATATGATGTGCCAGCAACATCTCCAGCATCCACCCTGTCTCCATTGTCCACTAATCTTGTTTTTCTTAGGATCGTTCATGATGATCTGTACATTTAGACAGTAATCAAAGTTATACAACAATAAGCCATAGTTTCACATGAAGTAACTCAAATCTCTTCAAGGTAATAACGTAATTAGCTGATTAATTTGCCAATTTATTTAGTACTCATTTTGTATTAAGTGAATAATATCCAACAATCACTCAAACATTGATGACATTTCTACTTAGCTTCACTGGTAAAGCTGGTGGAATAAAACCATACTGCAAATTGAATTTGTTTATGTGGGAATTTAGCCATAAATTGGAAAAGCCAGTTGGAATGCAGAACTATAGCATCATCTTTGCTTATAGGAAAGTATACTTCAGTTTTCTAATTCATTGAAAAATGAATCAGGCAGATGGAGCTCTCAGGGGAATTGTCAAAGGGTTCTGTCTGTCTGCCTGGGGTTGGCATAAGTGTTTAACTTTTGCTGTCTCTGGTAATGACATTAGCTGCTGGAGAAAGCAAGTGTTGAGGAAGTGAAGAAAAAGAAACGAGCTGCTGCTCGAGGTTCTGTGGCTCCTGCTTTTCTCCTAGGGTGTGTAAACCAAAACACCATAAAACACCTTGGAGTCTGACACAAAAATGTCAGTGGGAAGATCTATGTGCAGCTATCCTTCATCTTCTGAGCTCCTAATGTTAGGAAGTGCTGCCTGATGGCAGTGCAGGGTTTGCACATGTGTAAGCATGAGGAACCTCCAAAACTTTTTTTTCCTAATAATTGTTCTTATCTTAAGAAAAACAACAATGCTGTGGAAAGATCAGACATCTATGTTTACTGTCTATAACTGAATGACAGGGGTTATTATTTTTGGTGTGCGGATTAAATAGGAAAAGAAATTAATATTTTTAATTAGGTTTCTGAGCCTGGAAGACTTTTTTTTTTCACTTGTCTGGAATATTTTTTTCTTTTTCCAGCAATTACAAAAAGAACCTGCAGTGACTTTGTGGTGAGGATGTTGTCAGATGATAGCACGCTTAGCAACTCTGAGTATGCACAGAGCTTTGTCGGCAGAGCAGCTGAAGGTAATGTTTTTTCATTACCAGGATGGGTTTCCCATACTGCAGTCTGCTCTGTGAGTTCAGTTCTGGTGTCAATTCAGAGTTAGTGAGCCTGTTCCAGACTTCTGTCAAGCATAGTTTAAGGAAGAAAATGTGCAGGACTGGGATTTAGTGTTTTAAAATACAGAGGCTATGTGGGAGTCAGATCCTGGTCAGACCTTTAGTTTTTCTGTTAGCATCATAGGTGTTTCTTTTTAGCACCTTGTTTTTGGTGCAGAGGGGTTTTTTTGGCCATGATGCTGTTTTGCTCCAACACGGTATGCAGAAGATTTCCAAGCTGCATCTCTCTTTGTGTAAAACAAATATGGATTGTACAAGGATATTGTCTAAAGGTCACACAGTTGGTGTGTGTTTTTTCAAGAACTATCTGCTAAGTGTGATATTTTTGTTAACTGCAGATTTTGATCCAGCCACAGAGTTAGTCTTTCAGCCTTTCATCAGTGTGTTCTGGGATTTTGATTTATTTTCTCCAGCTGAAAATCAGTCCCAACATAAGCATGCAATGTTTCAGAGACATTCAGAGACAGAAATATTTGAATAATCAGTATTTTAAATAATCTGGAGAGGTGACATACATAAGCTTAGATCAAGGGACAGACCTGCCTTGCATTTGACTGGGATTCCATCAAGTGAGGTTTTACTGTAGCAGCTTGGAGGAGGAAAAGAAAGGGAACAGAGCTGTGAAACCACTAATTTGCAGCTTATGAATATTTACAAGGAAAGTAGTTTTTGAGTATTTGTGGAGTAGATGAAGAAATAGTACTGTATCCACAGGCAAATGCAGCTGTGAGTAGCTGATTCTACAGGCTTCATGGTCTTCGTGTGAGTCTCACTTAGCCTCAAGCACACTGCCTTCGTTTTCTTTCTGAAAGACATGAATTTTCTATGTCAGTCTCTCTCTTATTTTAGGGAATCTTGTCATCTTTGTGAAAAAGTTGTACTGGCAAAAATGTGTTCTGTAGCAATGCTCTAGAGATTCTGGGAAAGCGCATGTGAGGCAAAAAACATGGGGCTGTGTAAGTGATGTTGATTCTCTGTCCGGTGAAGTACTGAGGGTGGATGTACTAAGAAGCAGGAAGGGGATGCTGAAAGATAGATTGCCCTGATCTGTGCTTAGTGTGGGGGAGCTCTGTGTCAGGTCTGTCTAATAAAACAAGCCAAGTAATGTAGGCAACCAGCAAGATATGGTTGCTTTCAAAGTGGAGCTTATATTGTATGTAATATGTAATTATGTTAACACTTTAATTCCCTCACCTGGAAATGCAGAGCTCGAGAAGGACAAGTAGAAGGTCGACTGTTAAGTTTCCGTAACTTAGTCATTCTGCTTGCATAGCAGGGCTCTGAGTTTGGAACATACCTATGGGAGTACCCAATTATTAATTAGAGTAATAAGCAATATAACAATACAGTATTATAATACAATATAGTAATAAGCAAGTAATAATACAGTAATAGTCACACCCTGTGCGTGACTGCATCACTTTACATGAATGCATGTAATGGATTAGTTTATTTGTAAGCTGTACAAAAAAAAAAAGGAACAGTTCAGTACTGTAAGAACTTTACTGTGCTCTCAGTGAGGAGCGCAGCTGCCCCTATTTTTCCTATGGGATAATTTACTTTCTGACTATATGACATGAACAATGGCAATGGATATGAGCCTGAAAATCAAAGTATAGTTTAGATCTGCCTCTTTTTGTGTGTGTTTATTAATTTATTTTATGGGAGGAATCTTATTGTTGTGGCAGTAATGACCTGTGCATCTGTTCTGTGTATGCAAATTCAGTGGGCCCAAGTATGTATGGCTGCTGTATCAGTTCCACTCTTTTTACATTTTTGCCTTCTGAAAGTCCCTGAGATTTGTTTTCATTTCTAATGATGAAATTTGTATATGCTATTTGCCTCATGTACATGTAGAGTTATGGAGAGGGCATCATTGTGTCTAACTTTAATTAAAAAGAGAATAATTGATGTAAAGAATTGAGAAGGTGTATATTTTGACTTCTCCAAGTTGAATAGAGATATAGTTTCTGTTTAAAGTCTTATTTCATGTTATAATCCATTTACAAGATAAGGATTAGGAATAAATCTCCATTTCTGACATGTGAACAGAAGCTTTGCTGTCAAAAGGAAATGAACCTAATTAAAATATAATGCATCAAATATGTATATACCTATCTATGTATTCCTACAGAAGATTCTTAGCATTAACGTAGTTAAAATGCTAACATAATCATTTGCATCTAATGGACATTGGAGAAAATCATCATTTTTTAGTCAAGGTCGTGCTCATTAACTATCTCCTGGTTGTTTTGATATCTTCTGTGCTCTGGACCAATTTCAGTCAGGTAATTATATTCTTATTTTTAAAGACTCTGGAAGTTTCATTTGAATGTCACACTCATTATCGCTTGCTTTTCTAAAATTGTTGTGCCTCATTTCTCTGTATTAAATAGCAGCACAGCACATAGCTACACTTTGTCCTCATTTATAACTAAGTACACCCAATAAATGTATTTCATCACGTAGGAACACTGTCGTGTTCTTCAGCAGTAGATTAAACACAGGTGTGCAGTTTGGTCCTGTGTCATTCCTGTCATCCTCAAAACTCACTTCACACAGGTGAACCATGACAGCTTTTGCAAGGCACGAACTGCCAGTGTACAAAAAGAGTCCCTACGTACTTCAGTTCTCTGTGGACCACCTGCTCTTTAGTTTTATGACAACCTGGTGTGTAGAAATACAAAGTATGAATTATTGGTCAGTGGTCTCTGCTGATCTGAGTTTAGGCTGCCTTTGGTGAATGTAACTGAACGGCATGGAGCTATGTCTACAAAGGCAGGCAGAGAGAGCTGAACTTGTTCAGCCTGGAGAAGAGGAGGCTGTGAGGAGACTTCATTGCAGCCTTCCAGTATTTAAAAGAGGATTATAAACAAGAGAGGAATGAACTTTTTACAAGGGTAGATAGTGATAGGACAAAGGGGAATTGTTTTAAGCTTAAAAAGGAAAGATTTAAATCGGATGTCGGGGAAGTAGTTTACAGAGAAAGTGGTGAGGTGCTGTAACAGGCTGCCTGGAGATGCTGTGGATGCTCTGGCCCTTGTGGTGTTCAAGACACCGTGGAGCCCTAGGCTACCTGATCTAGTATCGTATCTGGAGGCTGGTGGCCCTGTCTACAGCAGGGGGTTGGGACTTGATGATCCTTGGGTTCCCTTCCAACCCAAACCATTCTGTGTTGTCACAGAGAGGAAAGTATTTGGCCTTGTAGTAACACAACTTAACCTTTTTACCCAGGAAAAATTCTGTTGGGTAGGGAAAGAGAAAAAAATCAGAACTGAAATAAATGGGTGAAAATAGAGGGGAAAGAAAAAGTAGTAGCAGTGCAGAGAAAGAGAATCTGAAAAAGACTGAATGGATACTTGGAACACAGAAAGGCTAGCAAATCTGTGCAGATCTTTAGATCTAGCCCAAATAATAGTATCAATCAGATTTAACAGTTTTAGCATGCTATTATGTATTTATATGGTTTCATAGTGTACATCAAAAGAATCCAGGTAATTTCTTTTGAAGTCTCAATGAATCCCCCTTGTCTTGTGAGCAATCAAAACTTCTTTCTTATCCCTATTTTGTACACCAGTAGAATTTCAACTTGGATGTTCAGTAGGGTTTTGTCACATGCATCAAGGAGAAAAATTCTGATTTGCATTCTCAGTACATAAGCCAGAGAGGAAGTGTAACCCAAACACTTATTGCACTGAGTTCAGAGGTTCTAGAGGGTATACTGTAATTTTCTATTTGTGTGTACTTTTTCCTATTAGACTTGTTCATCTTCCATCATTTTTCTGTAACTCCATAGTACAAAGAAGTGGATCAGGGTGACGTTTTCTAGGCACTGTGCAACTGCAAAGGAATGCTGAGCAATTTCTATAGTACTTTGGGTCTCTAGAGACACAAATGAGTAAGAAAAGCTGAGGTGAAAAGATAAGTGAGGATTTGTTTGTATATAACTTGTTAAAAAGTTCAGCAAGAATGGTAGATGCTTGAAAGTGAAGTAAGCATTTCTGAAGCAGGAGAGGGTGAGAGGAGAGAGGAAAGAAAGGCAAAGAAAAATTGGAAGCTTTGGATAGAAAGGCCTGAGAATTTCCTGGGCTGGGATTAGAGAAGCAGTCCCAACAGACGGAGATGTGCCAGGAACTTCCTTGGTGACCTTTTGATACTCCCATAGCCAGTATTTCAAACTATGGATCTGCTTATGCTCTGAGGCATAAATTCGGTTTCCAAAAGCATCTTAGAACATCTGCCTTGATTTTTAAACTTACTTGTGTAAATAGCAGTGTTTAATGAAGCACTTACATTTGTATTGCTGAGCAGATACGCATGTCTTTTAAAAGAAAAGGGGGAAAAAAACCTCATCGTCCTTCTGCTTCATCTGTAAAGTAAGGTAATAATTGTTTCATCAAGACTGCTGCTTAAATCCATGCTAGCAGCAAAACAGATCAGATGTCATATGATGTACAATAAGACAGTAAGAGATGTAGGAAGAGAAATGTAGTCTGAGAAACAGTCAGAAATTGTCCTTATTTAGCATCAGTCATTCAGTAAGTATACTGCAATGGTTCTGGCCACACAGCAGCTATTTGCAGAACAAAGGCCACGTGTGCACAGGCATGATATGGGAATAGTAACATGGGATTTGAACCATGTCACTGAACACTGTTGACTTCTGAGAGGATTTGAGCCAGGAAGTGAAATCTTCTCTTATTAGAAAATGATTCCACAGGGAGCTATGGTGAAGTAACGTATCCAAAGACAACTCCTACATGTGAAGATGACTATTATATTTAGTTAGGTATTTGCAGTCCATTTCATGTATTTGTTGGAGGTCTTTTATGGAGCTTTGAGTGTCACGCCGAATCTTGAAGACGTTTGCAGCTTTAATGATTTAATATTAAAGCAATAAATGAACTGTGACTGGAAATCTAAAGTATGTATAAAAACAAAATCTTTTTCCTGTAGAAAAACTGTCACTGCTCTGCATTTCTCAGAAGATGGCTTAAGTGCACATAAAGTATATGTGTGCATATTAAATTTGTCAGAGGTCTATACTTCATGTTTCCATTTTTATTGCTTTTGATTGAATTCAAGAACTTTTCATGACTTAAGTTTTAATTTGTTTCAGTGGCTAAGTAGCAGTTCATTCTGCTTGAACAAGTCCTTACCATCTGCTGCAGTAACGGTGAACCAGCATTGCAGTCTCACTGTGTTGGCAGCTAACTTAGGACTATTTGGAAATTGGTGAATTGTTTAAATAAATATTCTGCATCCTATGGGTGACCCACTGAAATTCTTTTCATCACTTGTAATTTATCCAGTGGTAAGGCTGGACTGAGTTGACGTTGCATGAATTAGCTGTGAAACCTCTGTCACAGTTGCACAGTGCTTCTGGGATGTGACGGCAGGGAGATGGTCAGGTGAATGGACTGCAGCCAGGTGGTAGTGCAGAAAAAGGAGGAAGTACGTGTTTCTTTGAGGTATTTATTGAAGGTATGCTGTGGGTGATCAGATATGACATGACTGATTCCCAAATATTAATGTTTATCTTCAATGCTATTTGAGGATGGAAATGAACATGTAACATTTGTTCACTAAGAAAACTTCATTGTCTGCTCTGGAAGGGAAGGAATTATGAGGGCTGCTCTGAAAGCAAAGCCTTCTATTTTATTATGTTGGCCTATGATGTCAGAGGTAGATGCTGGTGGGATGACAATAAAGGTTAAACCTTTCCACCAACATTCCTTCCACTCCGTTTTGTTGCTGTGTGACAGATGGCAGTGTCACACAGGAAGGAAGGAAGTGTGTGTGAGGTAAAGATGTCTCATTGGATTTTTCCATGCAAAATAAACAGCACCTGCCCTTAAACACTAGCTGAATATTTCTGGTGACCAAACAGGTGATGTGAGTACAGTGACTGCAGTGCAAACAAAATCTGCGTAGGTAGGTCCCACAAATGCTCACATAGGATCAGAAGAAACACCGTATGCAAGTTCCTCAGTGCTTATTGAACCAATGTGAGGTTGAAGGTGGCAGTTTCCTGGTTCACATCATTTCTGATGATGAGATGTGGTCGTAACAATATGAGTCTGAGTCAAAACAGCCATCCATGGAGTAAAATGTGTATTCCCCGTTGAAGAAAAGTTCAAGATATGGCCCTCAGCAGGTAAAGTGATGTGCACTGCCTTTTGGGATTGCAAAGGTGCGATTCTTCTGGATTTCCTTGAACCCAGACAAACCATTCACTCTGACCACTGCCACATGACACTGCCTAAGCCAATGGAATTATGTTTATCATATTTTGTCAAACTATGTCTAACCTTCTAATTTAAGTAATGCTACAGTAAATGTAAATGAGGCTGGAGATATTTGATGTAAAATTAACTGGGTAAGAATTAACTCCTGCTTCTTGCAGTATCTCATGTTGAAGTTAGCTGAACTTTTCTCTTCGCTTTTACTGGGCTTAAATACACCAAGTCTTCCTGCTTTGTGTCACACAAATTCATTGCCAACTTTTTATGTGCAAAGAGAAAAATGCATCTGGCACTTAGACTCAGCGTCTTATTCAAAGTCTTGTGTCAAAATGGGGGCAAACCTAAGGTGCCACAGGGTCAATAGCTAGGTATGCTGAAGATGGAAACAGGTGTCTGCAACTCGGCTTTGGAATTGGGAAGATGCATTTCAAGCTACAAATGCAGACATGGAATGCTGACAAAGTAGGAGAATATTCACGATTGTTCAGATTTTAAAAATGAATTTGATTTGTTTGTGTGTGAGTAATGCACGTGGTACATACATATATGGTACACAGAACATAAGTATATATTTTTATATTACAACAGGTTTTTTTGTGTGTGATTCTAGCTGTCCCATGCTCAGCTTTATAATGTTGTTTACCCACAGTTAAGAGTATGTTAGAATGTAATTATAACTATTTGCCATGACTGGCTGTTAGAATGAGAGACCAGGCAATTTGCATCTCATATATCCAGAAATTAAAAGTGAAGGACTGACCACTTGACACCATTGTAGTTTTTGAAATAAAGCCTGCTGAGCTCAATTTGTTGTGGTTGCTAAATGACTCTGCTCACCAGTATGAATACATGATGAAATTCCTGTTAGAAGATGGCATTGTAGTAATTGATGGCATAATGAAAGTGCCAGAGACTGAACAGAAATACTGTTCTGTTAACCTCTTATTTCAGAACACAGGTTCAAAGTAGACTTTTTGAATTACGTACACGATATTTTTTCTGCTCTTTTTTTTCTTTTTCTGATTCTGAGGGCTGATCAGAGCTGTGTTAATTTTGGTTTTTCAACACGTTGTTCAGAACCATACACTGCGTTCTGTGGATAATTGTTTTTGCACTGTAGACAGTAACTGCTTTTTCATTTCACAGCTGTACAAAAAGGAGAATGAATATTGGTAGTAAGTGATTGCATTACAGGCAATTACAGGTGGGACATGCAAAGTCTCCACCATCTTAGAAAATAGAAAACCCTCACCCCTGCTTCTGTGTGGAAGCTATGGAAAATATTTTGGATTTTGGAATTCATGGAAAAAATCCCAGCTGTGTCTAATTATTTATTATCAATGTCCTCTTAATTCTCACTCTAGGATAAATTTCCATTTATATACCTATACCAAACCTTGGATTTCTACCTGATTGCATCTTTCAAATAGCCACATTTAATATTCATTGAAATAGAACATAGTCAAAGGCACTATTTGATAATAAGTCAACAGACATATTATTGCAAAAGAAGATCTTTCTATTAACAGTTTCTTCTTTTTCTTCCTATTTCTCAGAGTGATGCTCAGTGCAGATATATACAGTAAAAGCCAATCCCACTCTTAAATTCTTTTGTAAAGCCCTAGCTTTTTTCTTTCTGTATAACATTGAGTGTCCTATATCTTCTGTATGTCTAATACATTAAAAAGTATAGGATTTAATGCTGTAATTATAAAAGCATAAAGGAAGAAGCCCATTGTGTGTACTTTAGACAGATTATCATCTTTACCTTTCCAAATATGTTCTATTATAGTAGCTGATTTCCTGAAGAGTTTTTTCATAGGCTAATATCTGGCTGAGAGTGGCTCTTACACACTAGAATATGAATAAGTTATTTCCATAGCTCTAGCACATTTTTTTTCTATTTTTGTCTTAAGCATTCCTTTTTCCTAAAAGCATTAGTTTGCTGCTGAAGCAGAAAATATGAAAAGAGGCTATATTGAGTATTCCCGTTTGAAAGAAGGCGTCTCATTCAGGTCAGAGAAGAGCTGCAGCAGCGTCTTGTCTCTTCTCTGAGCAATGGATGTTGCAACTACTAATCAGCTTGAGTATCAATGTGTTGTTTTTTGTTTTTTTTTTTCTCAGAGAAGTCTATTAAGCTGTTTTTAATGTTATCAAAAATTCATTTTCTGTATGGGGAGGCTTTAACTGTTTCAGGTCTTGCATATTTTACATGGCTCTCTTTCAAGAGGTGGTATTTATATAATGACAATATTTTCTCATTCGTTAGTCAATTCTGGAAACCATTAGAGAGGCTCAGGAGGTGTTTTTCTTGTAGTGAGGGAAATATTTTTTTGATTTCACACAAAAAGCTGTTGGAATAAGATGTAATATAGAAACACGCAGAGAGAGCAAAAAGTGAGTAAGAAGAGAGAAGCTGGGGTTTTGCATTCCCCTTCACACGGTAAAGAATAAACCAAGGGAGCAAAGGAGAGAATATTGATCAGGGAATATCTCAGTGGTGACCACCTTAAAATAAATGAATGCATCCTACTGAACAGTGGATTTTGGATTCGTGCTGTATTGATATCTGGAAGTAGTAAAACTATACTATGATTGGGGAAGGGGTTAACCTTGCTCAACAAACAAAGTGAATTGACTAGCTGCCAAGGCCATGTACTTCACCAAGGGATCTAACCCTACAAAGAGTGGCTGTCATGGGATTATGAATTTTACACTGTCTTCAATTTGTTGTATTGACTTTTTTTTTTTTTTTTTTTTTATTATTATTATTATTATTATTATTATTTTCCTTCACAGAACACGTGAATAAATCTATCTAGAGAGAAAACTGAACATCCAGACTGGTCTTCTGCAGCAGCTGCCAAAGGTCAGCAGATACTTTTCAAACTGTAAGGAGAAAAAGAAATCTAATGTGTTCCTCAAAATATCAGACTACTTGGATCAAAGTAGTTACTTTGAGTAATGTTTTATATCTCTTTCTACTGAAGTTGATGAAAGATTTCTCACTGATGGGATTCTTAAGTGCAGCTTTTCAAAACGTTCAGGTATCTGATGCTCATAAAATTGGAAGTATGTTAAGCATTCGGATGAATCTCGATGTGTTTGTGAATGAACAAGTTTTTGGAAATGAACAGCTTTAGGTGCAGTGGTTATTTATACCCAAAGACTGCATATGAGAAAGAGCATAGCTGAGAGAGTTTGTCTGAGGTCTTCCACCTGGAGATTTATCTCTGGGAAAAATGCCACACTCCTCAGTCATAGGCATGCCAGTGCTCAGGCTTGGCAGTGTGCTTTAAGAAGCTGTCTGAATTGTTCTATCTCACTGCTTGTTCAATGTCCTTCAGCCACCGCAGTAACTGACATCTGAATCTTTTATTTATAACTGTAATTCAGTATCTATGGCGTTCCAGCAGCCCTGTAAAGCTCCTTTTTTTACCAAGTTACAATTAATGCAGTGTAAGAGCTGTGTAGGTTACTGCTAGCCTGCAAGCAAACTTTGGTCCTTGATATAGATTTTAAAAGGTTTTTCTAATTAGTTTTTTGAATGGTGTTCTGTTTAAAAGTGGATCTTAAGATAGGCTTAACAGATGCACTGGGAAGGAAGGTGGAATCTAACTTTCAAGATTTTTGTTTGGGTGGTCAGATTCATGACTTATTTATCTTTCTAATCCTGTGAAGGCTGTAATTAAACCTGTCAGCATTTCTGAATGATTAAATGATAAACAAAATATTAGTATTAACAAAATATTAGTATTAACAAAATAAGTATTAAGTAATAAGTATTAAGATAAATATTTTTTTATTACATTGAGATTTTTGGATCCAGTATCTATATTTAAATATATATATATATATATAGTAGCTTTAAGTAGATTTTGTGGTGGTGTTTTTTCTTCACCTTCCTCTCCTATGCATGGAGCAGACAATAGTCTTTGTGCACATTAGAAAAGGCTTTTTATTCAGGACAAAGTTAATCTTGCTGTAGTTAAAAGTGGATTACCAGACACGGAGCCTTCCCCATTGCTGGCTGGGAGTCAGTGTTTGTCTGGCAAAACTCTCTCCATTTTTTCCCTCCTCTTTCTACTGATCTCTTGGGGTCCTTTCCTAGCTGTGAGCAGCGGCGTGCCAATTTCAATTAACATTTCCTTTAAAACAAATGTTATCATCTGCTTAGTGCTTGTGACTTTCTATTTCTAACAAGAATAACAGCAGAGTGAAGGACTATGGCTTCTTTTTTTCTTCTAGTGTGATGTCACTTCACCTTGGTGAACATCATTAACTATTAACCCATCTGTAGCATTTCTCCTACTTCCTTCTGACTTAAAGGTCAAACCAAGGCCTGAAGACTGAATTCTCTGTCTGAAGCAAGGGTATTTCCTTTTCCATAACAAATTGAGAGCCAAAGCCCATTGCCATTAGGATGATGGACTGCTTTTCCATTATGACTAACAGGCCAAAGTTTGCTCTCCAGTTTTTTGAGACCTGCAAACCTGTGAACAGTATGGCAGTGACGCTGATTACATCTGTGTGATTAAATTATCTTGTGAGATTGCTGATTTTTATCAGAGAAGAAGACAGCAAAACAGTTTTGTGAAGTTATCCTAAAGTGCAAATTTCTCTGCCACTGAAAAATTATTTTTAAAATCACTTTGGATTACTAGAAAAATACAGTTAACTGAAACATACCTCATTTAGCTCTTTTAGCCCCTTAAAAATGAAGAGATGTATGCCTAAATCTGAGTACTTTTGAATTTTATTTTTTTTTTACTTTTAATGTTTTCCCCTCCTCTTACATTTGTTATTATAAGAAATTCATATCAAATATGGTCAACTCCCTGTTTTATTCTTCTTTTCCCACCCTTCTCTCCAAAGCTCTCCAATTTCACCTGAAATCGTTCCTCTCTTCTACTCCTGGCTCTTTTGTGAATATTTAGTCACATATCAAATACTGACTGACTTAAACAATTGTGACAGTCCAAGTAAGTGTGCATGCCCAAATGTTAAAGCCTGGAAAAAACAACCTAGACAAATAAACAGACCTTGGTCCATCACAAGTGCATACCAGGCTTTCTCCTGATTCTTTTTCGTCCAGTTCTTTGTTTCCAATTCTTTCTGTCCTTAGTCGAAAGTAAAATGAAGTCTTAAGAACTTTTAGGAAAATGGCAGGGGGAGGGGAAGAGGTTTTAGTTGTACCTTGTGGGCAATTTAATCACTTGTGGTTTTTGTCCATTCATACTTTTCTAGTACTGAATTATGGTACTAAAGCTATCTGATACTGTAGCTCGCATCCAGGCATATCCAAACTGCCACATTATTAATGCTGAACCAGGTGTTTAAATTTACTACTGGGATTATTTCAGAAATAGAAATGGTGACTCTGCCAAACAGGAACCTGGGATCTGGTGCACGAGATACCAGAGTTGCAACCGGCCTTGGAACCTCTTCTTAACAGATGCGGTTTCCTGATGCTTTGGACAAGTTTGCCAAAGCACCAGCAATAAACAGATTAGAGAACATTTTCTGAAAATAAGACAAGTTAGCTTAGAATTGAGCCCATCTGAATTCACACCTGCCAGCATTCGAGGAGTGTGTTCTTTGTTGGCTGCTGAGAGCCATATAGGTCTCAGAAGCTTTGGAAGAAGTAACCTAAAAAACATGTTTACTGCAGCTATGGAAGTGTTTTTAAGAAAGCTCTACTCTTCAGTTAAATCTTTAGACACTTTTGAGGGTCTCACTCTATTTAATAAATCTTGACGTTTTGCCTAATACTCTTCACTTTTTTAAAAAAATTAGCATCTATCTCCATTGATATATTCATAATTCTTTTATTCTAAATTCCTTTTAAGCTGCTCAAGGAAAGTTTTGTTTTATGTCACACTGGGAACAAGAATTATAGAGTAGTGAAGAGTGAAGGCTGTTATCTTATTCACATGACAAAGGCATATATTATTTATATTATAATACCCAAACTGCAGGAATTGATAGATGAGACCTATACAGTCGACTCGCAAGCAATATAAAACATCTTTTAAAAATAAACTACTTTTTGAGTGGTTAATTCAAAGTCGGATGGATTACTGCAAGATACTCTATGTGATTATTTTTACTGTTGGGACTCAAACTACCTACATATATTTTCTCACTGAGACAGGAAAAGTCTTATTGCATTTATTTTTCCTTCTGTTTGGATGATTTAAAATCTGAAAAAGAGACTGTTAGATCAATAATTTAGTGCAGTCAGATGAAAAGTGTCTTCACTTGTTGATTCAGTGGTAGGATATTATGGAATTTTGCACACTGAATGGCTGCATTTAGATTGTATAATCCATATTCAAAATAACTTCTAGTGGAGGGGAAATTGGCCATTGTGGATGAAATTAACATTTATGTCTGCTGCTTTTATGCTATATAGAAAGATTGGGTCAGCATGAAGGAATACTGCAGAATTATTCCTCATACAGATGAGTTGGTGAACTCTGCTTGTTGACATTATAGACACAACATTGGCAGTTTTTCTTTCAAGTAATTTATTTTCAACCACAGTAAAGAACATAAAAACAGTGTAAAATTATGTCTGTCACAGAGGAATTTGAGAAAAATTTGCTATATTAGGCTTAGTCCCCTGAAATATTCTCAGTGGATGACCTTATTAATGATTTAGATGGAGATTAGAAAACATCAGTGGTTTCACTGCAGTGATATAGCAGTGAGGGTGTAAGTAATTTACTGTCTCTTGTGACCCTGAGAAGCAGCTGAACATCTTGCCTCATTCACAAATGATAATTTGACACCTTTGCTAGTAAGACTGCTTGTACCTTGCTAGGACTTCTGAAGCTGTGTGCTTGGGTGCTGCAGGTTTTCTTTGCTTGCTCTGATAAGATTCAGACAACTTATGCTTATCTTTTTCAGAGACCAGCTAGTGATCTCTATCTTTGCTCCATTCCAGATTATTCTTTTTCTCTTTGCAGTTACAAAATGAAGGAATAATAAACGAGTAATGTTTGTGCTTTCTGAAAACTACTGTTTCTCCTTTAATTATCAGAATACAGTACCTTTCTGATTCTCATTTTAAAGCTGTATTGCTTTGAAACTTTGTGTTCCCAAAGGAAGAGCTGTTGCCTTTAAAATTTAACTGCTGAATTTGATTTATTTATAAAAGGACAGTTGCACTGTCACTATCTGCCACTTGTCAGGGCCCCATGTTTGTGGATTTTTAGTAATCTGGCGTTATTACTCAAGGACAAAAGTGGTAAGAACAGTTCTGACTGAAAATTCTGTAAATCCTGTGTTTGAATAAATGATAGGAATTAACGTGTGGTCCAATACAAACATAAGTGTGCAAGATTCGTTATGCCATAATGACTGAAGAGATGACAAGGGTGTTGTTGAAGCTGTTGTTGAGCTACTCGGCACTTGCTTTCAACATACTGTGTGTTAACTTTGATTACAGCTGTTAAATTATTTTCCTCCTCCTCCCTTTAATCTCCTTTCTCTCAACTGGAGAAAATTTTTCTTAATACTTACAGAACTTCTGTCGTGCCCCAAAGATGTAACTTGTAAAAAATCATAGCATATACTCTATTTTCTCAGCACTGAACTCAGAGATGAACATGACTGAAAAATCAATAATGTGCTTGGCCTGCGGCCTTGTCATTTATTGATTTACATGTCGTTTATCTCTATACAAAATGCAATTATTGCTTAAATACAATACAGTATTTTGCTAATAGGATACAAATGTCACCACTGAATAAAAAGGTCACACTTGCATGTAAATGATTGTCAACCCAGTCTCAAGCTTGTTGCTGCTGTTATTTGAAGAGGTTGTTAAGGCACTGGAGACCCAGGTTTGTTTTTGTAGATATCAGTGGGTGCTCACCTTTTATTTGTGTCATCAGTGTTCCAATTTTTTGGCCTTGTATTTGTGTTTTGTGCTTGTGAAATGGTATGCATTGTATAAATGCAGATCACAAGTAGAGGATTTGCAAGATGTGATGCAGGAGCAGTGATGGTGCAAGCGTTCCATTATTGGTGCATGTCTGGGAGAATTTGTTGTGGCTTCCTCAAGACCTGTCTTGAATTCCCTGTGATCTGAGCAGTACTGACAAAACCCTTATCCTTGGGAGCCCCTGAGAAGCTCCTGAGAGGCAGGGAGTTTTCAGTGTTCGCACATTTCTTCTTTTTCTGTCATTGCTATGACTGCGATGGGTAGTCAGTGGGCATTTGCTCCTTGACTGAAGAATCAAAGCAGAAGAGTCAAGTGTGCATGGACAAAAGAAGAAAAAATAAAAATAAAAAAGAAGATAGAATGACTTGGAATATGTATTCTTACTGTGTAAGTGGAAAGTAGGCCCTTAAACAATTCTTCCAAATACACTTGGAAATCTATAGCAAAAATGATTGTAGAAGAGATGCTGTCCTTCTAGCTTGCTTTGAATTTTTCATGGTGGTTGTTCTGTTGGAACATTGTCAAACTTTTAATAATTTATTGCACTAACTAACTTAGATAAGAAATCTCTCTGAAGTAGCACTGCAGTTTAAAATCTAGCAGATGAAAGCAAATGAAGTTAACGAAGTTGTTTTACAGTACTGTGCATCTACAGGTACAACTAATTTCATATCATTCATTTTGAGATCAAGTTTATGGCTGACAACCTTTGGTAAAGTTGTAAACAGTACGATCAGCAAGTGAGGATATGCTATTTTTAACTGGCAACAGATATGTATGCTTTTTTTTTTTTTTTCCTTCTCTGTTTTTGGTTGCCATTGGAGGCATTTGGCTTGCATGGAGAAAAATGAGTTGATGTGCTAGAAGGGGGTCTGTTTTGTAGAACAATGACAGCAGCAATTCAAGGGATGAATCTCAGGTGGGTTTTTTTGTTGTTTTTTTTTTTTTTTTCTGTGTTGTTGTTGTTTTTTGTTCTTGTTAACAAACAATTAATTTGTTATGTTAAAAGCCTCATCTCATTTGTAACTCTTTGTAAAGATGGTTTGTTAAAGAGCACTTCCTGGACTACTCTATAGGTACGTTGATGTTGCTTAATTACTAAAACCTGAAAATGGTGACCAGATCTTAGCATGTGCTCATCAAAAGGCTAGAAAAGGTTATACAGGAAAGTGTGGCAAGAGAGGTTTTCCAGTAGTTTGTAGTGGTGATTTACACCATTTTGGACAGTATCAACACTGTCCAATGCTAGAGTAAAATTCTGTAGCCTCTTTCAGGCAACAAATCCACAGCATAAAGTTCAGCATACATTATTCCTTCACTACTTTTTTCAATGCAGAATTTTGCTTCAGTCCAAATAATGGAATTACCTTAGGATATGAGTGCAGTAGAACAGAAAAGAATCAAACCAAGACACTTTATTTGACTAAAGCCAAACACAGACATTTTGCTGTCTCTTGGAGTGCTGTACAAGTTTTTGAGCAATACTTTAGTCATTGATTTAAAAAATACTAACCCACTGCTTTGTACAGATTTAATATACATGAGATATATATCAAGGAAAAAAAAACTGTATTAGACAAGTACAACTCTCCAATTTCTCAACACTTAGCATAAATAATTGCTGCACTATGAAGATTTAAATGGGGATTGCCACTTCTATAATTAATTCTTTTTTGTTTCATCTTCCTTACTAATTGAAAATGGGCTTTCAATGCAGAATGCTTTGAAATTGTGTGAAGAGATAGAATTGGAAATGAACTTAATTAACTACAAACTGTCCAAATCAATCAGTGTTTTACAGTGCTTTTGTAATATACAGAGTTCATAATTTACTTGGGATTTGCCATAATACGTATGCCATAATTGCAAAGTAATCGTGCTAAGAGAGTACAAAATTCAGTGTTGTGTTCTTGTGCTCTAATGGGATGAAATGTCTATACTTTCACACACCAAACTGGACTGAGGGCAAAAGGCTGTTTTTTTCCATTAACCAAACAGGGGACTTCTATAAATTAGGGCATTTCTCCAAGTCTGGCAGGGCTTTAATATGTTAATAGCTAGAGAGAAAAAATTCTTTGAATTCAATGTCCAGGCAATCTGGCATTTCAAATTGTAGTGTTTTTGCTACACCATCCATGATATTTGCAGCATGGAAACCATAAGCTTATAAGAAGATCAGGCAAAATAAATTCCCAAGCAAAGCTTTTCAAAATTTCTGTAGGTTTCCAGTGAGTTTTCGTAGAGAAAAACAACAAAATCAAAGCTGTTGAACGGCTTGGCATGTTATTTATTTCACTTGGTTGGGATTCTAGAAGCCCTCCAAAGTTGTCTGCCTGATCCAGAAATCTCAGAGCTTTGATGCTTCGAAAGTTGTTATTCCAGATTCTTGAATGGAATAGAAAGTTTTCCAGTGTTCTAAAAAATAGAATAGTTTTCTATAGTTTTCTTCAAACCCTTCTGCAACACAGGTTATGATAACAGCCTTGTTCTCAATCACTCATAAATGAACATAATATTTCTCACTGAGTAATACTTGAATAAAAATGTAGAGAGTGACTATTGCGGTCCTTTGAAGCTCTGCTTTCCTCTGTGAATAGACCAGATTCTTCTTTCACCCTTTTTGAGTTGCTGGCTTCACCCATGAATGTTTTAGTTGCAGTGTCATGAGGAACTAGTTTTTGCCACTTCTCTTGTTTCCTTTTACTTTTGTTTCTAGCAATGTTATATCCTTTCTTTTCAGTGGCAGTGTTTGGGCATCAGTAAGTAGTCTCTGGTAAGAATTGTAACTGAATCTTTGGTGAAAAGGAAGTTAAAATAATAAATGTTAGCTGAAGAAACTTGAGAAATATGAAAACATTATGTGACTTGTCCTAACAAATACAGGATTTGCTGACAAAATCTGTCCCTCCTAAATACTGCAGGGGCCTTTGCTAAAGAGTCAGAGATCCTTATCCTCTGGAGAAGTCCTTTTAGCCATGACACAGCTGTTGATGATTGCAGGACACGAGGCTAACAGGAATCCTATTCATTGCTGAGTTCTGGCCTTTGTCTCAGAAGACCTCAGAGATAATTTATTTCAACAACAGACTGTTTCCAGTTTATGTGTGACTTACTCTTTTATTCCTGTCACCAGCACAATAACTGCTCAAATTTGATTGGTAGGAAGACCTTTTTCGCCTGTCTCAGAGAGTAAATGCTGAGAATATACCAGTAAACTGTAGCTGCACAATATGGCAGACAACACATGGTTGTCCACGTTGAACTGTAACCTGGGAGAGTTTTGAATCTGTAATCTTTAATCTTTTTTAAAATTGCAGTGTGATTTAGAGGAGAACACTTTAACGTCTGAGGTAATGAATAGCAGAAGGTGTGTAAACACACAGGTGAAATCAATGACACAGTATTTCAGAGCATTTAGCAACTGATGTACATATTTGTATAAATACATTGACAGTCCTCCAGCAGCCATATTAAGGCACCTATGCTTTATGGATGGGAAAAGGAGGGGGAAAATAGCTAATGACTGGTTAAATCCCTCTGTACTTATCAAAGATCAATCACATCCTGGGAAAAAGGTGTTGTAACTTCAAATGAATTGGAGAGCTGTAGGGAAATTGCTTTTTATATTTTTGTTTGTTTGTTTTGTTTTGTTTTGTTTGTTTGTTTCCAGGATGCAGTTTTGGGGATGAGGTCTTTTTGTACCTCCTTTCAGGATCTGTAATTTTTCAGGGGGTCACAGTAAAGATGTCCTTTGCATCCAGTGTTCTAGAAAACTTCTTGCTTATTCCATGGAAGGATACACACTGTCCCTAGCATCTCACGAGTAGGCATGTCTCATTCTCTCTTTTCTTTTTTCCTTTCTGATAAAATACATTCTCTAATAATGTGTGTCAGGAAGATTTTGAAGCTCGAGGACTGGTGAGTATCACCCATTTAAAAGAAGGGGCATAAAGCTGGGCGCGAACAGAACTCCAGTTAGTATCTTTTTGTGCCAGTGACAGCTCTTTGCAGTACTTGTGTTGCTCTAGGCACTGTAACCCGGCCTTGAAAATGCCCAGTTGAACAAGCTGGCTTCCAGTGATATAATAATGAGCTCTTCTCATTCTCCAGCCAAAGTCATTATGCTTGGGGTATTCCCTCCAGATGTTCACCGAAATGTGCTTCATGCTTCTTCTGCCAGCTAACCGTATGTCAGGAGCATATCCTTCGCCTGGCCCAGCAGGGATTTACTGGCAGGATGGAGTCTGAGAGAACTGGACTGGCTGGCTGGAGCAGTTATGCAAGGAAAATGAGAAGCTAAATATCCAATAAATGGGATATAAAATGCTGTCCAGAGATTGGAGGTCAGAAGAGCCAGCAGGCACAGACGGGGTTGTGGGACTGCCAAAGACAACTGAGTGCGTTCAAGGTGTGTAATTCATACTTATGTACTAATCGCTTTGCAAGCTGTCTGGACTGGGAGGCCAGTGGCAGCTGAATGGACACATACCTGGGTCTGAGCCCAGCCTACGAGCTCAGAAAAGTTTCCTGGGAAGCAAGAACCAGCCACTTCCTGGATGGATGGTAAGGTGGCACTTGCTGTGATACGGGCAACAGACTGCTCAGTTATTAGAGACTGCCAGCTGTCCTCACTTTGAGTGTAGTGCTGCTGCCATCGCAAATAAACCAGGCCCTGCCCCTGACAGCAATAAGCCTGAAAACCTGAATATTTGGCATATTTAGAGTCATAAAGAACTAGGTCCCTATTCGCTACAGCATTGAGCAGAGTACTTAACTTGGACAGGTGAATGTTGCCACTGACAGTGCAGCTATTGAGCAGACATTTTGATGAACACACACCAAAGCACTGTTGTGCATGGAGAAGTTGCTATTGATTTAAGTAAGCTTACACCCATAAAGGATTTTTTCATCACTTACTAAGAAACAAAGAGCAGTAGTTATAGATGCATTTCATCAGAAGAAGGTTATCGCTGGAAATCCTTTCGTCTAATGTATGAAAACAGACAAGGCTGCCTAAGCAGAACAAAACAAAAAGGCAGCTAATGCCCATGAAGCTTCCAGACAGTGCTTTTTAGTCCTTAGAGCTTTAGAAACAGATGAAGGGCAATTCAATTGCTCTTAATGATACTCCACTGAATACATGCTTTATTTCAAAAAGCCAACTGCTCTAAATGCCATTGACAAATGCAATCAAAATGTACAAGTGTCAGTGTAAAACTACACAGCATTTCATATATTTTGAAGCTTGTAAACATCAAATAGTTCATTTTTATTTACCAAAAAAAAAACCCAACAAAAAAAACAAAACCCACAAACAAAAAAACCCACCAAACCAAAAACCAAAGAAATCAAAGCAGATGGAGCTCAGCAATGATTTGTAGTATAATTCATAAAATTTATTTTTAATTACAGAATTGTTAGTGCAATATAATTTCAAAGAGCTGTAGTAGCTGGACTTTCTAATGGGTAAAGCTACACGGAAGTATGATACTTTGTGTTCAGAATAGATTGAAGTCTTGTATATTTCCGCACTAAGCAGATGCCCTGAGGGGAGTTTTCACTTAAAAGAAATCTCTAGGATACAGCAATGTAGTTGTGAATGGTTTTGAATATGTTACTGTGTTGTATTCAGACACGGGGAAAAGCATGTGTATAGGTTTAAATATGAAGTTAATCTAAGTAATCTGCAGTCCATTCTAGATGAATCCATGTAATTTCAGAAACAAAATGAGAATTGTAGGTAGTATCCTCAGTAGCTGAGGTTTTAGGAAGAGCATTCTGGGGATCAGCACAGATGTGGGTGCTGCAGAGGCTATAAACATTGCAACTCTTAGCACTCCTGCTGCATCATAACCACAAAAGAAGCTACTTCTCCACTGTTTGTGTTAGTGGAATTGTTCCGTGATAAAACAGGTTTCACTGGGACTTGTTACCTTTCTGACTTCTCGCATCAGAATGTTAGGACATGCCACAGCTCATTTCTTTACATCTTAGTAGCACGCAGGAGACTTTGGAGTGGGCATCTCACAAACACAAGATGTACATTAAAAGTATATTTCAAGTAAATGTACATTTATGCTCTGCAGATCTCATAATAACATCCATAGAGTGTGTGTGCACTGTGAGCTTTTATGAAAGTAGTCGCAAACATTTAGATATTATTTAAAACAACAAAGATCAAAGCAAAACCAGCAAGGATTACATTGATTGGAATAAAGTTTTGGTTGTGACTATGGGAAGTATATAAGAAACAATGGGGCATAAGTAAGTGCTCTAAATCTCTCATAATCATTCACTCTAAATCTCAGACATAAGTTGATATGCCCTATAGAAAGGCTAAGCCTGTGTGCAGCCTCTGTGAAGAACAGTCACCATGATAAACAGAAAGTGTTCAGGTAGTGTAAAAGATGTGGCAGATGAGGAAACAAGGCAGATGGAAAAAACAACAACAACAACAACAACAAAAAAAAGTAAGCAAGAGACAATTGTATCGTGTGATTCCCTACATCTCAACTAAAAGATTTTAAAGGATTTTAATAGGGCTAAGGAGCAGATCAGCATCACAAACTGCAGACAAGAAAAGTATGGCAATGGTAAACAATGATTTAGTATGTTTCTTAAAATGCCAATGAAGTGTGTGACAACAGCCTTGTCCAGAAGTGTGACTGTAAGTACCAAAGAAGTACAATGCATTCAGTGATATGAAACAGAGCTGTGCTAGTCAGTACAGGGCAGTACTCTTTCTTATTATTGTAATTATGAGGTTCAGATATGTTTCTTGATCAGATTAAGGGTCCTATCAGTGTAAGTTATCTGGCCAAAAATCAGTATAAGAAGTTATTGGAAATGAATTGTGGAAATTAGAAAGGAACACTGTTTCTCTGAAGGATGTGCCAAAACTCCTGTAGACTGCAGCAAAGCTAGGATTTCAGCCACAAGGTAAAGAGAGGTGAAGCCGATGCACATCTCCAAATGTGTTGTGTTTACTGAATGCTCAGGGTAACATTTCAAAACCAGTGCTGTGCTGGCCTTGAGAAGCTGTACTGATTGTGAGGAGTCACTAGCTGGATGTTAGTGACTGTGCCCTTAGGCAGCTATGTTCAAAGAAACAAAAAACTGCAGCACTGTGCAAAATTATATTGCTGACATGACAGCATCTGAGAATACAGACTACTAAAAGAAATGGCTACATGATTAGGAATGGTTTCCCTCTGATCTGGGGATCTGTTTTGTGGCTCAGGAATATGTGAAGGTAGAACTTGACCTTATGTAACGTGGAAGCCAAGAATTCAGTTAAGTAAATACTTGTGAAATGGATGAGTCATAGTTTTCCATGAGTCCGTGGCTGTACAGCAGTTTTATTGGCGACTTACTTGGAGGAACATTAGGTGGTCAGCAGTCCCTCAGTACTGTGAGGCTGAGGTGTGGTGTTTTCCTTCTAATGGCAGTGCTGAGCAACCTGGCGGCAGGCAGCGAGGAATCAGGCTTTCTATTTGTGCTGTGTTCTTACCTGGAAATTGGTACTGACTCAGAACAGCAAAACTGAATTTTTTGCCAGGAGTGTACGTCAACATCGTAAGCCCAAAGAGTAATTCATTTTCTATGGTTCCTTCTGTATGGCATCCATAGTACTCAGTGAAGTACATCTTCCTGTCAGCACGCAGCCATTAGCTGACAATGCGGTTGCCTGCTACAGCACTGGCATTTTTTTTACATCTCATCCTTCAACAAATGAAAAGCACCAAGGAATGCCCCACTCCATTGTTTTGTGATAATGTATGTGTGAAAAGCAGCTTATTCTAAGACCAGGATAAGCCTGTCTCTCAAATTTACAATAGAGATTTGCTTTTGAAATCTTCAGATAGGAAAATACAGCTAGCAGCCATTCCATCTGTTTATTTGAATAAGCAAATCTTATGGTTGAGAAGTTCTGTAGTTGTTCTGGAAAAAGCTATAAACAGTGTATTGTTTAGTTTTGAAAGACATTCAGCTAATGTTAGATTAACATGGCTTCGGTTAAAAAATAAAAATAAAAATTGTTTTTTAGCATATTCAAACATTAATAATAGTTTTATTTTAAGAGTTCCCAGATTTTTAAATACCTGAAATGAATTGGAAGAGCATGTTCCACAGATTTAGATGCTACAACATGTGCAAGTTTATTTCACCACTCACCTTAACCTGTTGTAAAGCGTTAATCTGGAAGAATAAATCCATATGTCTCCCCTGGTACAGTTCAGTGTACAGCATGCTAGAATTATTCTGTTGTGGATAAAAAGAGTACCAAGGTTTTTGCATATTTTCAGATTAATTTTCCATGTCAATTTAGTCTACAAATACAAGCAAAGGTTTGAAAAGCTTTTGTTACCCCAAATGGATCATTCTTGTTATTCTCAAAGGGGCATACTTCTTTTAAAACAACAAGCTTTAGGATTTACTAATCAGCTCCATCTAAAATCCTTTCCTTCTAGTCAGGACAAAGCATGATCAGTGTGTTGAGCCATGGACAATTTAAATGAATTTTGTATTTGCGATAGAATATAAGAAAAAGAAGTCTAAACACGAAGTTGTCATTTGTATTTCATGGTGGGCTTATTGATCTCACCAGCTCTTAACGCAGAATCTTAACTGAGATGAAAACACTGAGAAATTATATTTCTCTAGAAAGTCAAAGCAAACAGTCTGTTATGTAAACATAGGTAATCTGTAGATTTTTCTAGTGTATGTGGTAACATTGTTTTGTCAGCCTACAGGGGAACTCACGTGGCTCAGAAGGGGAATTATACCTATAGAGCATCAGGACAGTATCAGTTCTATTGCTTTTGAGTAGAAGCAAGAGATAATGTTATCTTAATCAGTTAGAAAACCTAGGAAGGAATTTGTGTTCCGCTTCAATTGTCTACAGAAGCTGAATATCAGTGCATTTATGAATATAGAATCAGTATTTATGGTAAAAGCCTCAGGAATGATCATACAGTGAGCTCTTAGATTAAAATAATAAAACATTATTGTGCACAATTGGAAGTTCAGAACTTTGACAAAGAGTGTGCATCTCAGGCATTGCTACTTAAAAGCCCCATCAGCACAGAGAGTAAGGATGCTATTGATTCACCGACCCTGGAGGTGTTCAAGGAATGTTTGAATTTTGTGTTGAGGGACATGGTTTAGTGAGTACTATTGGGGAGGGATGGATGGTTGGACTGGATGATCTTGAAGGTCTTTTCAACCTTGGTGATTCTGTGATTCTTAGTGTGGATGAAATGTGTATGTACACATGACTGTGACACATCTTTAAAATGTAGTGGGTTTGACAGGACTAATTTTATAAATAGTATGTTTTTGTCATTTATTTGAGAATCCAACATTATTGTGCACACAATTTGTGGATGTGAAAGTGTAAAAGACTTCTGAGTTCTCTGGAAGTAAATTTCAGTAATATTTACTGTAAACCAGTATATCCTACGCATATAACAGAACAGTTAAACTGCTGTTTCAGATTCTGAAGCGTGCTATTTCCATCTCTCTCTAATCTCATATTCTCCTTTAAATTATAAATTGCTCAAGTGGTATGGACTAAGCCAAGGGAACTTTTGGAACGTATTTAATATGGCTTTATTAGCTTTACTGCAGGCTCAGGATATGATTTGGTGTGTTGGAAACGTATCTGTATTCAATGATGTCTCCCTCAGGATTCATTCCCTTTTAATGAACAGTGAGAGATGATAGCGGTGTGTGTGATGTATGTTTTAGCATAGTTGATGGGTTTCTGCAGTTAAAAAGTACATGTCATTGTTATTTACTCTGTGTTATTTATACTGCAAGGCTTCTCTGAGGCCCTAGCCCCATTGCACTAAGCAATGTAAAAATATGGATATCATCTATATTTTTAAGCTGGTTTTCCTGAGAATAAGAGACAAAGACAGGCCTTGAGAACAGTGAGTCATACTGCTACTTTCTCCTCAAGTACAGTCAGTGTTCTGGGATAAGGCATTGCCTGGTAAATATCTGATGATGGTCCGTTTAACCATTTCAGCTGTTCTTGGCACATGTAGAATTATAATGTTGGGCTTCTTGCTGTCTGTATTCATGATGCTGTTTTACTATTTGTCACAGAAAAGAAAAGTAAGAAGTGAATTCAAAATTCAGTACATCCACTAAATCACGCCTCAGAAAGAGCCTACATAATGAAGGGACAGGGTCTAAAACAGAGGGGATCAGAACTCTGCACTATTTATTTTGCTTAGTAATAAGTGTAGATTTGAATGACGTTTTTGGAAGCTTGGCCCACTTAATATAGCATTCATGAGCAATGTGCTTTTTCTGTGTAGAAAGTATTTCTCATTTTAACAAATTCTAAGTCAAGCATGTTTGTTTAAGCATGCATTTAAGTTTCTCCAGCAACAGTTTTTTATCCTGGAAATTATTAGGAAGGGCTTTTCATAACAAAGGTAGTTACTGACTGCATATTTAGTTTTATAAAATCTCTGAATTTCCCTTTGGCTATGCTGGTGAGAGACACTGAAGGCAAAGAACTGTTGAAGCATCTTTACTTTGTTCCAGTGGTAAGCCATCTTCTTTAAGAACACAATAGAATTAAGTGAACAGATACCTCAGAAAAATATGAATCGATCACTGCAGTGATTAGTTTTAAAAAGATCTGAGGTGGACTTGCATTGTGAGCACTAGACAGAATAATTCTGTCTATTTAAGTAAATACATAGGTTTGATGACAGGTTATTTTAGGTTCTTGTAAGTAGTGATCCAAATCCATCAGCTGCTATGGCTCAGTTTTCCTGAATACTGATTATCTTCAGGAGCTGTAATAAATAAATCCCACGTAAGACAGGGTTTCGTTAAAGCATTTTCTTACGTTTTCAGTTTTGTGATTTTCTTTCAATTGATTGTTTGTGAAGCAAAGTTTAGCTTGAAGTGAATTATTTCCAAGTCGTATTACCAAAGTAATACTTCAGTCATATTGAATGTTGAAGGAGAACGTATTTATAGTGCCTAGTTTTACTGCCTTGCAACAGTTGGAATCCACTAAGATAATCAGCTACGATAAAATTATGTTATTGAAGAGCCTGAGTCAGTGACTTATAAATTTTATGTAAAAAGCTTAACAACCATTATCTATTTCTTCTGAGTGGATGAAGATAGGACTTGGCTATCCAAAAGCTCATACAAACTGAGTCATTTCACATGTTTTCAAAGCAAAACTTGATTAACCAGCCAGAAAAAGGGGGAAGTGCTGTTAGCTACATTCACTCACAGTTCAGTGGAGGTCTGCTGTGCTGTAGAAATGCAAAAAGAGCTGCTAAATTACTGTGGTCTGTTGAGGACTTTTAATAGGGCCTCCTATCATGATGAGACATTGTAAAATTCCTTTTAAATAGGTCGTCTTTTATATTTTCTGTGCTTCATATTTAATGGTTTACTATTGACTTTTGTCAGATTATCCTGATATATTCTTAATAATCATCTTAATAACTAATTAAATGTTATCTGAATTGTAATCTTTGCCTACTCTGCTGTGAAAAAAAAAATATATATATTTCTTCTAACTTGAGCAAATGTTATTTTTATAGTTCTGCACATAATAAAATGGGATCTCTGAAATTCTGAAGGAGTTATGTGAGGTGTAGTTTAATACTCTAAACTACAATACTGTTAGAAGTTGGGTTTCTGCTGAACCTTATGACATTGGCTGCCCTTCAGGATATGATGATTCTTTAGGGATATAGTGAGATAAAATTACTGATTCACGGGAAATGGAGGAACTCCTTCTGGCGCATGGCCGAGGCAAAAAAAAAAAATCTAACCAACCAAACAAAAACAACAAGAACAGAGACAAAAGAAAACATCCCCCCAAAATTAATCAGAGTGACTAAGACTGCATATATAAATATACATATACATATGGATATCTATTCACACACACATACACGCGCACACACACACACACAGATAAAGTGATAGAAATGTACTTCAAGATGGTATTGACTACAGTTATTTAGTCTGCATCCACTTGATTATATTCTCAGCCTTTTGGTGTGTGTATATTAAAATTTACCTGTGCTGCACACAACCATGAGAGATTAATAGTCTCCTGATGATTTGCTTGTCCCACTGACCATTTTGGAGATGTCTCTTTTACTGCACAGAATTAATTCTGGTAATCATAACCTTCCGGTTGGCATGTCAAAGACACAATCAGACCTGGCAGTTATGTTATTGCACTACCAGTGCAACCTACTCATTGTCCTACAAAAGCAAAGCCATTGTTTTGATTATCAATACCATTATTTTTTCTTCAGTTAAGAGATTGATTCCTTTAACATTACAGAGTGGAAAAAATAAACTTCTTGAAGATCAATAACACAACACTTTTCTTCCCTCAGACAATCCTGATAAATGCAACTTTAGATTGCTTATCTTACTGACTCTACAGCTGAGAGGGAAAAAAACCAATTTTTTCTTCTTCTTATATCTTTCAAATTTACACTGCCAACTTGCCGTTAAACTGCCTTGAAATTCTTCAGTAATCATCATTTTGGTCATTAAAGTCGTGCTGCTATAATTTTTGTATGTTATGTTGACATTACATTCCAGTAGTTTAAAAAGCAGCTTCAGAACACCCTGGGTTCACAGGTCAAATTAATTTAAAAGTTAGATGGAACACTGAATGCTATTAATGGAAAATTGATCCTGAGAGATAAACCTCATTACCTAGAAATGCATAACTGGAGTATTACCTCAACACAGGTCTCTCAGTGTCCTCTACCGTCCAAAGGGATTTTGATGTATGTTTTCCTTAGAAGGACATTAGAAGACACTGCAATGTTTGTGGTTCCAAACTGTTAAAGATTTTTTTCAATGTTTGAATGAGAAAAAGGAAATCCATCCTTTTATTATTATTGTTAAGTATGAGCTCACTGAATAAATTCTTGAGTATAAACTTACCAAACAGTATGGAGCCCTGCTGGTCCCTAGTATAGCAGAGTCCTACTAGAAAGGACATCAGTGTGGCACTGAATAGGCTGTCTTGCTCTGAAATCTCAAAATAACTGCATAGTTCTAAGTCCCATGAGCAAGTTGCTTTTCTACTGCGCTTCTCTGTCAGCATTTCTGCTGTGTGTAATTCTGTGTGTGTATCTTAACCTCATCCTACATGCAATTGAAAAGTCCTTTTGTGCTTGGCCTGTCACTCAGAAGATGTGTCATTGAATGCTATTACCTCTACAGGTGTCCAATCATAGTCAGTGTCTGACTGGAGTTGCTTTGTCTGAAATACTCAGGCTAACAAAGGAGGAACCATTACAGCCTATTACATGTGAAAGGAACTTTTGCTGGACTCAGTAAGTGGCCCAATTTGTCCAAGAACTCCACCAAAGTATCCTAAGTGGATTCTTAGGGCTGCCCGGTAGACTCTGGATGGCTCCCCTGCTATGTCTCCTTTGTTTAATCCTCTTATTGGAAATTTCTTCTCAAATATTCATTTCAGTTTGGTTATTAGCATCATTTCGGTCTCACCTCTGTTGCAATCCGTTATCCTTGATTTACTGGGAAAAGTGAAGCATCAACCTACTGCAGATGGGTCTGTGAGGGATTATTTCATTTTATATTTATACTGAACTTTTTAAAGGGAACGTTTTATACTTGGGAATTAAACTTACTGATGCTGGTAAAAATAATAGCACCTCTAGTGGTATTCTGAATGGCTAGTGTATGTACTGATAATTCCCTGATGTAAACTGATGTACAGGGATCGGTGTAACTTTCATCTTTCTGACACAAAAATCAGGCTGATAAAATTCGAGGGAACTACATCGAGGTGTTCACCAGAGGGTCAGTCTCTGCAAACAAGATGCCATAGGCACTCATGAAAAATGTAGCCTCTCTGACTCTCTTTGCCCAGTAGGGTCATGTCCAGATCCTTTCACCTTTAAATCACATTGCTTCTTGCTTCACTGTTGCATCTTGCCCTCTTTCCTAGTTTGTTGCTGCCTTACAGGCTTCTGTTGTTCTAGAGACAAGAGAGGAACGTTTATTAAGAGAGATTTATTTGGAAAGGTCAGACTGTACATTACCTCAGTATTAGGTTCAGTCTGCAGAATAATGATTTCATTTAGAACGCAGGTTTTGCAGACATCGCTTATTTTAAAATATAGCTTTGAGGAATCAAACCTGTCAAAATCTGTTAAATGAGTGCATCTCCATTCTGCTGAGTGCTTCTGAAGCACTACAAGCTTTAGTAGCTTGATTTACACTAAATTTTCATTTTAAACAGTGGAAAACACTACATACTGTTGATAAATTCAAGGAACAAACAAACAAAAATAATTTTCCAAATAATTTGGAACAGAAAGTTTAAAACACAGGTTGCTTCACCTCTCCAGTTTTATGAAGAGAAAGGTTTGTAAACATGTAAGAGACAAAAACAGGAAGAAAATTCTCTTCTCTTTTAGTAATGCTTTTTAGTGCAGTCACACGTGGATAATTTCAGTCAGTCTATAAATCAGTATCTGTTTTGTGTTATAGCTCTTTAGTACCACCCCATAAACTCACATATAGGGTTTTTTTGTTTTGTTTTGTTTTTTTTTTCTCTTTCAATACTTCCACAATCTGACAAAAAGAGAGTTGTTGTAAAAGTCCAGATAATGAAGTCCAAGATTTAAATCTTGGCTTCATTCATGAAGACTTCATTCTACGTATTACAGGGCTTTATACCAGCAGGATTTAGTAAAGCACATACTGTATTTTTAACAACGAGGCACAGAGGATCTGTAGCCATGCAGTATCATCTGCAAATTCATGTATGTATGCCAGGCACAGGATGAACACAGATTGAAAAGAAATTCTGCAGACATCTTGTATGTGACAGGATACAATAGATTTAGTTGTACAGAAATGCACGAAACAGTATTAGTTGTCTACAGCCTCATAAAACCACAGTGCTGTATACTTTAAGACTTTTCTGAGCGTTAGTGTGGTTTAGAAAGGTGTTTGGAAATGTGTAATGGAATAATTTGTGGATGTTTATGGGACCTCTTCCCAGTGTGAGAGCAGTAGGGGAAAAAGTGCTTGTTTAAAAAGTAACGAGATGAGGAAAGATGCTGAGGTCATGGGCTAACCTAAGGCAGGCAGGCAGTGGCATCCTTAATACCCAGCAAGAGCCAAACAGCATAGACACAGGGTAAGAAGGGCTTTGAACGTGAAAATAAGAAAAGCTTTGAACAGGAAAATAAGCAGCTCATTTGAAGCAACAGAAGAGAGAAAGTGCCTAGAGAAACAGCGTGTAGGAAAGACTGTCAGTTAGGAGAATGTTGTTGTCAGAATTTAGTAGGAAAGGTTACATAATGACATATTCTGCTTGTCATCTAGGCATGTTCTGTAAGGGTTTGGCATACTCTGCATATGAAAACCTAGAGAGAAATTGGGCTCAGAAAGCGTGTCCAGGGCCCAA
The DNA here is from genome assembly GCF_019232065.1 of Centrocercus urophasianus. NCBI lineage: Eukaryota > Metazoa > Chordata > Aves > Galliformes > Phasianidae > Centrocercus > Centrocercus urophasianus. The sequence continues at coordinate 4,375,484 of NW_024884822.1, read as the reverse complement.
AGGAATGGACAGGACAGAAACAGTGAGATTATAGATAACTTCATGGTTTGCTTTATGAGAGAAATGAGGGAAGATGACAGGAAAAAGGGTGTTTAAGATCTCTCTTCTAATTAGGTAGGTAGTTCCATGGGAGTAGATTCTTATAGGTTTGCAAGGAGAGATCACAGGTGCAGCTCACTCTCTGTGAGCAAAGGTAGTTCTGGAGTATAGAAAAGAACAAGGAAGACATCATAGATGGTGCCTGAATTGCATTTGTGAATGTAAAATTTGAGAATTTGGGACAGAAAAAAGACAATGTTGAGAGACTCCTTTCAAATGTTGCAGAAGGGATATGGGTTCTAGTGATATAGAGAATAAATAACACCATAAGTCAGTCAGAAAACTCAAAGAGAAGATTTCAGAAGGAATTCATTAATTGATTTGGTTTTACATTTCTCGGCTTATTTCATACAACTTTATCAGCTCTCTTTCTGTGCATTTGCTTCTTGCTTAAAAAATGCAGCTGTTGCCTGTTTGGAATCTGTCACTTTATTCTAGCCATGTTTGTCCTTACATTTTCTTTATTCTCTGCAGCCCATGTCATTATGCATCCTTCCTTTAATACCTTCTTTTCTGAAGCCAAACCCAAGTTTCTTCACTTAGCAGCTCTTCAACATACTGCCTTCCTTAGTTTACCGTTATGTATTTTACCAATACTTTGTTTCCTTCCTCTTTAGTGATGCCTGTGTTTCATAAAGTAGTTGGAACGCTTCTTTCTTAGCATGGCTTGAGCATGGAGCTCCTTCTTATGTGTAGCTTAAACCTCACCCACATATAGCCCGACTTCTTTTCCTTTTACTACTATTCCGTATAATCAGAACAGGATTTTCCAGATGAAAATAGCTTTCTGCCTGTGTATTTGTAGCAATTATGGAATACTGGAGATGGGATATCTCCTAGCTCCCCAACTCAGGATACTAAAATGAAGCTAAATAACACTTGCAGAACTCTTCACATTTCTGCATCAAAAGCTTACTTCTCCACTACCTTAAACCACATATTCTCATTTATGTCTGTTCAAAGTGAATGCAAAATCATAACGTGAAAGGACTATTTGAAACTGGAGTTAATAGAGAATCAGTCATGAAACTAAAAGAAAAAGAAAAAAAAAAACTCAGCTGCCCTTACTATTAGCATTTAACAGAATCTGTCACTTTGTCAGTAACCAAGGGAAGCATTTTAATGAAAAAAAAAATCCGGGAGATGCAAGTAGTATGCAAATTATAATTGAAAATACTTGTTTTGAGACTGACCCTTGAAACATAAATAAACACAGTATTGTGGTTTTGAGTCCAGGCGGGATTTTATATCTCTACCATCACAATAATACTTGGGCATCTGTTTTGCTTAAATACTGAAAAATAATTTACAGAGTTTAAATATATTTCAGCACACCTACATTATTTACAATATTTTATGCTTAGATCAACTCTAACACAAAAAGCGACTTGCCAAAAGCAACACAGAGATCAATGGCTGAGCTTAAAAGTAAAATTCAGGAAGCCTCATTGCCAGCTTCCTCTCTACCCACTAGACACTAGTGCTCCATTAATATGTGATCAAAAGATTGCTCTGGTGCATGCCTCTACTGGGAAGGGGTGGGGGGACCTGAAAAATCTGTCTCCTTGGACGCGTTTAATGCCATTGTGCTGACAATTTTTTAATTGTAAGTCAAAATGAATGAGCATGTTACTTGCGATCTGTGTCATATCTGTTTTCGTTTCTGAAACATGACCTGTCAGAAGTAAAATATTTAGCGGGCAATACAATGAAATCTTTCGTTATTTGTGGGAACCTGTGAACTGATCAAGGAGGAGAACTGTTGTGCAAGCTGGAGCTGAAATGAACATGAAGCCTGAATGTGCCAGCTTCTTTTGTGTTGCCACCTACCTCTTAACCATGAGTTCTTTGCGCTGTCTGTGTTTAGTATCACCATTTGCTTCCTCCTTTATATGAAGTCTCTCTGTAAGTGAGAAGGTCAACCTGGGATCAAAGAATAAGGGGCATGTGCTTATGAACAGCTTTCTATCAGAAAATTCAATCAAGATTCTTTTAATCAAAACATTAATCTTTTGGACACGTATCACAGAGAAAACTCAGGGCAAAACCTTGCTGCTGTTGTATCTTTTTAGAGTCATTCTGTGATTGCAATCGCTAAAGGTACTTGGGAAGTGAAGCAACATAGGTATCAAGAAACGATTCTAAATATGATGAACTTGAGATTTTTCACTTATCTCTCTCTCTGTGGTTTCAGTCCATTAGTGGGTGGCTGTGAAATAAGTTTGTGCAATGGCCAATGAGTAAAGAGAAAATCACCTTGAAAAGCACGCTATAAGTACAGCAGTAAAAGATGAATCTCCTGCACCCAAAAATGAGATTGAGCTAGTTTTTATTTAAGAGGATTGCAAAACTCCAAAAGGGCAGTATTTAAAAAATGGTGCTATCTTCCCTTTTGTTTAGGTGACAGAACAATTTGTTGTAGATTGCAGTGATTTTTTTCTTGGTCATCTTCAGCAATGAAACCATGCAGATTTCCACTTAGTTTTCAGCTTGAAATTCATACCAATGAATGCAAGAAAAGAAGACACTGGTATCTGCTCTTAGTATTTTGAGGCTTTGATTAGGGTTTTGATCAGTCAGTTCTGTTCATTCCAGCTCAGTGCACTACTGCTCTCTAGGATGTCTCCAGCTATTTTTAACTGCATTGACCTTCAAAGTAGCAAGATCCAGTTTAAAACAGAATGAGAACCTTTCTTGCATCTCCTTTTTTCCTCTTGCATCATAATTTATGTGTGGGGTTTGGGGATGTAATTTGTCATTGAAAACTTCCATGATTTCTTCAAAGATTTTTCCAAACCTGTTTTTTTCTAAGTTAAAAATGTATTGGCATAACGAAATGATCAGCCATCAGTGACTTTATCCAGGATACATCAGGATACATCTGCTTTCATCAATCCTGGACATGGTGTTAATTAGATTTCTCTGAAGCCTATCCTGCAGCAGATGTTTTAGGTTCACCCCTTACTATGTATCCAAGAGGTATCAGATGAACTTTCCTAGCAATGGGGTTGGTTGTGATGTCTTGGAGATGTTGTTTGTTATCGTTTTAAGCATTTTGCTTTTCACAGATCGATGAAACACTGTCCCCAATTTAATTGCAACATCAAGTCAATTAATCCTCATGTATTAATATTATACGCTAATATTATAGTGAGTGATGTCCTAAGGCTCCTTTCAGTGTTGAATGGAAAAGACAGATTTTTTTTTTCCCCATCAGAATAGCAATAAACATTTGGGTTCTACAAAGTATTGATTACAGCCAAGAAATATAATGTCTGGGCCACTGAGGCAGCTTTTTCACTGCTGCTTAAGTTATATTTCAAACTGCTAATATGTTCCCAGATTTTTGAAGCAGCACCGTTTTGGAGAGAATGTTTTATGCTGGGGCCCAGTGTTGAGACTTGTGCAGAGCTATGCTACTGCTGCAGTTTCTCATGTTACAGAGATGCCAGACCCACCCAACAACTAGAATATAGAAAACAGAAAAAAAAAAAAAAAAAAAAAAAAAAAAAGACACCGGTGATCTTAACCAAATTAAATAATCAGATGCCAATCAAATATTTACTCCTTCCATTCCTCAGCCTCCACATACATGGACATGGAACACCTCCCCTGCAAGGACAAGCTGCAGGGGCTGGGGCTGCTTAGCCTGGAGAAGAGAAGGCTCCAGGAGACCAGAAAGGAGGGCTGTAAAAAAGAAGGGGACAGACTCTTTAGCAGGTTCTTTTGTGATAGAACAAGATGAAATGGTTTCAATGGTTTCAAACTAAAAGAGGGGAGATTTAGATTGGATAAAAGGGAAATGTTTTTTATAATAAGGGTGGTGAGGCTCTGGCACAGGTTGCCCAGAGAGGTGGTGGGTGCCTCGTCCCTGCAGACGCTCAGGGTCAGGCTTTGAGGATCCCTTCCAACTCTGTCCATGATTCTGTGATGCTCAGTGTGACTTGCAAGGTGTTTGTTATCAGAAGGTTGTGCTGGGCCGGCCTTTTCCTGGGCAGTGAGAGGCAGCTGCCAGCTGAGAGGAGGCGGTGGCAGTGCTTGTGGCGGGAATTGCCGTGTCCCTCAGCAGCTCCGGTATAGAAAGTTGTGGAAAATACTAATTTTACCTGTAAAATAATGGGCAGTAGAGCTGTGAGTGTACCTAATGATTTGTTATACAAGTAGTTGAGATACTAAAGGTGGGTGTTGCAGCTGCTGTGACTCTCTGGGAGAAAGCAGGAGAGGAAGGAGAGCTGCAGCCCTCCTCAGTGTCAGGTGAGCTGTGCACAGGTGCCCGTGGTTTGTTATTTATCACTGAGGTGATAGATTCTCTTGATGTGTTTACTGTTCTAATTGCTTTCATGTTTTTCAGTTTGGTTATTGGGCCTTCCCAGTTTTTGTGCAAATGTATGTTCATACATGGGCAGTATGAGTGACAGTGCAGGAATGTTACCCAAATGTTTTTTGATCTCAACTCTTCACAAAGAAACAGCACCACTATTATATGGTCAAAATAAGTAGGAGGAGCTGAATAACAAAGATTTGAAAACATAGGTCCAACAGAAGATATGAACAGAGAATATGAACAGAAACTGCTACCTCCAACCTGACCTCCTTAATGACCAGACAGAAGTGGGACATCTGCTTGAACACAGAACAGCAAAAGAAAATATTTTGTCTGATAAAAATGAAAGTCAGGAAAATTGCTTAAGTTCACCGTGGGAATACTTTATTATGGTCAGTTCTTGAGATATAAAAGATAATTGAACTTGGTCTACCTAATTTGTAAAATTGCCTCTTTCTTCTTTTCCAGAAGAAGCAGTTCTGAACTAACATCTTCAAGAGTGTACAAGACTTTCCTTTTGCTTCAGAGAAAAGGTAAGAAACCAGTTGTCTTACTTCTTCTGCCTAATTTTTATTTCTTTTCTAACGTAAACCTGTTGTCTTCTACTAGAAGCCTGGTATTTAGATTTAAAAAGCTGAATAGTGTGAGTTCTTATAGTTATAATTAATCTGCTCATAATTTCAGTACAACAAAATCTGGAGAGATTTCTGTAACATGTAACGCTAGTTCTCTATTGAGGAATTAAGAAAGTTTTTTTGGGCACTGTCAGGAATGGCTGATATATGCATATTTGAGTTTCATTGCAGGAGTGTAGAGATCTGTTTGGTGGTATGGTCATAAGCTTCATGTTTTCTTGTACTGCACCCCCAGACATCAGAGGGTACTGCTAACAGAAGCGTAAAGAACATGAAGTATTGGCAGCTAGACCTGTTTTACTGCTACAGGGAAGATTTAGTTCCTTTCCATGTTTGTTAAAGCAATGCTGTGATAAAGTTACATGGTTAGGGATAGAGGATAGTCTTCTTTCAGAGGAGGGGTGATTAGCACTAGGCAAGGTGCTGCTATTTGATTTTTTTAGTATGTAAAAATAAGGTAATGTTAAATAGGTAATGTTACGATTATTTCACCATTTTCTGCCTTTCTTCATATAGTACCTGAGGAACAAAAAGAGGCTTTTATGTCTAGGGAAGGCAGTGATATTTTCAATAATGCCTCAAAAGCACTTCTTTCTGGTGCAGCATTTTTTCTTTATACTTTCTTTGCCAAAAGAAAACTGAGGAAAAAAAATGAAAGGGTTTGTCTTCAGGAGGAAGAAAGGAGACAGCAATAAACACCATTCTATTTAAACTTGACACAGAATGTCACAGAATTGCCAGTCTTTACATATTGCTGTGGTATTCTGCTACTACAGACATTTCTTCTTCTTTTCTTTCATGATAACAAAAATGAAAAACTATTTCACCTTGAAAGTTTTTCATCTCTAGTGGGATTTCAACCATAGTGAATTGGTCCAGAACACACCAAACTTTGAGATGAATAAAGGGCTTGACAGCTGTACAGTGATAAGCTGTAGTGCCTTATGTTCCCGTGTTCCTAACGGCCTTATGTTGTGTGAGTAGGCTATACCAAGAGTGTGACTATTGCTACATTTATAATGTGGTCCACCTGGAATCGCAAATAATGGATTATAAGGAAAAACATTATTTTGAACGACTTAAAAATGCAATTTAAAATATAGGTCTAGCACCAGTCAACTCACTGGCCTACATGAAGCATTTCAAATTAGCTCAAGAAATTATTTTTGAATGTTTCTCTCTGTCTTGGAAGAAGGGAAAAATTGATAAAATATACTTTCCTTCCCATCAACTCTAACAGCCCCTAAAGCAGAAAATGAAACTTTAAAGAAATGTAGTTTGCTGTATAATTTATTAGCTTACAGATTGCCTACAGTATATACTAAATCTTCTACATAATGTATTTATTAGTGATACAAATAGTTTTTTGAATTTTATGTGCTAGCATTTCTTTTGATTTGTTAAATTGTAAAATGTAGAAAGCTAATCTTACTGGTGTCATCTCACACACTGTAAAGTATAATAGTTATATTGTTAGATACAGTGTTAGAATTGTAAAGTCAAGCAGAAATCATGAAATGACAATAGTAAAATGCTCTTAGTACACAATTATTGTGAAGTAGTCACTCTGAAATATGCAGTTACTTCTGAAGCTTCTTAGAAAAAAAAGCTGCGGATTTGTTTTAACATCGATAGTGATCTGTTTTTTCCATTCACTTCATTCTTGAAAAAGCATGATTTCTACAAATATGATAATATTTTGACTGATACTAAGTAAACGAATAAATAAAAAGAAGTCCAGGCAGGCATTCAGAATGGTCAGTTTCATTCATGTAGTTCAAACTTAGAAAAAACTGCGAGCAGCAGTCCAGTAATGGCATTAGATCAATCACAGAACTCATAGATAAGCTTTTAATTTCTGTAAGGCTGTAGGTTCCTCAGTGATCAACTTAGTATTATACTTGTTTACCACAAATGGATGAAGAAAATCCCTTTCCCTGACAGTCTAAAGGAAACTGGTAGGGAGAACCTGATCTTTTTCTGTCAGAGATGACAAGACTCCCGCTTGCAGGAGTAGTTTTTAAGCTCTGCAGGAACTTGTAAATTTTATTCATTTTGAGGAGAAGAAAAAAAACCCTATTTTGTTTGTTTTGTGAAAAACACTAATGGTGATTACTTCAGGAACCATCATCAGTCATTTGCTAATGGCGTAGGAAAGTGTACAACTACTTAGCATCTATTAGTAAAACAAAATTCACAATGAAAGAAGTTGAAATGCTATAGAGAGGTGCTATTGAAAACTAATTAAGAGCTGTTGAAGAAGTTCTTGTGACAGTTTGAAAAGCAGTTATGTCAAAAGCGGTTGTGTCTGTCTGAATTATGTGCAGAGGGAGAATTGAAAGGAATGGCAGTAGTTTTGCAACCACTTCTGCTGCTTTTAAGCTGAACCTAGAAGTTTTATTTTGGATATTAGGATGAAATCCTGGGATTGTTGCATTCAGCAGTCAATTCTTATCATAGCAGCTTGGTTGTACAAAGAAGTTCTCTAAGATGTTTGTTTCCTTAATTTTTTAATGAGGCAATTATCCTCTCTCCTTTCCGGTGTACAATTATAATGTAATGTCATGCAAATGACTGATGTCCACTGTGCTTAGAACTTCAAAACTTCAGTATGTTTATTTTTCACTCCTCACAATTTTGGAATTCAATGTAAATCTCATTTTAAATGTTATCTGACTTTATGCTAGTGAGACCATGGAAAGAAATGAAAAAGGGAAAAAGCCCCGGATATCGTTTAGACCTCATATTGTGAAGTCCGCATTTATTCTGTCTGCATTGTATGGTGGTTGTTGTTACTATGCTTCAAGTGAAATATTTACCTCCTGAACCAGAGAGAGCCTCCGAAAGACCGTTCTCTTCTTCATAGTATTGGTAAATATCTGACTTAAGCTGTTTGGCAATGGTAGTGAGAGTTTCAGGAGAGAATTCTTTCTGGAGTAGATGTCACCTCATGTTTTAAAGTAGGTCAACAAAAGAATTCTGTTCTAAAAAAAAAAAAAAAGTACAGCTTTCTGATTCAGAGCCATCCCTTATCCTAATATGTACTCACATGTGATCAAAAGATGTTCAGATACTCTGATCTGAAGATGTATTCATGTTCAGCTCTATTTCTTCCATGTATTCACATTACACAGGCACAGAATTGTGGGACCGTAGCTGAGCAAGGAATGAGGGATTGCTTTTAGAAGAGAATAACATCATTTACTATGATAGATCTGTGTTGCAACATGTCTGGTGAAGAGTATGGCTTTAAGGTGGAGGTGATTACTAGAAGTTAATTACTGTTAAGGTATAGACATTGGGGTTTGCCATTATGTACCAGAGATTGAATGCTGAGGCAAGCGCAGATGTTTGACATATTTAGCTGAAGAAAGGACAGGATGTAGAAAATCATTCCAATTACTCAGGCCCCCAAAGCCTAGTGAGTTTCAAGGTGACTTTTGTGGTAAATATCTGAGAAGTCATCTTTAACACACAAGAAAAGCTTTGGAGTCTCCAAATTGCAACATTGTGCATGTAAAATAGAGATATTTCCTGGAAAACTTTGTGTTTTGCTCTGCAGTCTGTATTAAAAGTGATTCAAGACTCTTCACACAAGGATGGTAGAAGCCACTGGGGGAACACTGGGATGATGATGCTACTGGAAGCTGTGGCTTCTTATCTTGCTTAGTACCTGGATTAAAATCAGCCCTCAGGTAATATAAGCATGTTACCTAATATGATTCAGAACAATAAATTTTCATCTTAATGTCTTTCTTCTTGTATTATTGAAAGCACGATTCACCACTGTAGTGGGGGACCTCTCCTAAATTAAACTGGAATTGCTAACAGGTTGTTCAGAAAACAAAACTACTGTGCTGATGACATTCTTGTTGTGTTATGGATGATTTCTGCATTGTCAGATGTTGTACTGTATTAGCAAGAACTGAGCCATCCCACTGATGTTATGTTAAGGTTACTCAAGTAGTAGAACTTCTCCAGCATACTAGAAAAATATTTCAGTGCAGCTTTTCAGTAGGGACGCGGTTGAAAGGACAAACAGAGGACTGGTATATTTGCTGTGACTTTTATATAAGTGGAAATTTGAAATGTCAGTTCCTCTTTTTCTAGAATAGGACTGTAATAGATAACAGCACTTTAGCTGTGGAGTTTCACATTTCAATCTCTTAAAGTTCTGTAGAATCTGAATTTTTGTGTCATTCAGCTCTTCAAAAATCCTAAAATATGAATATGTCATTTGCACAATCTCTTAGCTTTTTTTTTTTTTTTTTTTTTTTTTTTTTTTTTTTGTCAATGAAAAAGAAAGAATTTAATTTAATTGCAGAATTTTTAATTGGAGAACTTTCTGTAATTTGGAACTGCTGCTGATATAGCAATGGTCAAAAAAAAGCTACAGTGAATACTGTATAAAACTGCATGAAATGTGAAATTGGCCATAGTGGGGAAAAACAAGGGCTTGCGAGAAAAAAAAAAAAAAAAAAAAGACAAAGAAAGAACTGAAGAAAAGTGCATGTTTGCATGATAGGAAGTTTAAAAATAAGTGAAGCACTGCAATTTCAGAAATAAATGCCATCTTGTGAAAGTTATATTAAGAATATAAAGAACGTTACCTCAGTTGAATAATCTTCCAGATAAGTGTTTTCTCAATTATAGTAGCACTTGGTATTTTGTGATCTTCATCTGTTACTGTATGCTTTTGTTTGGCTGAGAGGTTGCTGATCAATAGTGACTTCTCCAGAGAAGCAGCTTTCAGGGGAAGCACTGCGCTGTCTTTGAGACAGCAAATTGATACATTTTTTTTCAACTGAATATGGGTAACTGTAAACCCAGATTCACTAATCCTATTTAACATCTTTGGTGCCAGATCTTGGCTTTGCCTTCAGTCAAGTTCATGTGGATTTTACGATAAACAGGATCTGTTCAAGGTTTCTTAGAATGTTAATGACTGGTGTTTCAAACGGGCAAAAGTTGCAACTGAATTGTCAAGTTCGAAATAAGAAAATTAACCTGAGACATCAAGTATGAATGCAGCAGAATTTTGTTCAACTACTTTGTTGTTGAGCTGGTTAATGTGTCTCTTTGTAAGTGTCTCTACAAGATAGCATGAAGCCTTTGGAAACTGGAGTGCTCATTATTTCCAGAGAAGTTGGGTTCTGATGGAGAGCTTCCCTGTGCGAATGAGCACAATTTTGTGAAAAAATAGATCTGAAATAATAAATTGATACTGGGGAAAATCAAACTGTAAACTGGAGAGAAATGAAGAATGTTATGCAGAGTAGAATTGATTTAATGAGTAAGATACACATAGAAGTGAAAAAGCTTTTATTTGGTTTAAGTATGTAGCCATTCTACATTTATAGCTTAGAGCTTTATCTTAGGAGCTCATGCTGACCTATTTACTACAAATACTAATGTTTTTAACTGACTAGAGCAGATACTTTTGGGATAATATCTCAAAGGTCAGTTAGCAGGCTTTCTCCTCCTCTCCTCTTGGCAACTCATTCATACAGAACAAACTAGTTTCATGATTTTTAAGAGCACTCTTTGCAATAGAATTTAATATCATTACCAAATATAGAGACAGTTTTGGCTTATAAGGTGAACCTTGTTCACATCTTTCCGTGTGTTATTCCAGTTCTCTTTAATGTAGATACACTCTGATTTTCTTTCTAAGTGGAAAAGTGGATGAATTGTTCCCTCACTAAACCCTCTGTTCCTTAGCACTAGAAATTCAGTGTCTAAAAAAGATGTATCTGTCATATCTCCTCATATTATATGAGATTTACTTTGCTGATTGCTTATTTCATTTTGTACCTTAGTCTATACTGCAATTTCAAGGTCTCTTTTGAGCATGTATGACCTCTGGACTAGGATATTTCATGAATAGATCTTCATTTAATGACAGTCCTTCAATTTTGTCTCATTGTGCAAACATGCAGTACAATGAACTTGTTGAGTTAGTTTTTCAGTGGTGCTTTTTAAAACACTTCACTTACACTCTCAAAATAATGTGATTAAGAGCAACTCCAAGGAATTCTCCAATGTAGGCTGGAGAAAGCAACATGTTTGCAGGTATTTTTTCTGTGTACTTTGTAGTAACGAGGGTAGAGGACTAGTGGGTGCATGCTCTACCAAAATGTTCCTGTTATTAAAATATCAATTAATATTTTATTCTGTGTTTTTTTTAGAATTCGACAAGAATTAGGTACTTTCAGGCACCTCTGAAAATTCCACTGTTAGATTTGGGGACCTTGCTGGGTGTAGGTGAACACTTCATCTTTGAGTGTCTAGCATATGGTGAGCTGCATGCTGGACTTATAAAACTGAATATATTAGATCCATCCTGAAGTGTTGCAAATAATTTCTTGGTTGGTGCAGTGAATGAGTTTTCTGTACACTATGCACACGGTTGTTTTTTTGAATCCTGGATAATGTTTTATTTTTGCAGTGTTATTGTGAAACCTTAGAAGTTAATTAGTTGGGATAGTTGGACTATTTTTCTTATCTTTATTCAGCAGGGATTACAAAGAATTTGAATGTAGCACCGAGGTACGAGTCTGCTTCAGATACAGTCAATTATATAAGTCTATCAACAGCTATTTTATTATGGGAACAACTGAGACAGAAGGCTTGTGTTCTGTGATGAATATAGATTAGAAAGAGGTCACCCTGACATACATAATTAGCTTCAGAATTTTAAATTAATAGGTAGTGTGCCCCTAAGGCATCCATACATTCAGGCTGAAGCTGCAGGATATCTGGTCCAGTTCCTGTCTGCTTTTGTCAGCAATGACATGGCTTAATGCACTGCTTGTATAATGGCATTAGATATTATGGCAGAACTAAATCACTATAAAAACAAAATTTGCATATTACTTTATTCATACTACATACATTTCCCTTTGGAAACATTTGCACTGTTAAATTATTATGCAGATTACCAGTAGATCATTGGCTCAACCTGATATGTCTTCAGGTAAGATAAGAGCTAAGCAGATGCTTAAAAAAGTTTCTGAAAACAGTTAATTGAGAAGATCTAGAGGTTTATGAAGTTGCTAGCATGTCTTGTTAAAGGAATGCTAATAATTCAGAACGACTGAACAAAAGGTGAACTGAAGGGTGTTACCTGCCGAGACCCGAATGGAATGCAGATTTCTGGCCCAAACTGGAATAACCCAAAGCATTTCCAAGGAATTTGATGCATAGCTCCATCTGTCATCTGTTTTATCAGCTCTGACCACTGCTAGAGAGAGGTCGTTATTGGCAGGACCATGTCTTCCTTTTCTTTCTGATCTACAAGCTTATGTGGGTTACCTGAGTTTCTTGAACCTTTTCAGATGCATTGAGTTTGAGTTAAGTTACAAAACAGAGCAGAATTTTTATTTTTTTGAAGCATCCAAGTAGCACATGAAATCTGATAGCATTTGATAGTTTTCACTTATTTTAATATCACTGTTGTTTAGTTTATTCAGATGTGAAACTGGAAGAAAAAGAAGCAAAGTAGAATAATTCAACATTTCTCAAAAATGGTGAAAATATGTCCATACATTTCAAGAACTGAAACTTGCTTTGCCATCATTAGTGAACTGGAACATAGGAGGACAGGATTTTCAGTGGTATGACTTTTCTTGTGTTTCTTGACATGAGTAATAAAACACTTCATCATTCATTCACACAAAAAGAAAATGACTTGACAGGCACCTTACTACACTACAGCAAGCTTGAGTTGTGATACAAAATATAAGCAGGTTATTTACTGTAAATTTTTAGATTCTTTTTTTAAAGCGCGTGGGCATTATGTAGCAGATGTCTTCACCTGTAGTCTCCTGGGCTTTGATATTTTAGAATGACAAGTGTGTAATATTTATCTAATTGTCTTTTGATTCCTGATAAAATAATATTATATGTAGACAATCAATGGTTGTTACTTAATGAACTGGAATGTGTGCCAGACGAGTACACGAACATTCAATCTGTTGGGTTTTTTTTAGAAATAATGTTGCTGAAACAAGATGTCATCAAGTAATGCCATGTAAATGCCATGAAACCATTTATTTAATTTATAATTATCTGTTTTATCTATTATCTATTATCCGAATACTAGAGCAATCCTGAAATGTTGATTTCCAAAGTAGAAGACATTGCTCCCGTGCCAGTATTCTATTATGATGTCCTTACTTCCATTATAATGCCAAATGATTGATGGGTTGCAAATTGAATTGCATTTTCCTTTGGGAACTGATACCGTTGAGTGATTTATATATATTTGTTTTACACAATAACCATTTTGTTGAGTTTCTGTCTGTCCTTCCTTGTGGTCAACTCAAACTACATCCCTTGTTTACAGAACGCATCAAAAATCACATGATTTGTTGTCTATCTATGACTGTTTATCTTAACATTTTGAAGATCTTGCTTTTATCCTTCTCTATGCCTTCACATAATTTGTTGGTGAGAAGACTGTTGAGTTTTCCCTTTGCTGTTACAACACCTTTCTTTGAAATTCTGTTTTTAAATCTTTCTATTTACTGGCAGCGTGCTGACAATGGTATTATACAGAGCTTCTGTAGAAAACTAATCTTCATCCCTAGTGGCTCTTTAATTCCATGAATAGGAGCACGTGGGAGGACCACAAAGATGATAGAAAAGCAAATATTTATTTATACTCCACATTAATGAAAAACCTTAAAAAAAAAAAAATCATCGAGACAAAGACAGAAGCACCTGGTAAACATTACTTTAAAATGTCTGGAACTGCAGAAATACACATCTTAATTTCAGTGTATGTGGCTTGGAGAGATGCATAGTAGCAAAGCTCTGAATGCATTATGTAAACTTAAATAATTATTTTTTTGAAAATTTTGTAATGTGGTCCATAAACAGCACTTTTTTTTTCTTTGTTGTTAACTGATAGAGGCAACTATCAGTTGTGATAGAGTGAGAAAATAGATTATAGAACACACTTCAGATCTTCACCAGTTCAAATTTACCTTTTTGGAACTAGTTGTCTTCATTTAACTTATCCTTCCTTTTGCCCTGAATTCTCAGGTTTGATTCTACTTTTCTTTCGTCCTTATTTAGGAAAGTCTAGAAGACTATCTGGATTTTAGCTTTTCCAAGTTTATATCCTTGTAAGTGAAGATAGCCATATCTAGTTGATATGGGGAAGCAAATGGTTCAAATCTAAAACATCACAAATTTTGAAGGACAAATAATATCTGTCATATATTATCCCCATAACATCCCCAGAATATCCCCAGTTGGGAGGGGCCCACAAGGATCCAACTGAGTCCAATTCCTGGCTTCACACAGGACTATCCCAAAATCAAATCCTGTATCTGAGAGCCTTGTCCACATGCCCCTGAACTGTGGCAGTTTGGTACCATGACCCTGGCAGCCCATTCCATGCCCGTCACCCTCTGGTGCTGAATATTTCCCTAACCCCTATTTGGTCCTCCTCTGACACAGCTCCGTGCTGCTATGCCAACGTATCCCAACATTACTTTTCTATCTGTCAGAGACTAAGAATGAATTCTAAGAATTGTTTTTAAAAAAATAAATAAATAAAAAAATCCTGGTATAGAAAATCTTTTTGTAAGGCAAAGAAAAATTCTAATGTGTAAGTTGCTCTTAATATACCAACAATATTGCAGTAATAGGAAGAGAGGCTGCCTTTTTCATCATCGCTGTAGGTATGTGTTTTTAATTTCAGTCACAATTTCCTGCTGCTACAAACATGCCATATAATCTGCAGGGATCTGGGGAATTAATTAGGTACATTTCATTTCTCCTCTAACTAATCCCCTCAATTCTCTTAGTTTAAGGAGCTGAACACACCAATGACTGATAAGCCACAAGGGCCCTATTTACTTTACGGAAGGTTCTGCAAATCCCAGAGAGATGTTGGCTTGTGCTTAAATTTCCTCTACTTAGTCCTTGGGATGGTGGCATTTGAATGTGACCCTTGAAATCAAAAGTATGTTTATACTTAAAAGCAAATGGGAGTAAATTAATGAAAAGAGCTAACATAGCAGTTTAACAATATACCTTTTCTGTAGTCAAGTACTTTTCTGCTTAAAATACTTGAGAGTGGATACAAAACATCATTTAACATAAGCTGCATGAACTAAGCCCATTTTAATTCTATAAAAATAATTCTAAAGTAATACTGAAATATTCATGTGTACTGAATGCTGTCACAACTTACTTGTTTTCAGTCTTCTTAAGCAACAATTTAGTACCAGGTTATCCTTCGTTCTCAGAAAATTCAAACACTATACACCTATGATGGCCCTGAAAGTAATGCTCAGTGTTGGTGGGATGGCAGTAGGGATCGAACCTCCTCGTCGATATTCCGTAGCATGGAATAGATGGCAGTGAAGGTGCGGAATTGAATTCCTCCATGTGGAAAAAATGGACCCCGCTGACATTCACAGACACGTGCTGAATGTTTCTGGAGACCAAGCAGTGGATGTGAGCGCAGTGAGGCGGTTGGTGGTGTGTTTCAGCTGTGCTACAGTGACAGTGGATTGTCTCCATTGGTGCAGTTTTTTATGAGCCTGGTACACAGAGTCTTGTTCATTGCCAGTGCAAACGTGTAGTTACTGATGGTGACTGTGTTGAAAGACGGAGTTTTGTAGCTGAGAATTTGCTATATCAAATACTGTTATTGCACTCTTTGTATCTCTTGTAGTTTCCGTGGAAAAAAAAAAAATAGGAGGCATTACTTTTGGTGGAACTGGCTAATAATGTTATTGCTACTGTTGAGCCTGCATCTGGATGTGAGTTATATTGCACCATCTCTCTTTCATTTAAGCTACTTAAACAGCAGCATGCTCTCATTTGGTGCTGCTCAGTGAATCCATAAGGCCAGGGAAGAGTGTGTGAGATATTTTTGCATGGATACCAAGTTTGAGTCAGTGAAATTTATTTTGTCCAGTTCACCTGGGGCAGTTGCTACATGGTCATAAACTGAGACTATTTGAGAGTCAGCTGGATGAGTAATCCCATTGTTTTTGTTGATTTGTGATGTATGCACTTCAACTATTCCAGGACAGGAATTTTCAGGGATTGTGTATACAGAACTTGTAAACCCCTCCTGAGAGTTTTTTGATATTATGTTTATTTTTCTAGTTTTGAAAGGCTACAAAAAAAGAAAATGGGCAGAAGAATGTAATGATATGAACAAGCACATTGTGCACGCCAGCATTTCTTGATTGTTGTACAGCTGCAGTGACTGTGGAGCTCAATATAAAAAAAGCCAATCTCCTTTGCAGTACACAGCCTCATGTCTTACAGTTTTTGTATCCAATTAATGTCAACACAGCAGTGTCTTCCACGGTCATTTATTTATTTGATTTCTTCTGACATGAACTCTGTTATTCATTAGGGCAGAATCCCAACTATCTGCACTGATGGAAACGTATACTGGCTTAAGATACACACCTTGTATTGCCTGTTTTTCCCTAGACTTTGCTGCTACAATTGTGAAGTGCTGGGATACACTTGACAACTGTGAAGTGTTAATATATTCACTTTCATCATTACAGTCAAAATGACATTTTTCCTAAGTGGAAACTTCACATTAGGCTGTTATAAAAGACAACTACTTAAAAAAAAAGATTAGTAAGTGTTGTCTCCTATTTTATAATTTCTGATGTTACATATCCAGAATAGTTTGCCTGAAAAATGTCCAATAGCAATAATGTACTTGCAATGTTTATGACTGTTTGGAAGCTTTATGAGGATTCTGAGGCATAATTTTACCTTTCTTCTTCTTAAACCAGTTCATTGGTTCTCCAGAAATGAAACAAAGCACCCATATAGCATCTTTTCTCCATACTGATCTTTCCATGGAACCCAGAGAAATGTTTTTGTCTCATGCCTCATAGATGTGGCAAACACTTTGACGTTCATCTGAAGAGAGGAATTATGTCATTTGAAGTACTGTAAAATCACCTGTTTGATTCTCCACATTTGAAATAGTTGATTTTCATTACCTTTTCTTGCCTCAAATAAGGCTAGAGCTAATTATTATGCCTTGCTAATTGTCTTATTAGCTAAGTAGAATGCTTCAAGTGTACAATTTTTGTTAATGCTGTGCCTAGATATTAGGTAACCACAGTGCTGAGACTGAGACCAGCTAGCATTGGTGGGCTAAGACCCAAAGAATCCTTGTATTTTGTAGTGCAGATAGTAATGTTCTGTAAAGTTCACTTGAATTCAAGTAAGCAACCAGAGGTCTAATACTGAGCTTGAAAAGCTCAAATACTTTCTGATCTGCAGCGAACTACAAAATGCATACTTTTCTGAACCTGAGTTCAAATTGCCAGTTACCTTTGCAAATCTCTGCCAGTCACTTCAGTGTTAGTGCCTTTGCTCAGAAGCAGAAGCATGCACCTTGCACAAAGTGGCAAATGTATGTAAGGAATCAGTGAGAGATGAGAGCAGTGGCATGCCCACAGAGATGTAAATAACCACCTGTCTAATCTTGATGGAATTTTGTCACCAAGCTACCTAAATATCTAGAAAGCTTTTTTTTAATTCCGTGACTGTCAAGAGGTTGTGCCACACTATAATGTATGGAGGTCTGAATAAGGAGATTTTTTTCCCCACACTGTAACCAAGTTTACTGTGTGTCCTAAGGTGCCTGATACAGGAACAACAGAAAGCAAAGTAAGTGTCAACAACCCAAGTATGGTTGTGACCATACTGATTACAAGGAGCTTATCTTCCCTTTGCATTCTCTCTTGTGTAAAATAATATTTGTTTGAGAAAGAGGGTGATTTAGTAGTTACAGTGGAAGTGGGATATAAAATATCCTCCTTTTAGCTGTAATTATTTGGTACTTCAAGGACAAAACACACTTTCGTAGAATGCCATTCTCCGTCTACTCTGCCCTGGTCAGGCCTGTATCCAGTGCTGGGCTCCCCAGTACAAAAAAGACAGGGATCTCCTGGGGAACGTCCAGCAGAGGGCCACCAAGATGATAAAGGGCCTGGAACATCTCTCCTGTGAGGAAAGGCTGGGTGACCTGGGTCTGTTCAGCATTGAGAAAAGAAGAATCAGAGGTGATCTTATTAATGTTTATATATATTTTAAGGGTAGGAGTAAGAGGGACAGGGCCAACCCCTTTTCAGTGGTCTGTGGGGACAGGACGAGAGAAAACAGCCCTAAGCAGGAGTATAGGGAGTTCTACACTAGTATGTGAAGGGTGACAATACTGGAACAGACTGCCCAGAGAGGTGGTGGAGTCTCATTCTCTGCAGATTTTCAAAACCCATCTGGACGCCTACCTGTGCAGCTGCTGTAGGGAGCCTGCTTTGCTTGGGGGTTGGACTCGATCATGTTTAGAGGTCCCTTCCAACCCCTACAATACTGTGATTCTGTGATGTAATACCGTATTAAAAAATCTACTCACTTTTGGAGAAAGAGTCTATTTAATTTCAGATAGCTAGCAGAATTCATTCTCATCACTGGCATTTGTGTACTTAGTTGTCAAAACAGGATTTTTAGATGAAGGTTTGATATTGTTGAAGTTATTGATAGTGCTGCTCAAAAATTTTCAGTTTTGATATTGATAAAATGGATATATTCCTTAGAAATGTTTCTCTGTCAGTAAATCGACTTATACAGAGTATTCAGCCAACTTTTTTCCTTCCTAGAGTTCATCATTAAGGATGTTGTGTAGTCCACAGTCCCAGAACCCTGAGACTCACAGTGTGAGGCATTAGTTTACAATTTCAAGCTTTCAGTCTTCACAGCAAGATCTCATAATTAATGGTTTGAGAATAGAATTAGAAACTAAGTTTTTAAACTTTGAATTCTGTAGCTAAGAACACTGAAGTAAGACTGTTGGCTTTCAAACTTTTACGATGTTCATATTAGTTCAATAAATGTTGAAGACATCGACATCATCTGAGTTGCTTAAAATTGGATTTTGGAATTTGTCTTCAGCAGGAATTTTAAGTGCTTACATCCAACACAGTGAAAGTGTTTTGTAAGTTCTAATTTCATCTTGGATTGGAAATTCTGGAACCTGATCATCAAAAGCTGGAATCAATACTTTTTTTTCCAAACAGGGGTGATGTTCTATTATTCATGTGCTCACTAGCTTCACTTGTGCAGGCCGATATATTCTGTAATGCTCATTATCTTCCAAATAAGATTGATGCTCAGAAATTAAGTGTAAATAAATTGACTGAGTGATCAAGGTGATATGATGCTGTTGGAAAAAATAGTTGATGTTACTAATCCTTCATATTATGGTGAGGGTTAAGGATGAGGAGAAGACTCCTTATATCCTCTATCAGTTTTTTTACTCTGTACAGTACCAGACATAAATTATATCTCTGTCATTAGTAACCTTCTTTGCCCAAATACATGTCTGTATATACTTCTGTGGTACTTAAATAATCTGTCAATGCATATTTCTTGTTTTCATATTTTGAATACTTTTTTTATCTTGATGTTTTTTCATTGTACAAATCTACACTTCTTATTTTAAAATCCTAGATTACTAATAATACAATCTTGAAACACAATTTAAAGAGTACTATGGATCATTAAATCCTCTAGAAGTGTCTGACGTTTGCCAAGGAACTTAAAATATCTCCCTATATAAGTCCTCAGTCTGTAATAGAAGTAACAACCTCATCATGAAGCATTTCCTAAAGATTAATGAACAAGTGAAGTAAATGGCCCTAGGCTATATTTTGGGACATCAGCTTCTCCCGAGTGATCATTAATCCCCAAGAAGCCTCTGCCTGAGTCATCAGTGCTTCGACCATTAGAATGTTGCATTGTTGATTGCAGTATTGCAAAAGGGAGTTAATAAGTAAATGAGTAAAAGGATCAGCAGTGTAAGAGTGAGATGATTTCAATATATGTAATGGTATTAACCACAGCAGTTGTAAAATAATGCTCTAATTTGTACCTATATTACTTTGAGCAGTGCTTGCAGGAAACAGTCTGAACAAAGCAAGGAATACAAAACATAGTAGATTTCTGCATCATAACTCTAAATAATGTTGGGGTAATTAAAGTGTGTATTTGATTCCAACCATAAAATAGGTTCTGTAATGATTTTTTGAGACGGTCTTGTAATTCCATTGTGACATTTTATCAGATTTATGTCCTGCATAATCAGATGTGATTTCAGAAGATTCATCTTGAAGTATTTTAGCTGCAGGAGACGTGAGTGAAGGAATGTGAGTGGAGCTTCACAGATGCTGAATGCTTTTGAAAGAGTGTCATCTGCATGTAAAGAGCAGAAAGCAGAGAATGAAATCTGGAATGTATTATTTCTTAAAAAATTAATACATGACCAAGGAAGTGATTTCTTTTCACTCATACAGAATTATTTTTCTGAGCAAACAATCTAAATTTTACCAACTTCAGTTTTCATGCATCTGTATAAAATAGGCAGGCGCTCAGTGTTTCATTTTCTTGTTACCTGCATAGAAATGTCTTCCATCCCTAACTGTGTAGTTTTTTTACTGAATGTCTTCTGGGAGTACAGGCGATTGAAGAGCTGAAAGGCGATAGCATGCCTTGCTTAGTTCTTGACTAGAAGTAGTCTGCATCCAGTTTGTGTGTGGTGTAAGATAACTTTGGAAGGCGGCAGGTGCAGAGGTACTGTGTTGATCAAGATATTGCTTTATATTACTTTAAGTGAATAAATCTTCACCTCAGTTTCAAGTAAGGAGGCTCTATAAGCAGTTGTATAAAGGCAGTTGCTGGCAAAAGAATAATGAGTCTACGTATAAACTGTTAATCAGATTGCATGAAGACTGGGGTGCTTCTAAATAAAAGAAGTCTTGAAAAGTGGGCAGGGAAGACCGTGATCACATCTTAGCTTTAAAAAAAGAGCTTCTGGCTTATTCCATCTTCACCGTAACTTCTTAGGTCTCTAGGGCTCTCAATACTTCCAGGATACTTTGAATTTGATCTGAATGTATCAAGAGATTTAGAAGGCTCCTTAGCTGTTATGTAAATTCTGCTTACTATCTTTGTAATAGAATTGTAAGAATAAGTAAAACTGTGTTTTGTGGAATCTAATACATGGCCAACAGAAACTAGAGCTTAACCGCTGAAACACTTTTTTTCCCACCTCACCAAATTTTTTTCCCCTTAATATTTGAAGTTATGCTTTCTTTTTTCTTCAGATAAATGGTACACTATCAAGGATTTCCTACTCAAGAGTTGAGCAGGTTTTTTTTTTTTTTTTTTTTTTTTTGTTTTGTTTTTTTTTTTGAGTCTTACCATTTTCTTATTTGGAAGTTTGAATCATCACTTAGTTTGATGTGTTCAAACATAATTTTAGAGACATTGTCATCAGGGTTTTACATTTCTTTTAAAATGTCTTGCCCAGCTCTGCTTCATTTATGATCAGCTTAACAGTATTTAATCTCTATTCTGTTGTTTGACCATCTGTTCATTTTGGAGAGTATTTCAAATTTATCTCACAGTGGTGTTGTGAAATCTGCTTCATCCAGTTCTTTCAGCAGGTCCTTGGGGCCGATTAACCAGAATCAAGCAAGTATTGCTGCAACATTAGAAACATTTTTCCTCTTTAATGATAATGAAGTGATATTTACATATGGACTACTGTAGTATGGAATATCAGTGTGGTCAGTTCTACTGATCCAGTTTTGGCAGACAAAAAAAAAAAAGGGGGATATTTGCATTGCTTGGTAGTATTTTTGTTTGTTTTTGAACTTATATACACAGTCTAGCGGTGATCTACCACTGCTATTAGCACTTTGGTGTGGCTCTTCATCATGTTAGGCAATTCCTATAAAATGTTCATTTGTTTTTTGTTTTCAACAGAAATTTACTGTTTTATTACTATAACATTTTGTTTCCTTAATCTAACTTGGTATCCAGTTTACCTGTAGGCCATCCCTTAAGGTGACTCATCTTTTTTTTCCCCTTCTTTTTTCTTTTTCTTTTCTTTTTTTTTTTTTTTTTTCTCACAAGTAAATTACTTCAGATTCAAATTAAGATTATTCTGAGAGGTAGCCTGTAATTCTGTTTTTCCAGGTGTGGTTCAAGGTAGCCCTGATACTTTAGGCTTCCCTGACTTTTCATGACATTGGAAATTCACATGAAGTAGAGAAGGTGACTGCAAGTATATGTACAACTAATAACTATGATCTACTGATCATAGGTCAGGTTCACATCACTACTGATGTGTTCAACTTAAATTTTCAGATTACAATAAGGCATACAAAGCTTTTATAGCATATACTTTTTTATAAAAAGCTATATAAAGCTTTTTTTTCAGCATGTACTATACGTGTTCTCAGTTATATACCAAAGTCTCAATCTTCTCTCAAAATGTCACTGCCACATGGATTTAGTTATGTATTAGAACTACTATTTAGAAATAAACTGGGTTTTGTCTAGAGGTTCATGTCTTACAGCAATGTCAGTACTAAATGGCCTATATAGCTACATGTACTTTAATTTGTTTTCCAAAGATTAAGGTGACAATTTATATATACTCTTAAAAGAAAATATTTTTTCCATTTAATTCTGAACTGGCAGCACTTCTCTCCTTTATTTTTTTTTTCATAAGGGTTTGAAATTCTAGCGCCACATTAAAAAAAAAAAAGTAGCAGAGGTCAAACAGAGGCTATCTAGTCCTTCAAAGCAGGGCCAGCTTCTCTAAGTGTGCAGAGCCTTTGTCAGCTGATTTTTTTACACTCTCAACATTAGGGAATCTGGACAATCTGTAGAAATGCTTAGCTAGCTTTATTATGTTTTTTTCCCCTCATTATAGTTTTTTCCTGCTAATATTCAGTTTCACTTTTCAAAACTGAGGGAACTGAAGGAACATGGCTCCATCAAATCACTGTCCTTTCTGAACTTCAGCTTCTGAGTGTTCTCATAATGTACTGGGGGAACCCAAACAGGGCACAGTAACCCAGCCTCGTGATGAGCAGAGAGAAACAGTCACTTCCTTCAAACCTCTAAAGTCCTCTATTGAGATGAAGGAGGTTTTAACAGATGCTTCTTTTTTTTTTTTTTCTCTCCCTTTTTTTTTTTTTTTCTTTTTGCTTTTCTTTTTTTGCATTACTTCAGTACTTCTGCATTACTTTAATACTTCTGAGTCAAATAAATATAAGCAAACTTACAGACAACTGAATTTGAGCGATATATTGGATTTCTGGATAAAAATGTAATGTTATTAAAGAAAAAAACAAAAGAATTTTTTCATTATCAGTACAGTTTGTTTTCTGTCATCTAGGTTTCTACTTCCCTAGACTTAAAAAATAGAGGAGGAGGATAATGGGAGAAACTAAAAAGCTCTTAAATTTATTGAAAGTCATACATTTCTCATTTTGATAGAAAGCATTTTTCTCAAACCAATCGTTGATTTCCTTGAAATGCTATACTTGAATTACCCTTCCGCAATAGCATATGGGGAGAATCCTACAATTTATTAAATATCTCAGTAGATCTGTTTAGTGGAACAACATCGAGTGTAGCCCATACACAGCCATATATTTCAGGCATTGATTGAAAATAAATAAATAAATAAATGGTACTCCGAATTTGTTTTGCATTTAAAAAATAGCTCAGATCTTTACAATGACACATATAATTGCTGTGCTTAAATTATTTTTGGCTTTACTGTATGTTTTTTTTTTGTGACAAAGTGATTACCAAATGATTGGATTTAAAAATAATTGATGGAATACTTTGACAAAGTATAATGTTAAGTCTGAGGTTTGTAGGAGTTAAGAAATGAAAGACATGATGTATTATTCTACGGTTACACATGATAAATTCAAGTTAAGCAGTTACTGCCAGTAACACTGAAATTTCCCATGTTAGAATGTATGTTCCTTAATCCTGAATATCACAATGGAGACAAAAGCCAGGACCAGACAAATTGTTTTTGGAAGTTCCCTCAGCAGTCATATCAATACTCTGAGGCATGAACTGTTACTTTAAGTATGACATTTTTTTCTTAGAATGGCTTCTGTAATAATTTTTAAATTACATGCTGACTCTGTGTTGTTTTTTTTGGTTAATTCTTTCCAATTTTTTCCTTGTAACAGTATAAATAACTTTTCTACAGTGGCATATTTCTCACATTTTCAGTACTGATAGAAGACAAGAGCATGTTAAAAATAAATACATGTATTCAAATTATGTGTACTTGTTGGTATAATACCTAGTAGCATGATGAAAATTTCATTTACTTATCATACAGTTATTCAGTAGAGAGTAGGGTTAAATTGTTAATTCAGAGAGCTAGCAAGTCAGCTGGGATAGGCTTCCTTAGAGCTGCTCTCACATACGTTAGCTAGAAAACCAAATGTGAAGTGTGGCCTGTTTTTCTGATTCCCCAGTGACTTCTTTTAAGATATTTATTAAGGCAGTTTGGCCTCATTTCTTAATCAGTTCATTCTAGTATTTTACTTTTCTGATGTGCTTACATGTAAAGAACAATCTTGTTCAAGCATTTCTGTTGTATGTGGATGAAAGCAAGAAATAAGTAGATATTAGTACTCCTGTGGTCTGAAGCTTAATCTATTAGCACACACAAACTTACAGGCTATATGTAAAATGGTTGTAAGTGCATTGAAAAGATACTTCTAGAGTAAGTTGTTACATTCATTTCTTACCCTTACAGAATTAAGCCTGTTAGAAAGTTGAATGCAGTGATGAAATGAAGAAAGAGATTACGCCTGAAGTTATTTATTGAAGTAAATGTGAGGTCTACTTACAGTGGAGGTGAGATCAAGTGAGCAGAGCTTTTCTTAGTTGATACTCCACTGACTTGACTTATGGCTCCCTGAGGAAACAAGATATTGCTCAAAATATGACCATGTTGGTAGTAAGGTAACCTTGGGTCCTGTGCACCACTTACATCCTAATAATCCTGGTATAAATTTCTGTATGCATATCAACAACTGCCTTTGTTATGCATAAGTACTTTTGGCTTTATCTGGATTTAAAAAAAAGTAAATTCAGGATCTGATATTAAATATCAGGAATTTTCAATTTCATTTTCTCAATGCACTTGATAAAGTTGAATGTCTACTTCCCATCAAGATAGTGAAGTTACATATATATAATTTTATTTTTTTACAAGTTGTGATGGGGAGAGTGTCATTAAATTCCTCTTCTTAGAAGTTATTTCCCTGATATTTTATCTTTCTTAATACACAGCATACTCAACTAATGAGCTTCTAAAGTGTTCAGGAATCCTTTGACAATGAAATTGACAGAAAGTTCTTTTTTTTCATAGAGTTGTCATAAATATGAGTCATATATGTCCATGGGTGCCTTGTGGTGGAATTCATTTATGAGACAAAAGTCCTGCATATGAAGGTCCTTCACACAATGTGAGAGGGTCTTTGCTTGAGCACTGTGCTCGTGTCTTGCAGATTCTGCTATAAGATGCCACGAGGTGTTTTGGCATGTGATGCTGCAAGGAAGAGCTTATGCTCTGTACATACATGCATTCATACTCGTGTATGTATTTGCATATGTACAAATGAATATATCTGTAGAATTCCTATATATGCTTTGTGTTGAAGTTGACAGTGACATTAGGATCTATAAACTTATGGTATCTGGGACTTATTTTCTCTCTATTTTTGCCAGAGTGAATTCTAGGTATGGTATGTTTATCTCTGTCACAAGGAATTTGTAGGCTGCTTTGCAAATAAAAGCACGTTGAGTGTAGGCCATTGATCTGCATACAAAGGGATGTAGAGAGGAATTCTGAGGCATATATCACGCTAAACCCTGCCTGCTAACACTCTATCTTATTTAAGATCAGGAGTTCTGAATATACGATTTCTATTTGTTTTCCAACAATATACAAGTTTAGTTAAAAGAAGAGTTACACACTTGAGAATGAAACAAAGAAACAAACAATGTGAATTAGCAAGAAACCTGAGTCACTGCATGAATCCACACAATTTGTGCCTGTGATGTTTATATTTGTTTTTAAGTACTGGCTGATGCTAATATCTGTATAGTGGATTATTTGTGTTATATAGTGAGTTAGAATTCTGTGAGATAAAATAGATAACTTGCTAAAAGACTGTTGTGACTGGAAAGTATGCATTTCCATTCCTTCTTCCGTAACTTGTTTTTGTTGAGCAAATAAAAGTGTATGTGTGATCATCTTCTTCATATCAACTCATAAGCAATGTAATATGGATCTTTATTTCCTTGATTTTTAATGTAATGAAGAGCTACCAACGAATAGTCCAGAGATTATTTCTGTAGCACAGTGGCCCTATGCCACTATGGGCATAGCTGTCATAAAATCTCCCAGCCAGCATTCTTAGTTTGAGTGACTTGCAGTTGCCATAAAATGCTATTTCTAACTATTGGAATACAGTGGTGTTTACTTTAATCTCAGTGCTAGAAATGAACTCAGAATAACTTGTACTTTCGCATATTTGTATGCTTGCTCATCCATCTGTTTTTAATGGGTTAATCTCTGCCAAATGAGAGTTATTTTTAGGGCAGAGGGACAAAATATTTTAGAGAGATAGGGCAGACAAAGTGCATGAGCATTTCTGTGCTGGTGGATTTCAGCTTTGGTCAGAATAGCACCTAGCAGAGCAAAGCTGTTTGCCAATATCCAGCTTTATCCTGGATATTATTATGCTTCACACTCCTTCAGAGCTGGAAGCTGCATGGTCTACATTGGAACAGTTGTGTGTTGAATGGGAGATAAGGTCTAACGTCTACCAGGAGATGAACCAGAGCCATTTAACTTAGAACATTTCAAAAGCATCTAATGATTTCCTTTTACTACACACAAACCTGTTCTCCAGTTTAGACCGCAGCCAGCTCAGCCTTTAAAATTTAAAGTTTTTTTTTAGTAGTTTTTTTTTCTACATCTTTCACATGCAGGTGAGAGAACAGAGACTTTATTCATTAAGTTGCACTGGCAGTTTTTAGACTTCCAGCAAGACAAGCAAAAAAAATTTGATTGAATAAATGAGTATTTGGGACAGTGTAGAGAACATATAGAGAAAACAATAAAAATCCTTCCTGCTCTTCATCTCTCTCCTTATATAGACCATGAATAGCTGTAACAGATCTCCTGGAATTCCATCAGTGTAAGGAAAAAGATAATCAATTTATATGAGCTGGCTGAATGCAGGATATAGTCTACCTGTAATTTTGGGGACTGATGCAAATTAGTGCCCAGCAACTGTCAGCTGATGTTCTCTATAGGATTTTTTTTTTAAAAGAACATTCTTTTTTCTCCTTTTTCTGTTAGTGCTTTCTGGCCTATAATGTGAGGGTAAACTTCTCTCTATTGAGATTGTGAATTCGTTCTTTACTTCATGTCATGCTTGTTATTTTCTACTGTTATCCTTCAGCATAGGAGAAAGGAAGTTGCTCATTTTCATTAATTACACATTTTGCCATTTTTATCCTTTCTTCTTTTATCAACACATCAATTCCTCGCCTTTTAAGAATAAAAATTAATTCTTTATTCTTGTCTAGTTTGTTACAAGTCCTAAGGCTTCAGATTTTGTTTTGACAAACAAAACACAAGCTCCGAAACACCCACAGTGTTCTAATTAAAGACTGCTGTGGGGAGGTAAAGGATTACTGTTAAGTTCCAATTGATTTAATCTTGAACAGTCCACAGATACGGATACTTGAAATCTTGCATAAACAAATGCACATACAGGCAATCAGCTTGGCAGTTACACAGAGAATGTACTGAGTAAAATGAAGAGAACACGTTTAGCATTTTTTGTTATGTCCTTCCATAGGATATCATTTCTTTTCATTTTCCTGTTGAGGAAAGAATTATATTATACATATAGATGCTTTTCTAACCTGGCCATATGTCTGTGTATGGATGAGGACGCTGACAGATCTTCTATTACCAGTACCTAATGACTTGCACGATAGAGGTTTGGTGCAAGGTGGAAAGATAGCACTCAAAGTAAAAAGAGCAACTTATTATGTGGTTTTGTTTTTTTTTTTTTTTTTTTTTTTTTTTTTTTTTTTTTTTTTTTTTTT
>NW_024884822.1:4039864-4347391 GCF_019232065.1 Centrocercus urophasianus | reverse complement strand
TTTTTTTTTTTTTTTTTTTTTTTTTTTTTTTTTTTTTTTTTTTTTTTGTAAAATTCGGATAGTAGCTGCGTTGCGTTGACAGAAGAATCCTGCAAGGATTGCCAGAAGTTAATTTAAGGCTAGCATTTATTTGGATTTTCATACTCCTTGTATTTTCAGCCCAAAGATGTGTAGAAATTAGAACTGACCCTAGTTTTCAGTGTTCCACTTTATCGTAGTTTCTGTTATAAAGGTAACATTACTTCCGTGATGCATACTATGCTTAGGTGTGATCAAATGCCTCTCTGATACCCAGATCTTTAAATCCCCAAACTCGAAGGTTATAGTCCAGGGCAGCCTTGATCTGCTGCCTGCTGCTCTATCTTTCCCCACTATGGTGTGATCCTAATGGAAAAATTGGTTCTGTAAACTAGAGGCCTTGCAGGGAGAGGGAGAATAGACTACATGATAAAGAAGATTAAAGATTTTCACTGGAAGATTGGTGCTTGAAAAACAGATCTGAATGTATTAGTTTGCTTTAATTAAGCACTGAACTGTGGTAATTAGAGTTACAGGGAAAGAGCATTAGTATTTTAAAAGACTGAATTGCTGACTCTGCTCTTCCTTCTGCCTATGCACCACTGAGTTCCATCCTTGATACAGCAATGTGCCTGATCTCATTCAGTGATTATCTGCTTGTGTAATTTCAAGGCAAATAGCAATGAAGCAGACGATAGGTGAAGGCCCTCCAGTTTGCATACTGTCTTCCAGGAAAAGAACTTTATAAAACATAACACAGTGGTGTCAACCCCTGCATGAAATACCTACACTAACAACAAAGCAGTGGATGAGGTGGTTGGTGGTATACTCATGCAGTGTCCTGAACTTTATGTTGCATCCCAGCTTAGTGCAGGGATTGAATTGGGGTGGGAGCTTCTGCTCTCTTTCCTCAGCTTTTTCCCTAACAGTCCTTTTCATTTGGCTGGGATATTTGTTTTTAATACTGCTTATCTCAGTTTAAAAGAACAACTAATTGTCACCCAACCCACATAGCTTCTTCCTAGGAATTTCTTTGAGTTGCTTCTGTCTGAGAATTTGACCCTTTGGGCCTGGTAGCTACTCTGGCAGACCATAATTACGGCTTAGAATATGCAAGGCTTCTCCTAAAAATGCCAGACACAGATGTGCTCCCTAAGTAAGTCAGTATTTAATATCATTTACTATTCCCTATCCTCCTTCATAGCTGTGATGGGAGGGAGCAAGCAGCATTCCAGAGCCCAGCCCTGTAGGAAAAGAGCAGGCTCTCTTTGTTTCCAAAGCAGAACATCAGGACATGATTTGCACCCAGAGCCTGAGGAGAAGATAGCAGTTAATACAGGTCAAGCTCTAATGTCAGAGAGGGAAAATATCTTGCTAAAAGATAATATTACCCACATACCTAGATGAAAAATATTTGCTAAATCTTTAACTATGGAGGCATGCTCAGGCCTAATTAATCTGAGCTGTGGAGATGTTTAATTTTGATCTATCTTGCAGGACAGGAATTTTGATTAATATACATGATTTATGCTTCTGTGAAGAAAATCACCTGTCGATGGAACTTCAGGCAGTAAAAGGGAGTGTTATTCTGTCTGTGGGACTTCAAAGGAATGGGGGGAGTGAACACTTTTGTTTTACTTTGTAGGATTTTCTATATCCTACTTCTAAATATTTTCTCATCCTAAATGAAGTCCTGCACTTAAAAAAACGTGTTCATGTACATACAGCAGGTTATGCAGGGCTGGAGTATTGCCTGTGCGTGTAGCAATTTGACTGTGGGTGACTGAAGTGGGAACTGAAGTTCATCAAAGCTTCTGAATTTGTAGGAGGGACTCTGTATGTCTTCACTTGGGATCTAGAAATGACTTATTTTTCCTTTGCTTATTTTTCTCTAATCCCTTAACTCCTTGTGACTGAGAAAGAGATGATGACAAAATAAAGAGATTCCTGTTAATATTAAAGTGAATAGCACAGATTATTCGGAGGCAAGAGCTGATGAGCACTGGGCAAGTACAGGTGTTTAATACAGAGGTTGCCCACTTATCACCAGTTCACTGCTTAAGCACCTCTCAGAACATTCGTTCTCTGAAACTAGAAGTTAGGATATAAGGATAAGAGCATAAGAAGGGGAAGAAATAATGGCTCATTAGTGATGTGTGAAAAGGGCAGCAGCAGTTTGCTGCAGGAAGTTCTTGCCCCCTCCTGGCTGAGAAGCTCTTTGGACCTTGTAATAGTGCGGGGTGTTCTGCTATGTTCTTTCATGCGTTCAGTGTGTCCTCACGGAAGATGTGGTCAGGCCGTATCTGCAGATGAAACAGCTTGATGTGTAGAGAGCTTGTTAGACTTCTGTTTCTGCGTGGAGACAAGCAGTGTAGTGCACTGCAGTTGTACAATCTATGTCCTGTCAAGATTTGTTCTGCACAAGGAAATGTCTTACAGAAAAAGTTATTTTTTATTACATTCATAGCATTTTTTGTGTCAAAAACTTCTTATGTTTTCTCCGAGTTTTTCTTGAAAAAATGTAGAGGAGAAAAGATGCTTTAAATAATTATTTAAATTACAGTAATTTAAACCCTTAATAGTGTAAGAAGTATCTCAGAAATCACACTGGATTGCTGTTAATGAACAACAGTTCATAAGCAGGATTAAAGAATTTGACATGTCACAGAGCTCAGAATTTGGTCCTCTTAGACCAACATCTTAAACGCGTGGCTTTCTCTTGGCGGTTCTTTTCAGACTGCATGAGAGACTGGTGCTTTTGTCTCAGCCTTGCTAATCCTTCCAAAACCACATTATACTGCATTGTATCATTTTGCTGCTGTACTTGATAAAGCTTTGTGCATTTTACTTGGATGTGAAACAGCACAATAGGTATAATGCCTTTAGAGAATGGTGGCTCTGCCAGAACCCCTGTCCAATTATGTGAAAGAGTTTTTAAGTAAGATAGGAAAATGCACAAAGCCAACCTTTTTTACTGTATAGATTTTGCGGGGATTATCTTGACAGATTGCTAGGTGGAATTCTTACAGTGTGAAAATGTTAAAGACAACTTTTCTAATTTGTCATGGCATACAAAACAATGAAAGGCAATTGCTTCTGAAATTCATAAACATTACATTTTCCTTGGTGATGCATTTTATGAGGAAGGGCACCTATTTTACCTATTTTTAAAGTATTAATTGTGTTACATCGCTTCAGCTGTGCGGCTGGTGATGTCTCAGTACTAGAAAATAGAGAACTTCATCCAGTTTCAGCAAAGTTACTCATATGGCCAGCACTATCCTGAACGGAGATGAAGTGCTCGTCTCCTGAAAGCAAGAGATATTGTGTCTAGAGAGACAATGTGGTGGCTACTCCATCAGTTTGTCTGTGGACACATGTTAATTTTCAGTGTTATAGTAAACTGACTAGAGTACATGGAAGTGTGTATGAAGCATAGGTGTGTCAGCGCATTCCTCCATGCAGAAAAGAGGGCACCCAGTGACAATCGTTGACACTCCTGTTCATCGCTGGTGAAAATGCGCAGTTACTGGTGGTGACTATGCTGGAAAATAGTGTTTTGTAGCTGAGAATTAGCTTGATCAATTAGTGTTATTGTGATCTTTGTTGTAGTTTCCATGGAAATAAACACGAAGCATTACTTTTGGAGCAACTGATGTACAATGTTCTTCCACTGAGATGCACAAAATACATAGCTATACTGATTGAATAGACATGTCCTGAAAATGGGAGTATCTAGAAAGCATGTTTTTATCTTTTGACAAAATGAAAAACATTTCTTTTTAAAGAAGTCTGTGTAACAAAGGATGCTCAGTAGAAGGTACAGAATATCTGCTAAAACCAACTATAGTTCGATGTTAAAACACTGAATACTTGCATCAGATCTGCATCTGAGCCCAGTTCTTAGGACTGAATGATTCAGATCTCTTAGTTCATCCTGTCATTTTACCTACTACTCAGCAATCAACAGACTAATGACTGCAGTATTTGGACTAATTGTATTATACTTCATATACTTTTGAAGTTTATACTTCAAAAAAATGAAGTTCAGGGACGAGTGAGAAGTTTCTGCGTGAAATTTTCTGTTGACTCTGATAATCAGTGTTCACAAGACAAGCTGATATTAGATAGCAAGTAGTAACCTTACTAAAATGTGAGATGAAGCACACAGGCTTTTTGTTGTCTCATCAGGCAGGAGGATTGGATTAAATTGTTTTCCTCATTTTAGAATGGATGGCTTTAAATATGGCATGTTTAGGTGTAAAATAACAAATATCCTATTTGTCCTTTATGGGCTACATTTATTTGGGTAAATTTTGAAGTGGCTCATCACTTGCCCTGGACAACCACAGCCTAAGTCACTGAGATGTCTGATAGGTAGGCAAGTGCCTATGGACGAAACAGTTTAAGAACTCTCAACTCATCTTCCTTTGTGAGAAGGGAAATGTTTATTTCAGAAAATAAGAAGTAACTGTATTTTTTTTTTTTATACTGAAATCCCTGAAATTTCGTGCTTAAGTGTGGCAAGATTATTTCCTTCTATAATTAAAGAATGCAGACAGTAATATGGTGTGTCCTTCTTCCAGGTGACAGACGGTGGCTATGATTAGAAGTTAACAGTGGGCTGCATGTAAAATGAATGCAGGTAATCTTGAGGGTTTTTTCTTCCTTGCCTACTTCTTAGAAATACCTCAAATTGACACTAATTTGGTAGTTTCAACTCCCAAAGCCCTTTTGGATAGCGAGGGTAGAATGTAAAGAAATTCTCCTCAGAGTCAGTCAGTAACTTTCTCCTTTCTTCAGGTTACAAAAGGTAATTGATGCAAATAGCAGGACTATTCAATGCTATCATTGAGTCTGAACTGAAAACTAGATTGATGAGCAATGGAGACTTTCTTTGGCATTTTAACAATTAAAAACAATGACAATGAGCAGGATGTGAAGAGTTCCTGATAGATCTGCTGAATGATGAATTTCTGTCTGATAAAAAAAAAAAAAAGATGATGGTGTAAGCTCAGAATGTTAAAGTAATCTGCTAAACCACTTTCCTCTTCCCTTATGCATGCATGTGTAATCTCTCCTGTGAACTGAAGAAAAAGGCTGGACTTAGTACCTGCAGGTGCAACGTCTGTGTTGCACTGCTTGCCCTCTGCAGTGGTTAATGCAATAGAAGGGATTGCGCTCCATTCATCCTTACTTCTGTACAGTGCAGCCTGCATTAATATGCAGCTGACTGGGAATGCTGCATATGAGGAAGGAGAGCAAGTTTTCTCTAAAGAGAGTTTTTCAAGCAGATTTAAGGTGGAGCCATTTATGAATAGGTGCTTTGCTTTTGAGACTGTGATTGTGCCCCTTTTGGTAGAGCTTAACAGCAGCAATGATAAAATACAGAACATTGTGTTGAAGAAAAGTACATTGGGTTGTCAGTAAGAATTTAGTTGAGTTCCACTAAGTGTTTGGGAGGCTGTGAACAATAGACTGTCTGCTCACTTCCATTTTAGTCATCTGTCTCTATTTTAAATGTAGATAATCATATTAATGAAAATATTCCACCCCCTCACCATCATTCAAGATGTGTGTGACTAAGATATGCAATAGTTTCATCTATGATCAGGGACACTGTCCTCAGCCAAGAAAAAACAACAGGATGTCTCATCTGTGTCATATCAGTGGGTCATGCAATAGAGATCAGTCTTTTGCTGGGTTTCAGGGATTCAGTGTCTTTGTTGCACTTGATCTGCTGCAGTGTTAAATGCACTAGAGGAGGGAATTTTTGTGATGACAGAGCGCAGCTGGTGATGAGTAAAGATTTGGCTCTTTGATATTTCAAAACAATATCCTGGGCTGATTTGTCAGTTATCTGTGAGGACACTACTTTGCCTTGAAGATTTTCTGGCACATTTTGAATTTCTTATGAAGTTGTTATTTGAATGATGCAATACTATAATTCAGCAGGGATTTATGTAGTTGTTCTCTCTGTTATGTTTGTACTCATGTGAGAGCTGAAGCTCATTGAAGAGTTTACTGTTGAGCAAATGACAAGCTGATAGTACTCACAAACAGTGTGTTCAATTCCAGTCCTGTTTCTTGAAGAGGAATCTTGGCACTGTACTGAAATAGTATTCCCAGTTTCACCTGCTGGATGTGCTGCTTTTTCTTAGCTACTATTTAAGTACTTCTTTTTTCCTTTCTTACTCTGTCCTTGCAGCTGGTGCTCTATTTGGCAAGTGGGAAGCTTTGCTGTGTTCCTATACATTGTTGGTTATATTGTCATTGTATATATAACATAATCTTATACATTATTACTGGCATATTATATCAGCTTATGGTAAAGTGAAGCTCTCTGAACAGTCCCCTCATGCTAAGGTGATTATGGTGCTCCATTTCATGTAGGGTCAGACCAATCTTAAAGAATTAAAATACAGGTCTCTATTAGCCTGGATTGTGAGCTGAGCTGTTGAATAAAAGTGAGGTTGTAACATGTCTTGTTAAAGGTGTTTCATTGTCTGTTCATTGTTTGTCTTTATTTATTTAGGTTGATAAAAAATTCTGTCAAATTCTCTACTTCATAAACTGTCTCTCCATGTCCTTGTGAAATCTGAGTGCATCCCGCAGGCTTTAGAAGGAAAGAGGCAGCTGAAATCCAGTGAAAGTTTTCTGTGATTAATGAGTCAGACTCTAATATTTATCCTGGAGTAATTAGTGTAAGATTGCATTCATCTTTCTGCACTTGTAAACTGAACATTACTATTAGAAGAAAGGGTGTAGGGTTTTACTCTGTGTGGTGTTTATGCAAAATAATGTTCAGGGGACATCAGTGCCATTTTTTCATCAATCTTTCAAAAATCCTTACGTGTCTGAACTACTGTGGCATGTCTTTTATTGGGCACTTTTAAATTGCATAATAGCACAAGGTTGCTGTTACAGAATCCTGGAAGATGAACATTTTTTGCTATTTGTTTTTTTTCCTTCTTGAAGCTCAATTTATGCCTCATGCTATGTGTAGTTCATCTCCACTGTTCAAATCCAGTTTCAACATTAGTGTTCTTAATTTGCTCATGGGCTTTTATATCATATTTAACATATTTTTCACTAAAGTATCTGACTGCTTCAAAACCAATGAACACATTCGGAATCAATGACCATATTCACAAAATAGCTTTGAGATGAAGCTTTAAGTTTATTATCTGTCATTTCAGTTGGGCATGGATGTACAGAGAGTTTAAGGTCAGTTGTGACTATGGGTGTTTTATTTTAAACATTTACTACTTTTATCCTATCTGCCCAAACTATGTAGCATTACATGGATTTTTGTACATTTAGAACTCAGCTTCCATCATCTTTTGCACACCTGCAAGTATCAGTTGATATGCACAGAAGTGCTGAACTACTTCCCTGACGGGCAGAAACCCTTCAGATTAATTGTGCATTCTCTGAACTGTTTGAAGAAATCACTTCCACCCACACAGCTTACAGACTGTCAAAAAATCTAGAAGATTTCAGTTCCTCAGGGAATTACCCTCTTTCTTGGGGATGAGACCATCCTCTGCTACTTGAAATCTCCAGTTTTTTATTCTGCACTTCTGAGCTGCAAGTAATAAAGAAGGAACTTGGAAATAGTCGTTAAGAAAGCCTTCTGTACTGTAAGACTGTAATAAGGGACAGGATTAGTAGTAATGGAAAGGAATCCATATATATTTATGGAGGAAATCATTCCTTATAAAGCCACTAGAGTTTTTTAACATGGTGAAAAAACGTAGTTAGGACTGGCTTGGCTGGTGGCCCATAGGTAGATTTCTTCAAAGTTTATGATCATTTTACTTTTTATGTAGTTTAAATGTAAAAAAAGTTGTAGATTCTAGAGATTAATGTCTGGTTAAAGACAGAATAGAAAGACTTGGAATATAGCTTGGACTTGAGAGGAAGTCTTTTAATTGTAGGGATCTGTTCTGAATATTCATGGAACAAATAGCAAGGTTATAAAGCTCAAAAATTATGAAAATAACTGTCATTAACTAGAGTTCACTCATTAAGTCACCATGGAAAGAAATGGTAGGTAAACTTCACACTGAGTCTGAGTTACATAGTACCTGTGTGCAGTTTTAGAAATACTATACTTTTCCTTTAACTATTTAGAGATCTGGGGTCACTATGGATTACTAGGCAAAAAATGCCTACCTGATTCCTCTGATGACTGAAAAAAGCAGGCAGGTTTTTAGAAGATGCTGGCTCTCTTCAGTTTTGGCAAAGATACTTCAGACCTGGAAAAGATTTGGAGAAGAATAATGAGATGACAAAAATGTTGGAATGAATTCCCTGTGTGGAAAAGTTAAATGGAGTAGAACTCTGAAAGGAAACAACTGAAGCAGGCACACAATAAAGGTCTCTAAATGAATGCAAATAAGAAATGATTATTCATCACCTCTTATAATAGAAGAGCCAATGGGCAACCACTGAAACTCTCATAAAACAAATTTAAACCAAAATGCTGTATTTCACATGCCATGCATAATTCAAGTGTGAAACTCACAGTTTTTAGGATATCAAAAGTATAAAAAGAGCAATAAGCAATTAGCGAAAATCATGGACCCATCAAGGGTTATTAAACACAATGATGCAGATGCAAACTCTAGTTCAGGAAGCTGGGACATTATTCTGGCAGAAGTATCATCTGTATTTGCTGTTTTTACACTTTTTCCACACATAAACTGCTCTCCATGCTGAGACAGGATACCAGATTACACTTTTCATCTGACCTGATTAATCTGTTCTTATTTTCTAACAGCCTTCCTAACTGAACCCCAAAGCAGATTTTTTCAGTACACTTAGTAAGGGAAAAAACTTTGAAGAATGTAACATGCAGTTATGCATTTGCACAACAAACCAGTTTTGTCATCTTTTCAAGGCAAGTGAATTGGAGCAATGGGTTTCACAGGTACTTTCTAACAGTGAGGGATAGATCTTTTGCAGGACTATTGATTTCTTTTCTGATCCTCAAAGTCTATCTGATCATGTTCTTCTATCTTATTTTTGCCAAAGTTGAATGAATTTTGTCTATCTGTATCCCATCAATTTTGTTTCCATCTGTGACTGTAGCAGTAGCTCCCTGTCAAGGGCTGGTCTCCTACACATCAGTATTTCTTTCTTATCTCCAAAGACATCTTAGCTCAAAATCTCCTGTTTCTACTTGCTTCCACATCACATCTTCTGTACTAGCTCTATGCCTCTATCCACATCCTTGTTCCCACTTTCCACACCCAGCTGTTCACTGTCTGCCTTTATTTTGTCTTTATTTCTTACGCTCCTTTATTTTTGCAGATTCCAGTATCAGTGTATGAAAATCCGACTAGTGATGATTTTTTTTTGTCTGATAAAAAATGGTAAGTAGGCTTCTGTAAAGAAGAATGTTAGCCCAAACAGCTGAAGTTAAGTAAACAATGGAAAACAGGGCTACTGAAAGCATGTCAGTTTTTTCACATTGATGATAGTGAATATAGATGCTGGAATGCGTGCATGTGTGACAGACACTGTGACCAAGATAATAATAACAATATACAGCTGTTCTCCATCTCATAGAGCATGAAAAAAGGCTGCAATTATTTCTGGTGTATTTTTTGTAGCTGACTGGGGGCTTGAGTCTGCCATACTCCTGACACCTCTCTCATCTGGTAAGGAAATATCTGGAAGAGTCAGCCTCTTCTCTGACTGTGGTTCCTCCTCTCCTGAATAGAACTAGAGCTATGCTTTTTGATAGGGTAGCACAAAGAAGTCTAAAGAACTAAAAGAAGAGAGAGAATAGACTTGAGTCTTCCTCCCTGCATCCTGTCACCTCTGTCATTCAGAGATAAAACCAGAGAGGATGGTAAGAACTGCACTCTGATGCCATCAGACCATCTTACATCAAAGTAAAGCAAGAAAACAAAGTAAGATTAAACGCAAACCACAAAGATGTCATGCTGCCCATGCTGTGCTGCCTGAGCTTTTTATTTCAATCCCTGTATTTTTCAGAACCATCTGTGCAAGGAATGTTTTGTCAGTTCTTCCCCACCCACTCTATCCTTTATGCACCTTAGGCCTGTGCAGTTATTGGCTCTGTCTTACCCCAGATTCTCAGGGGCTTCCTCTTCAGTCATCCAATATGTCAGTGGCTCTTGCTGCACACAGCGCATTTCAGGAAAGCCTACAGAAGTTGAGATATTTAGCCCTCCTGCTGCTGTGTTCTTCCCTTAGATGAATGTATTGCCACACACCCACCATAATCTGCTTTAAAACATTTCAGTTGCAATGAAGAAAAAAAAAATTTCACATGGTTATTGCTTTCTGGAGCCAAGTCATTTTGCATGCTTAGATTGAGTATGCTTCATATATAGCTGCTTCTCCTGTATTTATTGTGAGAAAGAATCATGAGCAGGCTATAAGGGTAATGTTTTTTTTTAGCTGTGTTCTTTGACTGCTATTAGCCTCTTCTTGGGGAACTCAAAGTTAAATAAGGAGAGAAAAGAGCATTCCTCCTTTCTTTACATGTTGTTTTAGGGTGTATTCAAATCTTTGTGCAAGTTTAGTGCATTTATCAAATCATCTGTAGCCATAAAAATTGAGCTCAAACCTTTTTATTGAAGAAAGGACTCGAGAGTATGCTTGTAGGATTCTTCTTTTTAGAAGGTCTGTGGCTAAAAATGCTGTGGTTTTCCTCAGTCTGTGCTGAATAAATAACTCATTGCACAAGACAAAGCTGTAATCTATCCTTCTATATATCTTACTGTTGATCCTCATCACCTGGATGTTAAATAACAGAGGGAGTTAGAACATGGAAAAGAAAATAGGTTAAATTGTGCCTGATGCTTTCTAAACAATATCAGTTTGAGACTTGACAATTAAACACTCAAAATACTCAAAGCTTTCACAAAGAAAATTCCTGACTGGATACCCTAAGTCAATAATTTCATATAAAAAAACCCTGTAGTATGGATTTTTCTAGATGATTAAAAAGTGAGCATCTGAAATGTAGTTTAGTAAAATAATGATCCTCTTGATGCTTCGTGATTCTGATTCAAAATTCAGCACAAAGGTGTCCAAGAGTAGTGTCTAGTGAATAAGAAAAACTTTTTGTAACAAACTGAAACAGAAACAGGTTATCTTGTTATCTTGGAGCAAGGGTTCTCAGTGAGGATATTTTGGTGAGCTACGCAAATGAATGATGACTGGTAACTCAATGGGAATCACTTCTAAGGGTGACTGAACTCCATTGGATGGGACTGAACCACATCCCAGAACATTCTTGGGACACGTGGATCCAAATTCTTCTCACAGATATCTGACCTCTTGGCTTGCTTTCTGCAGTGCAGGAATTGCATGCAAAGCTGTGGAGAGCATCATAGCTGATGCTGAGTGAAACCCATGCTGGGAAATCCCTCCAACATTGTCTTATGATAAGAACAAGGAAGGTAGCAGAACATTTCATATTCTGTAAATGCCACATTTGTAGTCACAATACAAATGGACTAAAGGTTGGGAATTATCGACTAGAAGTTTGCAGTGATGTTTCAGACAGTGTGAGAGATATAGTTACATTTCTGAAGCCCATAAGGGAATTTTTGGCAATATGCTGTTCAGCAGCTGAACTCACTGCTGCA
Organism: Centrocercus urophasianus; assembly: GCF_019232065.1. NCBI lineage: Eukaryota > Metazoa > Chordata > Aves > Galliformes > Phasianidae > Centrocercus > Centrocercus urophasianus. The sequence continues at coordinate 4,335,740 of NW_024884822.1, read as the reverse complement.
AGGCATTGAAGGAAGGCAATAGGCAATAATTTATTTCAATATCAAAATGAGATACACATTCCTACGCATTACAAAAACATCAGGAGTGTAACAGCAAATACAGAAAAAAAAACAAAAAACACCCAAATATTATTCTCATTCCCAGACAGAAAGCAGCCTGTTATTTCTGCACTGGGTTGGGTGTTCTCCCACATGATCATTCCCAACGAGAGCACTTAATTGGGCACAGTTTGTAGCTGGCCATCAAATGAAGCAGGCAGCCAATCCGGTCAATTATGTTTGACCAATAGTTGCATTCTCACCACTTAATTTATGTCCTGATGAACAAAAGCCTTGGGTGATACAGGGAAATGATGGAGAATCTCAGCTTCAGGAAACAGAAGAACCTGTCTCTCTCTGGTTAACCGCTCTGACATCTCTGAAGAGCTGAAGCCATATCTGAACACTACATTATGCCTTTCTGTTTGAACAGAAGCTGTCTGTGCCCCTTCCCTCAGGTCTCAGTCCTCAATCTGATGACTGTCCCAGCTCTTTCCATCTTGACAAGGGGTAGCTTTCCTCAGTTGCTGTCCCTAGCAGTTGTTGAAAAGCCTCAGAGGTCAAAATTTTAAAAAGTCATCAGATTCTAAATAACTATTGTGAAAAATAGCCGTTCACTGTTAGAAAGAGTAAGGCTGTAGTGGTGGCTCTAGGGCCCTCAGGTTGGGCATTAGGAGCAATTTCACCCTCAAAAGAATGATCAGGCACTGGAGTGTGTTGCCCACGGAGGTGATTGAGTCACCGTCCTTAGAGATGTTCAATAAATGTTTACATGCTGTACTAAGGGACACAGTTTAGTGGGGAAACATTGGTGGTATATGGACACTTGGACTAGATATCCTTGGAAGTCTTTTCCAACCTTGGTGATTCAGTGATTCTGTGATCTAAACTGAAGTTGAATTATACTATGATACTGAATGAAATTCAGATGTGTTCAGTCTTCAATCCATACATCTTTCCTGCTAGAAAGAGGAGTATGGGGTAACTCCCCTGCTTTTATACATTGTCTTGTTACTGAATGTGGAAGTTGTCTGAAGGTTTTGTAGCCACAGGTGGCATTTTGGTGTAAAGCTGTGAGCTCCCTCCCAGGTCCTGAGAAATGGAGAAAGCATGGCAGAGGGCATGGAGTCTGACATTCTCTGTCAGCTCCAAACGAAAATTTTTACAGATCAACTACAACTAATATCTCTAGCCATGACCTAGTCAGTAATGAAACATCCACTTAGCATCTGGCTCACTCTCCTCTCCTGTGAGACAGGGAGAAAATGGAAGGAAGGCAGGAAGACTCATGGCTTGAGATAATGACAATTTAATAGGGAAAGCAGAAGCCTATGCACAAGTTGAGGAAAAAGGAATTCATTGACTACTTTCCATTGGGAGACAGATGTTTGGCTACTTTCTGGAAAGCAGGGCCAGAGCATGCAGTTACTTGGGTACACCACAAAGGTCTTCTGCATTTCTTCTCCTTTTCCTGAGCTTTTATTGCTGAGAATGGTGCTGTATGAAATGGAACAGAATGAATGCCTCTGATAAGTTGGGGTCAGCTGCAGTGGTTGTGTCCCCTCCCAGCCTCCTGCCCATCTCCTTGTCAGCTTGCTGAATGGCACGGAAGAAGAGAGAGAAATCTGTGACACTGTGTCAACACTGCTCAGCAGTAGCCAATGTTGGTGAGTTATCAGTTGTTTTAGCTAAGTCTCCTTTTGAGTCAGTACATGTAAGCAACACCTTTTTGATTAATTTAACATATTGCAGACATGAAAAATAAATCATTTCTTTCATTGCTCCTTGTTATATAAAGCAGTTATAACTGGGTGCAACACTGGGAAACAGACTTCTTGAAATCTTACTTTTCTTTTGGCTGCTTGTAAGATGGTAATCCATCTTTCTGGCAACAGTTTTGAGTTAACAGCCTATTAGAGAAAATGTGCAAATAAAGACGAAAAGGTTTAGAGACTTAAAACACAATTAGGGGACATTCACCCATGGAAAATAAATGAATAAATAAATATAAAGAGAATAGCAACTGATGATCTAAAAGCTACTGAAGCCTGATGTTCAGCAATTTTCCATCAAACTTCTTAGGAAAACAACACAGGATAAGAGTTAGTAAAACAAGGTATGCTGAAAAAATACCACAGCCTTCTGCTAACGTGTGCATAGTAACAATTGCATGCTTTTATTTCAGAAGCTTGAATTAAGCCTGAGACACCGGAAGAATTTTGAGAAACTGTTTACTAGCTAGCCTGGGCGTGACAAATTGGTTGCTAGAGACCCAAGATTAGTTACTTTGATACCACCCTCTACTAAACCAAGGGACAGATTTCAGTGTATTCTTCTGGTGATAAAATTGGGAAACTGTATTGAAGGTACTGAAAACTAATCAAAGGCTGGGATCCGAGATGGACCACTAAGTGACTGGATTCATCTCCTGGGTAATGGCTGGAGCTGACAGGCTGATTGGACACAAGTAGTAGTGAAAGCCAGGTAGGAAAGCCAGGTTAACCTGCTATCATTAGCTTTCCATTAACGTGGCATGGTTTGATTTATTACATCACCTAAAGAGCAGAGCTATTCTGAAGTGGATAACTCTAAAGTTTAATGGCCAGATTAACTAATGCTGATGCACAGAGGTTTAAATTAAACCTCCCTGAGCCATCTTGGGCCTCTGCAGGATTCCACAGGAAGGATGTCTTTCAGACCCATTACACTATGTGTTTATCTTATGGTCAGGCACCTTTGAATTTCAGTTTTTAATCTTGTAAGGCAGATGTGCTGAACTGCCCTGGATGAAGTCACATATTACTCTTTTGAAATGTTTACTTTTCTTTCGGTCTGCATGACCTTCTCAGTGTAGGAATCTAGTTCCATGAAGATGCTGAATATCTGGCCTATGTTTTTATTTTCTGTAGGATTGCACATTTTTCCAATAGATAGGATTCTTTGGCTGATTTTCCTCCTGCTTCAATATGCACACTTCTTATTCTGAATTGTCCTTCATTTTAGATATCCAAAGTCACTTCAACTCCAGAGATGATAATCTCAATCTATGCTTTACAAACAAAGGAAAATGTTTTATTTTTATTTTCAGACTGAACGCAACGCTTACCTAAGCTCCTGTTTTCTCTTTATCTTCACAGCTATTTGATAACTGATCTCTCACTTTTCTTCACTATTTTTTATTTCCATTATGAAATGACGGAAGTCCCTAAAAGCTACAGCACTCCCTTGGGGGCACACTTATCTGAGCTAATACACAAATGATTTAGGTAGTAATGAAACAGTGATGCATAATGAGTGCATTTAGCATTTAATGCCTGTGAAGGAGCCCGGTAGCTCAAAGGCAGAATTGTTCTTGATTTTCTGGGTCTTTTACACTCTAGGAATAACCAGGCTATTAAAAAGTTACCCGACAACTTAATAATTGTAAAAATTTACTCTCAAAGTGTTTCTCACTTGACACGTTGTCTTTTCTGTCAAATACATTGTTCTTTAATAAAAGGGAATGTCTTGAAAGCAAATGACAAATTTCTGTCTTTTCTGTTAAGAAACGCTTTGTTAGGCTTAATGTATTTGCTTTACTTTGTGCTGAAAACCCAGTATCCTATGTGGAGAGAACTGGCGACAGCTTTCTCTAGACTAAACTCCACAAATTCGATCCCTGGTGATTTTGAAGCTATTATTCAAATTTGGGACTCTAATATGTGAAGTGCACCAAGTGTGTTATGCTTGGGACTATTGAAACACATGAGGATAGCAGTTCAAAAGTTCTCCTTTGTAGTGCAATTCTGAAAGGCCAGATATAATTAATTGAATGGATCATTAAATGTACAAAAGAGAGTACTTATTATTTGTTCTTTATCTGCCCATGTAACCTCTTGTGTCCCTGAATATTGTACATAAAAGAAGTATACAGGTTTTGGCCCAGAATTTTATTCTTCTCTCTGTGTCTGCAGAAAAGAAATCATTCCTAAACTGACAATTTAAAACACTGCCATCCAACTATTATTTCAATATCCATTCTAAATCTTGCATACGTAGTAGCTGACAAAAATTTATGGAATGGTTGTTTTTTCTATTTTGTTGAAGAAGGTCCTTTGTGCTTATGAAAAGAAATATCTATGGAAGAAAGAGAAATAGACTATGTGGAAAGAGGAAATTAAAGCTGCTCCTGAGCATCCTATGATTAAATCCAGTATGTACTCTGACTAAATGCACCAATAGCACTGACAGCTACAAAACACCCATAGTGCTGACTGAGTGCATCACCAGCAGCTGACTCTGGGAAAAAGTGGTGGAGATGGTTTAATTTGGTCCTTGAAAATGTTAGCAGTATTTTTCAGGTAACAGCTGCCTTTGTTACTGAGGAACCTTGTGTCGTAAGTAACATTTACAATGCTGGAACGGTGCTAGCAGTGCTACTGGTTTGTGTCATTTAAGTTGGGAGCACTGTCTGTGGCACTGCTTCCAGTAAATAAGCTCAACAGAGTTAGGAAGGTAACTTTCAATTCTTTTGCCTTTTGTTTGACTTTTTAGTGAGCTTCCAGCTCTGGAAGTTTAGAGTACTGTTAAACTTGTTTTTTCTATCAACACGTGAATCAGTAAAGTACTCATACCTGTTGGAAATCACATGGAGTCAGTTAATCAGCTCCTAAATTACTGCAGAAGCAATACAGATCAAAGTATAGCAAAGCAGCTGATGTTACCTCAGCAAGCAGTAAATAGGAGTCTCTCTTTCCTACTCTTTCTCGCTCTGTCTCTTCATGCTCCTTGAATATGATGGTGACGTGCAAGCCAAAGAATATTAAACTGTAATGAAATATTCCACATTTATAAATGCAAGAATGCTAAAGATCTGATAGGGGCCATGGTGCTGTAGTAGATGAAGGTGATGACCTAATGGAATATACAATTAAAATTTAAGGCATCATTCTTTCATGTGAGTGTTTGATTAGAAAGAACGGATACATCCAGCATGGCAATCCAGACCTGATTGTTGTCACACTTGCTGCTCATCATAGGCAAACTTCAAAAGGTGAAAGATTTTATTTAGTTATTATGCCAGAAATTATTATTATGGATGGTGAGGAAAGATTTTTCCAGTGGCTGGCAAAAGTATTTCCATTGTGAAATACTTCTAATACTGGTGATTGTTGATTGGCATGAAAATTTTTGTAGAGTCATTTCATGGCTGTGAATATTCATGAATAAGGCCTTCATGCTGCTCAGGGCTGGCCATTAATTTGCTCTTTACTACTGACTGGGTTTATTCCCACTAGCACATCATCAAGAGTGAGAAATTCTAGAAAGACTTTGAATTTTTTTGTAGTCCTGTGCCAGTGCATTTGATACATTCTATTTTTAAACACCACTTGAAATAAGAACATTAAAAGCCAGAAACATTTATATAGAATAATGAAGGCTTAGATTAAATTCTAAAGTAGTGGTTACATTTTAATAATCTCCTGCTTATCCTTCCTTGCAGTTTTATCAATAACCCTTGGGATGTTGACTATATAAGCGGAGGATTAATCGTGTTTTATGACTTAGGTCACATTTCTACACTGTATGTTATTCTGTAGTTGCTCAGCAAGGCTCCAAGGAGCAGAGCTCCTCTGAAAGCCAGTGGGAACCAACACCTTCCTCTGGGAAAACTGGGAGCTGCTGTGCTCAATGCAGCATTTGGTGCACTATGAGGTGTTTGAGTGAATTTATCTTTGGTGTGTGTGTGTCTCTTTGCAGCAAAATTTACTACCATGTTGCATCATAACAGCTATGTATTATTCAGTAATGGAAAAGCAAGGGATCTCTGATCCAGGGTTCAAGTTTTCAGTGTATAGGAAGGAGGAAGCAAAATGACTTGAGTACCAGTGGTGGTTCTCAAGCCATCCCAAAATATTTCTAAACACAAAGCTGAATGCTAACTGCTTAATATTTCCCTTGGGAACAGCAATTTCATCTTCAAATCCGGTTACCAAATAGCAGATGCAACTTACTTGGGAAGATCGTCTCTGGGGAAATAAATCATTATTTTAAATGTTTCTTGTCCTTAAAGTTCTCTTTTCTGTATATGCACTCATGAAACTGGCACAGGCTGCTGGGTGCTCAATCTCTTTGTTTCCTTATTACTGAAATTCACTAAAACAATTGCAGTGTGATTGACAGCTGGATCAGTTTCAGTGGAAATACCAGCCTGAGACAAATTGCATTTTTTGGTGTTTAATGCTTGCTATCTTGTTTATGCTTGTTATCTTTTCAAACCATACAAAATTGCATGTGTGTGTTCAAATTTCACAATAATTTCTTTTATTCCAACACAATTCCTGTAGTGACCAAAGAAACTTTTATTAAGAATAGAAGATCCACAGGGTTTATTGCATGTGTGTTACATAGTATGTAGATGATTCTATGCAAACCTGAGCTAAGTGGCTTCATTCCTCATAGCTCCTGGTGCTACAGAGATCGGATACCTTATGACTGACTCCACAAGTCAGAATTTTGGCCCATTTCCAGGTTTCCATGTGATACTTCGTGGCTCCATAAGCACCTTGTCGTCCAATCTGCCTTTGCAGGACAACGGAGATGCTTTATGGATCATTTCTGCAGCCTTCCCATTTCTAACGCAGCCTTTGGTGCTGAGAGGCTTTGGGATTTCTGAATTTCAGAGCTGAGGTTTAAATGTTTAGAGCAACATTTGGTGACGAGCTTCTTGTCATTTGTGAGCAGGAATGAGGTTCTTTCCAGGTAGTTCAGGATGTGCTTAGGGAAGGAAAACAAATTTTCTTTTTTCCCCTCAATGCCCCCTTCTTCCCCATTTTTCTTTTTCCCCCAGAGGTTTTTTGCCTTGGTTACTGGGAAATAAAATAGTAGAGTTTCATGCTAGGTGCTAAAGAATAAGCTTGCATGTAACCATGTTTATGTATCCACATACATGTCCAAAAAAATGAAGAATTAAAAATGATTATGTTTTTAGAGCAACTTATATATATATGTTATATATACATATATATATTACCTGGCACTGGTCAGCGTCTGTAGATATGAGCACAGAAAACAATGCTTATCCTTTTAAAATTGCTCTAAGTCCATCTTTGGTAAACTTGAAACATTGTGTATTTCCTATGTATTCTGCATGGCTTTTAAAATCACTGTTTCTAAACAGTCATCTTCACTGCTGTTGAAAAAAAAAACAACAAAGAATGGGAAGTGGGGAACAGAGGGGAAAGCACAGTTTTACATGTGCAAAAAACTTCAGCAAGTATCCTGCAGGCCTAACTTCATTACAAGCCCTAAAACTGAAGTCACAGCGTGGATCTTACATGAATTAACTATATGAAAAAGTGTCAGTTTATCTATCCCATTACCCATGAGGCAGAAGGAAAGACTGGAATTAAATTGCTTTTTATGATTTAGAAAAACAACAAAACCATATAGACAGACAGTTCCAGAAGGCAAAGCAGAACTCCTGCCAGCCGCAGGGACGGAGCTGCCCTCACAGGAGAGATGTGGTGCCCAACTGAAGTTACTGCAGTAAGTCCTCGGTGAGGAAAGCATGATGAGTTTGTCCGGCTGCGCTTAAGGCTTGTCTGCATGCTGAAGAACAGCACAGCACATCCTTGCAGCTCTTATCTACAGAGTGATGTGGTGCACTGGTAGAGGGCTTTGTCTTTATTCACAACACATTCAGTGTGTCTCTGCAGGGGAGGAAGCAACACTTGCCTGTCAGCCTGTCCTCTACCACCGTCTGCAGAATAAACTGAACTCTAAGTCACCATTAAAGAGAAGGAGTGAGAGGTAAAGCGAGAACGGGAGAGAAAGGGAATTGCTCTCTGGCTTATTCATACATTTGCTCTCTGCAAAGGCACAAAGCAGAAGGAGCAGCATCAGCAACCTTGAAAGCAGTGACTTCAACTATTTCTAATTAATACAATCTGAGCTACTCTGAGAAGCCAAATTATTACTTACGCATACAAGCTTGAGCTTTGCTGAAAATTGGATGTGCCACGCACACCTTTGCTTCTGATTTGTACATAAAGACTTGCATCTTTCACAGAATAAACCTTACCAGGAGAGATTCAACCAAGGCAGGTAAGAGATTTCTGCGTGTGTCACCTTCTACAGTGTTAATCTAAGTTAGCAAATCTGACTACAATACCTGGCTGTTTTTGAGCAGCTAGAGCTACTGCATTTGTCCTTATGTTATCTTACCTTTCAGCAAGTTTACTCCTGAGAACATCTGCAATATACTTTAAAAATGCACTGTGTATTTTTTAAGACATAAAATATCAATGTGAATTGTTCGGTTAAAAGTTAAATTAAACAGTGAATATGTTCATAGAATGTGTTTTGAGATCTCTTGATGTTTTCATATCATGTACTTAATTTGTAACATTTTAAAAATAATTTCCTTAGCTGTTCTGTTCAGATGCACAAGATTAGTGTACCAGTTTGATTAACTTTTCTAGTCATATTTCTAGTCGTCTGTATATGATCTAACTGAATAGTTTTAAGAGTTTAGTCATGCTTATCCCATTTGCAGAAATACAGTTATGAGCTTTTGCACATGGCATAAGTGATTTTTTACAGTCAAGTTGGTATTTTTGTTGACATGTAATACAGTGAAAGTAAGAAAAGTAATATGGCAGTAATAAAAATATAATCAATAGCCAAATATGTTAAATTAAACATGATTTGTTTATAACTCAGCATTGTGAGATAACACTGCTGATATTTATCAGGTCAAATAATATCAAAGAACTTTCTTGGCATATAGTCAGAACCAGTCTTCTCTGAAATCATGAGTCTGTCTTATACCTGGAGACTAAGAGCAACTCAGAAAAATATATTGCCAAAAGTTTCATCTGTATGAAGTTCATAAGATAATTTTTTAGACACTGGCTGGATGTAGTCTTGCATGTCATATATCATTTTGGAACTCTTTGTGCTTAAGATAAAAAATAGCTGAAATGAATCATTGCTATAGAATGAGAGGAGAGAGCTGAGAAAACTGGAAAAGGATGTGTAATAAATTGTGCTTTAGTGACACTGAACATTAAATTTTTTTCACTGACTCTCATAAGTGCGTAAATAAGCTTGTTCTCAAATACTTGCTGCTGATTTGTAACTTTATTATTTTCCATTTCACCTGTTAGTAGTCTTTTACTACAGAGTTGTTTCTACTTAATTTACATACACAGGAGTTTCTGTGCTTTTGGAAAAAAAATAAATAAAATAAAAGGAGTTTTCTGTAGTTTCTAATGTAAGTTTTCCACATTACTACTAGCCAAAGTTAAATTCACACCAGCTTTCGATGCCTGTGGGCTGGGGTTTCATCACATGAGGTCTTCTTGACAGAATGTGAGGAATTCAAAATGGATGAGTCTCCCTGCTGACTGGACTTTTGCAACTTTTGTTCAATAGGATTATTTTAGTTCTGAGAAGATGTAGACACACTGTGCAATAAATTACAAGCTTTTGCATCATCTGTAAGAAACTAAAGACCTTTTGTGGAACTAGTCACATGATTTTCAAAGTGTAGTGTCGTTCTGTAGGGAAATAATCTGCAATACCACAGGTGCTTAACTGTTCTGAGAGAAAGATAAACTCTGAGTAACAGTATTGACTCAAAAGAGGAAAATCCCGCTTCGGTGCCCTACTTAGTGCTTACAATCTACAGAATTTGGACCAAAGCAATAAATAAAAGAGTATTACAAGAACAGGAAGTTTGAAGGTGCCTGGTAGTTCCTTCTTACAATTTCAGATCTCTGAGCAAGAGACAGTTTTGGGATGGAGCCAACAAGTCCTTGACTTAGATCCCTTAACTAATCCAAACTAGTGTAGCTGCAGTGACATGAGAGGAGAAACACTTATTGAGGATCTGGCTCTTTCTGAGCAAACAATGTACCTAGTGGGATGCTAGTGCTGTCTGTGCTGCTGTGCACCACAGGGCTGGGTGAGCTGTGATGAGGGTATTTGTGCTTGAAGGGAGTCAGGTTTAAATGAGGATCATAGGATGGCAACCAGTAAGTGCATTAACAACGTATTTTCTAAGGCTTTTGAGTCCTAATATCAGCAATTCCCTTTCCTTAGGAAGTAGATAGAAGAGAAACAAAGGATGCTTTAAGATGATATGTACCCTTAACGGTCTTGGGACTTCATGAGCTCCGAGAACGTGATCCCAGCAAGAACTCAGCAATACAGGAAGCCTGATGCCATCACATCTAAACCATGTCTTAGAAGGGAAACAAGGCAGTCTGCTGGAAAAAGAAGTTTGCTATGTAACTGCACCTACAAGAGCAGCTTTGGTATTTGGTTAGCCCAGGAGCGTATTTCCTTGGCACCCTGTTGGAAAGAGTTAGGCCAGTAGAATTCCTTGCGAACACAAGACATGAATCGCATTTGCAGTATCTGAGGGAAATACTAATCTAGTACAAAGCTCTTCTCTAATTAGAAAGCACTGGTAGAATGACAGATTATGGCAAATTCATACTTGGCCCAACATCTTATAGAACCATCCAAGGGAATGTTGCTTGTACCAAATCTTTATAAATTTGCATGTTTATCATGGCCCCCTGTAGTTCATCAGAAGAAAAAAATGAGCACAGTACACAGCACTGTGTCTTTAATGAGTCTTCAGGTCATTTTTTGTGCCTAGAGTGGGGAGTGGAGCTGTGCAAAGCACCTCATCAGCCCCAGCCAAGAAGGCACCTTCACATAACTGAGAATTGGAGAATCATCTTAAAGCTAGGGATTAGATCAGGATTAAGCATAAAATACTTGATACAAATTCAACACACCTAGATCCTTCTCTTTTCCTTATCAGCTCTCTAAACCATTTCTTACCTGAAGCAGTCTAAATGCTGGAGCCAGGTTAAAATTGTAGTTTTGGATGCCTTCTAGAATGGTGAGGTAGGTAAGAAGAGAGATGAGACATTGTGGAGGAGGTGGAAATAGTTTCTTTACCAAGATAAGGTTGTAGTGAGAATAGCATGTCTGACTATACCCGTAATGAAAATCATGCATTGAAATAGATGGAAAATATGTAGTTTTCCAGCTAACTCAAAGCCATTTGTGCATTCAGCATGGAAAACTATGTTGAATAAAAACTTCAAAATGGAAACAAGGTACATTTTCGTATTAGTAGCTAGGGTCTTTTTAATATTAGAGAGAAGCAGAAGAGAGTTTTTCTTGGATGTGTTTAAGCAGATGTTTGAGCTGCTTCTGAAGGGACTGATCCTTGCCTCCTCACTACTGCTGCTTTCCAGTATATTCCCTCCACATTCTCTATGTCAGCATCAGATATAATATGACTGTGTGGGAACTTGGACCAGCTGAGAGATCTGGTTGAAAATTAATCCTGTAGGCATAAACATATCTGGCTCCTTATGTGTCTGCAGATGTGTTGTGCTGATGGATGGGCAACAAGAATAGGGCTACTGGCTCAGGAGCTCAAAAAGCGTAAGGTTGTCCACGCAAGCTGCAACATGGCTTGGATGCAGAAATTACATCTTAAGTAGTCTCTGGAAATTATATCCAGAAGTAGGATACTCAGTACCTATATTTCAATTACTGCCCATATTTAAATTCTCAATCAAAAGATGATTATGTCACTTGATGATCAAAATTTTTGTCCTAGTTCTTTCTCCATAACGTTATGGAAGAAATCTTCTTGGCATTCAAACAGTTCACTGAACAAGAGCTGAAATGTGTTGGCTGTGACTGCATTCACTGATATTCTAATTGACTTTTATTATGCAGTCAATAATATGGATCCATAGTGCATGATGCATACCCTTGTTAAGCATTCATTCCACACCCTCTGATCGCACTAAAGATGTAGGTACAGTGAGTGTTGTGATGTGCATTAGATATGATCAGTGTGAGGATATAAAAAAGACATTACACTGGCACAAGAAAATGAGGCTTTTGGCTTGGTACCCAGAAGATTTTTATTTCAAAATAATGAATTTGGAATGGTTCTCCATGTCTTTTGTGTCCTCTTCTTGTTTTTTTTTAATACAAACTCAACTTGCGTTTTCGAGTATTTTACCTTAACTGCTTCAACTAGGAATATTTTTCTATTTGTTAGCTTGTTTTTCATTTACAAAAACGAGTCTTTTCATGCAATCGCAGGCTTCAACAAGTTCTGGCTTTTTGGAGCACCCCACCGCTTAATGTAATGATATGAACTTTCCATATGGAACTTTACATAATATTTAAACCAGTTTTACAGTCGTGGTTCATAATAAGTTTAACAGTGAGGCCTTAATCCTTTTGCACCAATGAAAACTTTGAAACTTTTCTTGCAGAATTTCAGTTCTGGACTTTGCATATTGGCTAAATCTGTCACCAAAAAAGAAATAATTGGTTGTAAATGTGATAGCAGTATGGTTAAAAAAAAATAAAATAAAATAAAACAAAAGATTAACAGAAAACTCATTGCTAAGGTGATAAGAAAACTTCAGTTTGGGAATGCAGAAATGGAGAGAAGTATGCAGGCTTTTTGAGCCCTTCCTGTCACAAGCTTCCATAACTTGGTTTAAAGTCTCCTGATATTTCAGCAAAAGGATTTTCAGATTAACTGTTTCTGTTTTCCTTTCGTCTTTGAAGGGAAGTATCAGTAAGTTGCTTTGATACTGACAGACTGACAATTAGTTGCTGCTGCCAGATACGTATACTGTAAAAAAAAAAAGCCAGAAGGTTCTTACAGGAAAGTTGATTGCCTAATGAAAACAAATGACTCCTGTGTATTTCAGGTCTGAATGCTCAGGTGACTTATAACTTGAGCAATGGATTTCTTTAGCACCTGTTTCCAGTCTATGGTACTGAATGGTATTTCAGGGAGGCATATGAGGACAAAATATTGGAGCCCCTCACTAATTGAAGGAAGGCTGAAGGCTCTCTTGTGATCACAAGTACTCATTAAAGGCAGGCCCACCAGGTCTTTAGTCTGTAGAAGAAAAATCACCAAGAGGGTCCATAGCCAGATATGTATCACATCTTTTTTTTTTTTTTTTTTTTTAAATTAAAGTATTTAGTATTAATTAAATATCAATTATATACAGATGGTGCTGTAATTTTTTTCAAACTTCTAATCCATGCAGAATCAGTGGAACTATGAAATTATAATTTACTTTTCTGCAGCAGAGATAAGCATCTCATTTTCAATTTATTCCATAAACTTCTGAAACACAACTTTGATATAATCTTTTCTCACAATGTGGTAAATATATGCAACCCCATCTTTTTTGCCCCCTTTTTAATACTCAGAACTCATAAATGATGATTTATTTTCAATGAAAAGCATGTGGTTGGGCCAGATGCTCAACCAAAATGACTCCCAGCAGGCTGGCTATACAGGTTAACTCAAGAATAGATGGGTCTAAATTTGCACAGGAAAAAAAAAAAGCCATAATTCAAGATGAGTCTGCTATGTCTGAAGGGCAGTAAAGTATGAAAAAGCAGGAAACTGATCATTTTGGTGGTGTAGCTTTTAAGTATGAGGAACACATTATGTGCCTTCTCTGTATTGTGGAGTTATTAAAATGTGTATAATTTATTTAGTAAAGGCGAAAATGTAATCAAATAATAGTATTTTTAATAACTGCATTAAATTTGGGGTTTTTTTTGCATCTTTCTGGAAGGAAAATCCATATATTCCTATACCCTTTCTATTCAACACATTCTATTTAATTTCTTGTCTTAAAACATAACAGTGACTAGCACTAACATCAGGACGTTTAATCTAACATTTTTAATGATTATTTAAAAGCCTATTGCATAATCCCTCTACCTCACTGCTATAGCCTGGGGGTAGGTTGCAGGTAAAATGTTTTCCTGCTGAAAAGTTTGATCTGCACATTTGTTTTAAGCTTTTAGAAATGTCTAGATAAGACTGTAGAAAAGGTGGAACAGAAACCTGTTTTTGTAGTTGGCTTTTCGTGCTTGCTGATTAGCTGTAATTTATGTATTTATTGAGTCGAGATGTTTTTGCACTCAACATTTGCTTCTGGCTGCTATGGGCTGCAGCATTATCTTGTATCCGTCCCATGAAAGAATGAATCTTCATTTTTGTGTAGTCGTATTTACAGTTCGCAAATTGACCTCACAAAATGTTACTGTAATTAACAAAATCTCTTCTATTCTCTGACACCAATCTGCTAATGTAGAAGATATTGTCCACTTCGAGTGAAGAGCTTCCTGGTACCATTAACATAAGGAAGCATTTTTGTGCTCAGTCTCTTTCAGGAATAGGCATACATAAAGGAAATGCCTTAATTATTTACAAACATGAGAAGATGCAATAAAAAATGAGCTCAGGTGCCCTTTGCATTTATAGTTTCCTTGTTCTTTTGCTCAAAGTGGTGACTAGTAGCTCAAATACCATATTGGTTTTATTTTCTATAGTAAGACAAAGCATTTGAACCAAACATTTTTGTCAGGATGCCTTGTGGAAGTCTTTTGTTTTCTATACTCCCATATGAGATATTTGAAGGAATTCTTCTAGTGATAGATTAGGTATCTCCAGAGTGCTAGTGTCTTCATAGTTTGTACAACCCAGTATCTACCTTGTTTGTTTTCACAAGACTGTATTACCGATGAAGGTCCACTCCTTCATTACTGGGAGATTTGTAATAAAGTTGTCAAAGTTTCACTTGGTTTCAGCAAGCGGACAAATTGATGAAGATGAGGTAATTGTCTTAAGCCCTAAACCAAACCAGATCTATTGCTTCAGGTCCAGCGTAGCTGTGCCAGTTACAAGGCAGAATCTCTGTGAGACTGCAGAGAGCACAGTGCTCTGACAGGGTGGCTTATATAATTGGACAAAGGTGGTTGTCCAGTTTAATCCTCTATCCTAGATTTATCCTCTATTACCCCTAATTCATATCCTTCATTCCTCCTTTTCTTCTTCATACTAAATTCTAGCCAGCTGCCACTAATTTTTATCCTATGTACTATCTGGAGACATCTGTTAAAAAAATTGTCACATCAACTGTCACATCCACACTAGTAATGATTTCTTTTATTTTGGAAATTTAATTAAATTGAAAAGGAGAGATAGTGTAAGTCTTGAATGAGTATTATGAATACACAAACAAATTTATATGAATTGTTTTTAGTATTAGTTTCCTTTTCACTACAATCCTTTTTAAGCAGATGTAGCAGTAGAGTCCTCCAACAGTCTACAAATGCTAAAGGTCAGTGCAGAAAGTCAAGCCATTTTCAACAGCTGGTGATCTTATAAGAACTGCTGATGACATTTTACAGTTGAGGAGTAGTAAGGGATTCAATAATTCATTTTCATTATTCCTCTAAAAGGGAAGTCTTCCATATTGCAGAGTAGTCCCAAAGTATTCTCTTGCAGTATAATTGAAAAGGAAGAAAAAATACAGAGAATGTGATAAATGTTGAGTAAGTGAATGAGAAAAAGTTTAATTTTTTGAATTTTTAATGAGAGTCTGGAGCGTCAGGGTGGGTTATGTAAGAAAGGAAGCCAAGGAAATAAAATCTAACTGAAAAAACTTTGCTGGTAGGCTAATTTGGACATAAATCATTAGCAGCTTCAAATAAGACTGGCTACCCTTCTACACTGGAAAAACCAAATGAACAACTTCGTAAAGGTTATATTTCTATTTCATAGAGGACATATACCTGCTATTTGCAACTAAGACTCATCTTCAGATTTCTGGGAATCTTGAGGAGTTCTTAGAAGATAAAGTACTGGCTGTATTTATATATAATAATTTTGTCTCATTTGGGCCAGAGAAATACATAAATTGGGCTGCAGTAAGATTTACAGACAATAATCATTATAGAATACCTGTGCCAACTTCTTCATTGTGCCATTCACATAAACACTGCTAAGAAGTTGAGGTATTGTTCCACTTTATGTCTGGCAGAATAGATATGTTGGACAGACGGCTAAAGAAATACTGTGATTTGTTAGAGACTCTTTTACAGATAACTTCAGGAGCAGGTTGAAGAACAAAAAAGGTAACACTGCTTTATATGAAGTTTATGCCATGCTGAAGAGCTGTGGTTTAAATGTACCATAGTTTGATGATGGAATGTTTTTTAAAA
Organism: Centrocercus urophasianus; assembly: GCF_019232065.1. Taxonomy (NCBI): domain Eukaryota; kingdom Metazoa; phylum Chordata; class Aves; order Galliformes; family Phasianidae; genus Centrocercus; species Centrocercus urophasianus. The sequence continues at coordinate 4,319,624 of NW_024884822.1, read as the reverse complement.
CCACTTAAGTACTCTGAACACAGCTTTTCCTATTGTACAGAATACAATTGCAGTCTACAGTACAAAGTAATTAATGCATTCATTTCTTGGTTCAGCTGAATGTTTGGGATGATGAAGAGATGCATTTCTCAGAACAACCTCTCAGTAAAGCTATATAAACACACAGTATTTACAGTACATGCTCCCTATGAATTTTGCAGCTCAAATGTATTCAGAGGCAACTGTCAAATCTCAGTTCCACCTTCCCTTGCTTGACTCCTTGGTTACTGCAGGGTGGATTACACCGGTAATCTCTGCGTGACTACCTGCTGTATGTATCTGGTTACAGACACAGTAACATATCTGACCCCAAAATTCAAAGAGGAAAACAGCAACCTTTTTGGATGGTAGCCAATGTTGTATACAAGCTTGTAGTAACAACTAGAAAAGCATAAGTAGTGTAAATTGTACTTACAGTATTACAATCAAAAGGGTTGAAGTATTTTCAATACAGAAAGAAATATTTCTAAGTTACTGGAAAAAGGAGCTGCCAGCAGGTGCTGGGAAGAATGGGTTTGTCTGTGGCCATCTGGAAATGTGCCACACCTTGCCTTTCGGGTGGTGCAGCTGGACCTGTCTTGTCCTTGCATATCTATTGGATCTATGGAGGGCATTTCATTTGAACTGATGTCTACATAGTCCTATGTGTCCTCCACTCCAAAAACTAACTTTGAGTGTATTTGGCTGAAGAGTACTTCAATGCATATTCATGTTCAATGCAGTATTCAGTGGCTTCTTAAAGGAATTAAGGGGCTACAGAGCCCAAGGGAGATACATCAAAATGCCTTTTATCTGTGAAGCACACTATCACTGTGTCTGTTGATCATATAAAATTTAGGCAACTTTGATTTGAAGACAATTTCCAGCTTTTCTTCAGGGGTGGTAAGAGTGATGGCAGCCTAGAGGAAGGCATGCAAACCACAAGATAGGTTTTTCATTTAACACCCTACTTATAACAACTTTATGATTTTCTTCATAATTAAAATCTCATCTCTGAAGAACAAGTAACTTCTGAAAAGCAGCAATATTGTACCTTGCTAGATTTTGTCATTCAGAAAAGAAGTGTTTATATGTCTAACATGAATTATGATTTGTTTAGGAGAGTGTTACTCCTGGCTTCTATGATTTAATGTGATTAGCCTTTCAGAAAATGAAAGCTATATTTTAACAGCTCAAAAACATGATACGTAGTGTGTGGGACATATACAGTGTAATTATGAAACTAATGAGGGGTGGCTTACCAATGTGATTGGTGAAGATCTGCTCCAGTAGCTCCTGTTAATGAACTGTCTGTCTATGCCAGTGCTCTGCTTGGAAGAGTTTATGTACTGGGCAATTGGTTAAAGCAGAGTGAGAATCTCCTCATGATGCTATAAACGCACTGGTTTTTATGGTAGTTATACTTGCCTTCAAAACTAGCTTGACAGAAAATGATCTCTAATTCATCCTTGAGAATTCAAACACATCTAGCATTAACTAGTGGCAGCTAGCAGTATTAAGAGGAGTAAAGAAAGGTGCAGTGTTGTCACAGAAGCAACAGAACCTTATTCCTGATCCAGCCTATGACTGCAGCAAGATAATATGTGGTGACAGTACAAAAACTGGCGTGCTTGTGGGTGATAGAATACAAACACAGCATACCAGTGATCCATCTGTACCATCTTTGACAAACAAAAGGTACTTCAGGAAGCACAAGATAAAGACTATGATGAATCATTATGGAGTTAGTTGACTGTAATTTCTTCCTAGCTCCAGCAGTTCATGGTTCTGCCTTCTTGCTTGCACATTAATGCAGCCCTATTGATCTCACTCACTCCAGTTCAGCTATTAGCAGCTGTTTGGCAGCAGAATTGTTTGACTGCACTTCAGTTATAGGCCACTGGTTTTGATTTAGAGATTTAAATATCATAAGTGATTATCAAGTCTGACATGTGCCACTGTAAAATTGACCCTAGTTTTACAGTAAAAACAACATACCTGGCTGCAAATTGTATGGCAGCTTTAGGAGGATCAAAAGAAACAGATTTTATGCAGAAATTAATATGGAGTTAAACTACCATCTGTAAGTAGTCTGAAAGCCATTATGTTGTTCTTGAATCCATATGCATCATTCTGTCCTGAAAATTTATCCTCTGAAGGTGCTAGAAATTTCTGTGTTAATGATTTTAGAAGGTTTAGAAGGGGAAATACTCATCTCAAGATTCTTCTGCCTTTTGGACATGGTGGGTATTTCTCCATGCTAAATGACCGTAATGAGAAACTTAAATAGGCAGATTATATAGGCAGGATGAATCCATGGATTTCTTAACCATCAGCTGTAACTGATGCTAAAGCATTTGAATCATCAATTTCAGGTTATGTACTTTTCTTCATAACTGTGTTTTAAGGGGGTTGTATTTTTGTTGTAGTTGTTAAATGAAAGCCTAAATAATGGTATTTATTTCTTTTGCTAAATTTCAGTTCCATGGCAAATTTGTATACATTTGAATTAAATGCTAAATTAATGACAGAATTTGGCATTCTCATCTGAGGATATACTACTTGGAACCAAAATTAAAAGAAAATTGGATTGCACAAACCATTTCAATTATTGAGTAATGGAACTTGCAGTATTCTTTTTCACTACTGAAAAAAAGATGTATGTTACCCATTAAATAAAAAGCAGCAAGAACCTTCCTTATCATTGAGGAGAATAGTATCCACTAGAAGTTAAAGACTGGTTAATGCACTTATCTTAAATAGATTTCAGCTAAAGTCATTTTTACTTCTGGATTTGTTATCTGTCAAAAATTGCTGATATATTCAGTTGTTCTGAGGACCAAACTGAAGAATGTGTCAGGCCACTGGAAATAATCCAATACCAACATTACAAGAAAGCATCAAAATTGAAAATTAATACATTGTATTGAATTGTTCTATAGGGAAAAAGAATCGGGGTAGTTGAATGATTTTCTCACATTATGGATGCTCCATTCCAAGCCAGAGCTGAGAAGTGTTGGCAAAGTATGGGTGCTTCCAGTGCCAGTAATGCTTCTAGTGTTGGAGTATCTTACATTTCAGTCTTTATGGGTCCACATTCTGTTATCTTATAAAGGCAAAGCTGCCCCCAGCACTGATGTGTTAGTGTCTGCAGAGCTGATAGGTTCTTTCATGCAAGCTGCCAGAACACAGCTTAATCCTTTGAATTTCACTGAGTTAGTAAGAAACACCTTATATAAGAAGGACTCTTTATGGTCTTATTTTTAAAGGTTTTAAATAATAATGGATTTGAATTCTTCGGAAGTTTTCAAAGAAGAAAATATTACTGAAAAATGTTTTTAATGCAGTTTTCTCTTTTTGATTTCACTCAAAAGTGAGAATTTTAAAGGATTTTTTTCTTCAGGACAAAACAATTTATTACTAGGGTGAATATCTTCCTTCCCTGTCCTCTGCTTCTGCCCTGTGCCTGGGATGCTGTCTCCAGCCTGAGCCTGTCTACTCCCTGTTGCTTCCCTTGTGCTTCCTTACCACAAGCCCTGCTGTTCTGGTGGTTTGCAATTACCCATGCAAAGCATTAAATGGCAAACATCTGTCTTTATGGGGACCCTCTGCCACAGGCATCCTCCTGAGGTGTCCTTTCTTCTCCTCTTCCGTGTTTTCCAGTTCTAACGAGGCTGCCCACCTTCATGAGCCTGGCTATCTCCAAAGGCCTGGGCTGTCAGGGGAGAGGCTAAACAAAATAGTAGCTTTTGCCTACTCACATTCACTTATATTTAAAAAAAACAAATCACAAAAGAAATGTGAAGCTGATTGTATCTGTTCTCAGAGGCAGCAGTTAACATTGATGGAAGTGAAGGACTTAAGCAATTACTCATTATTGGAAGCTGTAGAGGTTTTCTACAGAACCATCATCTGTGCTTGGTCCTGCTAGGAAGAAAAATGATCATAAAAATAAAAAAATAAACATGAAAAATAAAGAATGGGAAGTGCATGGGGTGTCTGTAAGTTGTGTACACATGTGCCGTGAGCAGAATTAAGACTGCATTACAGAGAGTAGCGGTGACTATCTGTCACAATAGAATTAATTACTTAGCTTTAATTAAGGCTTCTGACACTTTAGAGACTGAATTTTTTGATGGTCGAGTTGGTTTCTTTATAAGGCCTAAATATTTTCCCCTGTATAAATCTAACTTCTCGACATGCACACTGCTTGGCCTGAGCCCCGCAGGGGGACGTGCCCCCAGCGCAGCTCTCTGCCAGGCCCTCTACTCCTGCAGGGCTCCTGCTTGCCCTCACAGAGCTGCGGTGCTGCAGCAGTGCTGTTCTCACTGCCTTTCTGGGCTCTTAATGCCCTGCTCCCCCTTTTACACCAGCTTTTGTCAGTTTCCGTTTTGCAGAGTTTTACCAGCAGCAATTGCAGTAGCAAAAGCAGAATGTGAAACTGAGTTCATTTCCACAGATATTAATCTAGAGTTTCTGTGTTTAAATGAGAGCCCTGGAATTGTATCTAGGCAAATGAAATCAGGTTCTGCTGCATTAAACTGAGTGGTGCAGGCAGTTTGATAATAGCTTTCCTTTACTTCCTACAACAGAGAATGAGGAAGCTGGGAAGCCTAATTGCACAATAGTAGAAAATATGGTGTGTATGAATTGCCATGCAGAGTTCACTCTAAGTTGTTTACTTATGTAACTTGGCATCTAAAACTAACGTTTCCTTCTTTTGTATCTTTGCTTTGTCCTCTGGATGAGATAATGCTGTTTTAAGTACATGAGCTAACCTCTTGTCTTTCTAACAAAAGGGTAAAAAGATTTATCATTTAAAAAAAGAGTGTAAACGAATATTGCTCATCATTTTAATCATAGGTCAGGTCATCAGATCTGCCGTATTTTGGCACAGCCATATGCCACTTAAAACTAAGTGCTTCTTTTATGAATTAATAAGTGTACTTGCTAACTCTGTTCTTCTTTGTGAGGGCAAAAGTACATTAAACGTTTCAATCAAGTCAAATGAATTTATATTTTGAATTATTGCTAGACTTTTGACAATGACTGATTTGATTACTCTGGTTTCACAAGTCACCTGAAGAGTTAGATATTTTGGAGGGTTTACTTTAATGAATATGTATCTTTAGTTTATAATCTGCTTATCGGTAAATTATCTTTCCATTCCTCTTGCTGTTGTGTCACTGAAAATGAAAGCATTGATGTAACAGCAAACAAATGCAAAAGGTGGAAAATGTGGTTTTCTCAGAGATCATTTATTGGCAGAGTTGGATTTGGTAGCACTGTTGTTAAAGGTCCTGGTGTTGCCTTTGATCCTAACTTGGCCTTCTTGGAGCTTGTGATATGATTGAAAAAGAAGTAACACCAGTGTCTGCAATTCAGCTTAATTTATGCTTCTGGTCAGGCTGCGACAGCCATCAGAACAACAGCCCTGAGTGATTTTACCCTGCTTGACATGTTCTGCAAAATCTCACTATGGGTCTCCAAGCAAATAATAAGGAATCTGCCAAACTCACAGTCAAGTGACTTGAAATAAAAACAAGTGTTTAAATTAGTAGCTCAGAAATGTGTCTTAGAAAGATGAGAGATCGTACTGATGCAGGGTAGTAGCTTTCAGGCCACAGCTTCTTCTCAATAGCACAAACAAATTTGTGATCCATTCCATGTTAACACTTTATTCCAACCAATCTGTCTCAAAAGCCAGAGAATCCAAAATTAATAATCTCAGATATATGCAGACTTGGAACTAAAACTGTTTTCTCTTGGCTGCAAGTCTCCCATGTTCTAACCCTACAGCTTGTCTTTCTGCATAGGAAATTGCTGAATAGGTGTTTTTTGTTTGTTTTGTTTTCTTTTTCTCTCTCCTCCCTGTGGAAGAAAGTTTTCCTTGGAGACTAAATTAGCTATGCAAAATGAGGTGTTTCAAAAATGACACCATATCAGGAATTTGAAATTTTTCTTTTCATTTCTGATGCAATAAGTATTCATGTGACCACCTATCACAATGCTACACTGTTTTGAAAAAATGTGCCAAGACTTTGAACTCAATTTTCCAAAAGGTTGGAGAATTTTTACTCTGTTATTACAGTTTCCCTGAATGAGGCCTAAATAACCACTGTCAGTTTTCCTTATGTGGACTTCTACCAGGAGCTTCAGCCCCCTGTTTTTACCCCTGCTTTTGTGATGGCCTGGGGATCTGTCTGCATTCACACACCTGACCGGTGAGTCCTTAGTTGCCCTGTGTTGCTGTCTGTTAAAATAGTCTTTTTGAGTAGCTGGGCTGGCATGGATCTGGAACGAAAGAGCAAAAAGCTGCTGCATATCATCTCTTTTTGTTTACTGCGCTGCTGAAATGGCACCTAAGCTTTTCTGTTCTTTTTAGAATCTAGTGTATTATTGTCCTCAAGAATTCCCTCAGGAATTCTTGCTCTATTGATATTTTATTATGGAAAGCAATACACCAGATATCCCATCAGTGAGCACAAGTACTCCTTTTACTATCGTGATCATTTGTCTTGACTCTTCAGTGGGATTTTAGCTGTAGTGATTTGCCTGACTTAAAAATTGATGACTTAACTGAAAACGAAAGTTGTATAACATAGATGACTATTTTGTTGCGATTCAATTTAAACTGTTAATGGTACATGGAGTCCAATTCAACGTAATGTTTAAGACTAATTTCACATATGCTTAGCCTTGGCATAAAATCAGGCACATGCTCAAATGATTTCCTTAATTAAAGCTTTATAGTGGGACTTCAAAAATACTTTAAGTACCTTTCTTCAATTTTATGAGCTTTTTTTCCCTTCAGTTTGGCACAGAGTAAAGTTGAAATATTGCAAATGAAGTAGGATTGGTGGAGATGGGGACACCAAGTTGGCAAGCATGCATTCATTAAAAACAGATTAGCTAAAAACAGACTCTGATAATTCCGTAATCAAGACTCACTACACAGAACCTTGGAAATGTTAAACGTGCTGTAAATAAATAGATGATTAATTTCCTTTATTACAGTATTTATGCCTTACTGAGAAACTGCATTTCTCCTCAAGGATCATTTTCTTATTATTTTAATACTGCACCTCCTTTGTGGCTTCATGATGTGCAAGAAATAAAGAGATAATTAATAGTATGAAGGCAGTTAGCCCTCTGAGGGAGAGAGCTTGAAAACACAGCCGCATGCTTGCAAGTAAATACTGCAGCAAATTCCAGATACTGCAGGTGAGGGCAAAGCATTCCTTTAGCCCACTTTATGCCTAAAATCTTGCTGGTGGAACAGGGGGTGAATGGAAATCTGCATACAGCGAAGATTGATACTTTATACCACAAAGGGGCTTTTTAGCTTCCTTCCTAATAAATTTGATTAAGTTTCTCGAGAAACATGTGAGGTGGAATGAAAAGGAGGGAGGAGTGTTTTGTATGAGAGATTTGAAAAGATTCATTACTAGAGATTACGCTTAATGAAATGCATCCTGAGTGTGAAGCTGTGTGGTTGGTGTGCTTGATACATACAAATTAAATACTCTCCTGGAAATATACTAATAAAAAACAATGAATTAAACATCAGGGCCAAGAGATTTTGGCTTATTAATACATTGTAACCCTATTTAGAGGATTCCAATGTACTGAATGTGCATGTTGCCAGTAAAATAATTAGAGTGGAAATTTTGCATCCAGCAGAATATCAAGTATATTAAATATCAAAGTTTAATAAAGATTTAAAACTCTATTAAAAGTTAGGTAAAAGGATTAGTGGTGGGAAATGTTAGACAGTTTTATGGTGTTTAATGTAGCTAACCTCTGGAAAATGAAACTTAGTGTTCAAAATCAGTGTTCTGAAAAACACGTATCAAGGAACACAAAGCTGTTGCTCTTTAGCTGTGACGTATGTATATATTAGATTTTTTTTTTTAATAATGAGTAATATTCTCAGTGGGAACTCAGGAAAGCCATAGTACCACAGGCAGCCTTTCCCCATGTTCACAGTTACACAGCCCACGTCACATAGCAGGCCACACAAGAGTAAGTTTAAGAGCCACTAATGCTGCAGAATTCTCTAGGCAATTCTAGGCTACATTTTTCCAGCTTTTGCAAAGTTCTACTCCTAAAGCAAAGTACTCATGTGGCTGACCTCTGCGTGGACCTCAGAATCTGTATTTTGGCCAGTACACATTTTTGCTGGCATGGAAGACCCAAGTGTATTGGGCTGGCCATGAGTTTCTTTTTGCTGTTATTTGTAGCTCTATGTGCTGGTTGTTAGATTGCTTTGAAGGCGCTGCATCATGTTTTTATTCCTCTAACTTCTTCCACTAACTGGATTACAGCTGGCAGTTGTCACTCCTACACTTGTTGTCTTTGCAACTTCTCTTTGCTGCACAGACATTGCCTGTTAGAGTCTCAGTCCTGACTGACCTCTGGCTCCTGACCATGCAGTGAAGTGATGTTCAGAACGTTTTCTGCTGACACCTCACTGATCAGACAGCCTGTCTCATGGAGAAGACCCTTTTAATCAGTTCTGGTAACTGCTGTTGCCTGTATTTAGGGCGATTCTAAATAGCAATTCCTATGCATTCTTAAAAGTGTGGGCAGTTGGAGGATGGACCTTTTACTACAACTCTTTGGAATGATGCACCATTTTACTTTTTCTTTTCTTAGATTTTTGGCAGATTTGAAAACTGAAGTTGTGTGTTTTAGCAAGTTTTCCTTGTGACTGAATGCAGAAATTGGGGAGAGTTAATAATTGTCACTGAGGAATATAGCCTCTCTGAGCAAAGTATTGCTGGTCTGGAGATGTTACAGAAATGAAAACAGAATGAAAACATGAAGGAGGCATTGCAAGGAAGGATAGGATTGCAATTCTTGACAGAAAATTGCAGAAATGGAGATGAAACATACGTAGGGAAGAGGATTCTGAGAACAAAGTACCAATCTTAAATGTAATAAGAGCAGGGCGATGGAAAGAAAGTACTTGCAGAAAAGTTTAAAAATAAGGAGAATTTTATAGCGCAGAAATCTAAGAACTCTGTATTTATTAAGATAGTGCAACAAAGCGTCTTTGAAGCAGCATTCCTTCTACTTTTAAAATTATCAATCCTCTAATTTTTAGAATCTTACTATTTTTTAAATTGTTATTATTTTTAATTCCTTTTTTTGGAGGCCTAATGAACATTCTAACTTAGAATTACTCTAGCTCATAATAATGGATGTTCATGATTCTAAATGGACCTAAAATGAACTTATAATTGTGACCCTCCTAACTTTTCAGAAGCTTTAATCAGCATTTATGAGGAAGCAAAGCTATTTTTGTCCCTGTAATAGAATGCATGATATAATAAAGTTCCTTGGGGACACAGTTACTAAAATTTGAGGTTGTAGCAGCAAAACTCAAGTAGAGGGAATTAATTTAGACCCAGTCAGGACATAATCATAGCATGAACTGTGCATCTTGGCAAGGCTATGTGGATGGGAATAGGTAGCAATGACTGCAAGAAATTGGCCCTAAAACAGCACCGTCAGCTCTGAGAAATCCCCAGGCAGAGGTTTAGGGAAATGAAAATGTGTTGCTGGCAGGAATACTCATCAAATTGGAATTAAGGTGCATTGTTATAAGAATAGAAAATGAGCTTTTGAAAGAAGCACCGCTGGAGTTCCAGCAGCACCGTGCTGTTTACTGAAACAAGAAAGCCTCGAATGAAGTTCTAGAAGTTGTCTGGGTGCCAACTCTATTATTTTCTAACTATGTTTGACATAGTAGCATTTTGATTAAACCTCCCCTATTCGTTTCCAAATACTTGCCTTTAAACCTTTATTTCCATTCCTATTTCCCAGACACATCTCCAAATTCTTCACTTTGGAAACATGAGTATTTTCAGCAGATAATGATGAAATCAGGAAAAGTAATTAGAGAGTCTTCATTTAAGAACAGTCAAAATTTTCCAGTCTCACACTAGAGAACAAGAGTTTAAATTGCAAACTTATGTTAATGTTATTTTCTAGTGCATACTATTAGCAAATTTGCACCGAAAGATAAACATCACTCATCAGCACTTGGTATGTTATTAAGATTATTTATGTATTTAAAGGTGAAAAAAATGTATTTGTTTCCTCATTATTTTCGTAATTGATAGCATTTACACTAGAAACAGAAATTTTAACACCGAAAGAAGATAGAACTCTGAAAATGTATTAAGAAGACTGACTGACTCAGGAGATTCCTTGTGTTCATTAACATTCTTGATTTAACTGTGTTAGGAGATCTAAATATATGGACTGCATAAATAAATAAATACATGAGTTATAGAGATGATACTTCATCAGTTTGCACTTGTATCTGTATCTGGGCTTAACGCAGCAAACTGAAGTTGTCAGAAGGAATTAATAATTTCCATACCTCAGCTAGGTAACCCAATTTTCTTAAAATTGTTTGAAAAGTATCCCATTTGCTCTCCCTTTTCTGAAATGAGTCCTCTGCATTGTAATGAAAGGAACACAAAGTGTTCAGAAAGACAGGTTTCTGATCTCAAGTTGGTTCACTGACTGCAGTAAGAGACTCCAAATGCCCACCAGCTTTTTTACTGATGGGGATACTACACGATTTAGCACAACACTTTCTGTTTCCTTTGGTGTACAGAGGATGGCAGCTCAAAATAGAAAGAATCAGCTTTGAATCTGCTGGGTTGCTCCCAGTATGATCCTATTGCAGAGGATAAAGCTGCTGAAACTGCTTTGTTTCACTCTTCCCCCTTTCTCTAGAGTGTCTTCAGCCTCTGGCAACAGAGAAAGCTGAGAGTACACAAAGCTAATTTTCTCACCATTAGAATGCAGTTCTTTTTGCTTCATTTTCTTTGCCAAAGTTAGGAAGAAATTGTGCGTATCAGCCTGAAGTTTCTCCCTATCTGCAAGGAGCAATGAATTCTGTGTATTTTTATGTGTATGTGTATGTAAGCACTGTATATATTTCTCTCCTTCCGTATACAGGATCTGTAGCAAAAACTAAGAAATCTGGCTGTTTTTAAAGGGTGACAAAGATTGCTCAGGGTCATATTTAAGCTGAAAATGTTAAGGTTTCATTTACAGTGATTTCCCCACTCATCCCTGAAGTTACAATTCATGACTTTCCTAATATACTGTTTGTACTGTAATACTCCTAGCATGCCTCTGTAGTCTTGCCTGGTACTTTTGGCTGAAACAGATAAACTCAGTCCTGTGCTGTGATTGGTTTTTTGTTTTTTTTTTAATTGTCACATCACATTAATGCGCTTAATTTCAGTTGGTTTTCCCTTTTTTGCAGCCTTCCACAAAAGACAGTTTTTGCAATATTCACTCTTGCTTTGAACACCTCTGTAAGAGTTGTTTTGTCAGTCCTAATACTATCAGATGGACTAATAAGCTGGGTTTTCTAGATGTCTGTGCAAAATGAATGGGAGGTCTGATTATCAAGGGTAGATGCAGAAGCTTCAAAGTGAAGTGATCATTACCATACTCACTTTGAAACTGTGTTTAAAGCTGAAGCCAGATTAAAACAAGCTAAAATACTCCTAGATCAGTTGCAGTTATTGTGCTTCATAGAATCATTGTGTTTCTGTGATATATCTTCTTCAAATTACCTTAAAGGTTAGCGGGGACTTGTATCCACCTTTCTCTTAGAGGAAGATGCAGATCTACTGAAAATATTCATTACCCTTTGTGGAAGATGCAGCTCTAGTGGAAATATTCATTAACCTTTGAAAAAACAGATTTGTGCCATCTTGTTAATACTTTTTTTTAGTGCGTTCTGCCTCTGTTCTGGTTTTATTGCGATGTCTGATCAGATGCTTGCCACAGTTTTGTATAAAAGTGAATGTCAAAGCTAGTCAGTAGCCTGTTTGGTATTTGCTGGCTCTGAATTTCCATGAAATAAAATTAGGCTGTCTGATGGCTGGTGACTGAAGTTTACACGCTTTTCTAACTAGCTTTTTTTTTTTTTTAACAAGAATTTGTCATAGTTCTGCTGCACAGAATCACTTAAAGCCATTGGAAATAAAAGCAGAGCATTCCACAGTGAAAGTGTCTGTATCTCAGCTCCTTTCTTCTTCCCCATCTCTAGGAATACAGTTGGTGAATGAGCCATCTGTCTTTGTCAGAAAAGCTGAGTAACATCAACTCACTGAATTCAACAGAGCAGATTCGAGTCTTCCTAGCTAGACTAACTTTCAGGATTAGAGATGTAATTAGGAGGTATTACTTAATGGTGTGATGGAAATATGAATTACAAACTGTAAGGTACTTGTGCTTTGTATGGCATGTGGAAAGATGGTCAAACACCATTTTTCAGAGTGTGATGACAGCTTTGGAGCTAGAGGACATCATTTCATAGTAGTAAGAGAAATACCAATTTAGGGGCTTCTCAGCCTTTTCTTTAAATGAAGACAGATGTTTCTTAAAGGAAGAATTGAACCAGTTGTCAGTAGGGATTTACCAAGTACTTAAAAAAATGGAATCATACTCTCATCAGGCATTCTCCATGTATTGAGCTTTAAAAAAATGGCAAAGAAGGATGACATTCCTTTTAAAATTGCTGCTTCAGCTCTAGTGAGACATTATATTTTAGCTGATAAGTGCTAGGAATAGTATTTTGCATAAATATTCCACAATATTGAGCAGATTTTGTGTCTATAATTAGAGCTTTGATTTACTCACAGACAGAATTAATTAGGGAGTAATAGTTGTACTGTAATTCCTCTGTTATAACCCAAGTACATTTTGTTTTTCTCTTGCTAAAATCAAAGATATACAAATATTTATTTAACCTTCCTTAAAAACTGTAAAGATAATCTGTTTAGAAGATAAATGTCCTGGTAGTAAACATAAGAACATGTGTTCGGCTGTCCATACATAATTTTATACGTAATTTAAACTTCATAGGGTCGATTCCAAGACTACTCCAACTCTTGGATGAGGAAAGATGTGACAAAAATGCTTGCCCATATTGAAGTGCCTTTAAAAGAAATTTCTAACAAGTAAATCCCATGTTTTTGCTCTGCCTCTTTGTGACATCAGGGCACTGGTACAAGGCCTCCTCTCTGCCTTAATGCTTACTCTGGTCTCTCTTGCTATCTGTTATCTCAAGTGGAACTTTAGAGCTTAGCTGGGGTCCTCAGTACTTTGTGTCTTCTGCATACCCGCAAGACAAGTGTGACACTTTTAACTATAGGAAAAGAGAAGTTGTTTGAGTGACCTGCCCTGAACTGGCCATGGTTAAAGCCAGATTGCAGCAGAGGATCTTCTCAAGGTTTTTTCTTCAGCTGATAGATTTTTTCTCCAAGCAGTTCAGGAGGCAGAACTGCTGTCTGGTTCAGGAGCAAGGGCAAAGGGAAGGCAACTCCATTGTGGAAGAGGGAAAGAAGGGAAGTGACCTGCTGCAGCAAAAATGGGATGTGGATTTGAACCATCTGTTAGCTCCAGAGATTCATTTTATCAAGCTATTATATGCTACAATAAAACCGAGCAGCTGGAGGAATGAAAGGCAGGAAAACAGCTTGTACGATAGCCCATCCATTATATTACCACCTTGATGTAAGCACAGCCTAACAGGAGCTGAGGCACATTCCCTGCTCTTCTGTGCAAGGAACCAAGAGCTCCTCTTTGTGCTTTGACTCCAGCTGTAATAGTGGAGGTTGGGATCCAAACAGGAACTGCCCCTGCCACTGGGACAGCTTCTGCCTGTGGACCTGGGAAGGTCTGAGAGCAGCCCAGGATTAACAGTCCACCTGGGGGAATGCACCTTTTGCTTTCTTCTGCAGCTTGTATTCAATGCACTTTTACAAGTCATTGATATTGAATGGGCTTACAATTAGTTCATCATTTAAATTATCTTAGTCACATATGCAGAAGTGTTGACTTCTATTTCAGCAACTTTGGGGGATTTTTATTTCCTTCACCTCTTGAATCTATTTAACTTATTTACACTTTGAAGTAATTGTTTTCAGCTGTCCTTGTTAGATTGTTCTCTAGCAGAAAAAAAATCATTTTTAGTTCACTTCTTTACTCCCAGCACCAATAAACTTAGCCTGTAGTCTCTTCACCAGCTCCTAAAACTGACTGTTCAAGTTTCTGTACAGTTTTTGCCTTCCCTGTATGACTAGCTCTCAGAAAGGAGAATTTAAGAGGATAATTGTATTTGGGAAATCAAGTTCCTATTTGGCTGACCATCGAGATTTCTTAGAGGTGAACAATGGGATGCATTTTAATATGGTGGTAAGTTGATATATTGGTAGATACTCTATATTCATGTCAAGAGCAGACTGCTCAGCAGATGTCTTATTTTCAAAAGCTGATACTTAATGGAAGTACACACCAAATGTGCACAGACATCTCATCTGACATAATGGGTTGCCTTGTGAGAAATATTCTTCTATTCAGTCTTTCTACATGTAACACATATGCAGTTTTTGCAAGGTGTGCGTTAGTACACACTTCTGGAAAGCCACCCTGGCAGGCCAGCCTCTCTATCTGCTCTTTTGTCATCACATATTCTGAATGTTGCTTATTCTGTAGATCCACAAATACAAGGGCAGCAAATACAATGGAGCTGAATTACCGTTTTAATATTACACACTGATTTTTTCAAGTTTCCTTGGGCAGTAGCATGCTGAGGCAATTAATACTCAGTGCTAAAAAGCCAGAGGCAAATGACTGGTGACCCTTTTGGTTTTTTATCCTGCTTCCCCTATTTAACTGGAGGAAGGCCTGAGCCACGCAGACCAAGAGCAAGGCATGCTGAGCTGTGCTCAGTGCTCAGCCCAGGCCTCATGCATGGGGAGCAGTCGGGGCTTGCATCTCGTGCCAGTGCCTGCTCTTCTGTGCCTCCTGTAAGGCTGCTGTTGCAGCCCACAACCTCACTGCTCCAGGAAGCCCCACTGAGGAAAACCACGCTGGGAGAGGTCTGATGAGGATATGTATCAGCCTTTTAGTTAGAAAAACCACACGTGCTGATGAGAAGCGCTTCCATTTGATTAAATATCCATTAACTGATAGGTTGGAAGGAAGCATCCTCATTTGCTGGTGGTGGATCCCAAGGCCCACTCCCCCAGTGGGAATGGCTAGGAGCACCATATCAGAAAATTGCTTTGATGAGTCAGAAGTTTGCCAGTTTGATTTTAATAGAAAAAATGGAAGAAAGTATTTGAGTTATGATTGTGCTGGGCTTTTAAGAATGCATGAGTGCAGTTTCTATTCTTCACATTTAATTCAGGTTTCAAGAACGGAGAATGGTGTGAGAAATATGGGCATGATTTACTAGTTGCTTCAGAGCAGTGATGAAAATGCAAGTGGTGTACTGGTGATGTATGAGCAGAAGAGATTCAGTCATAAATAATAAAGAACACCTCTGAAGGTGACACAGATTCCAGTTGTAGCTCAAATATTTGATGATCTTATGAAAACTGTTTATGTTTAGATTTAAGAATGGTTATAAAATTACACTCCTAAAGTGTAATTAGCAATATTTCCTTATGGGATTCCAATTCATCTCCTAAATGAGAGTATATTGCTGAAGGAATACAACAGACTGACAATAGAGTTATCACTAAAGCCTCCTGGCACAGTCCTAATGCTTTTTTCTTGGGATTATTGGAGAAGCCTAAAAGTCCTTGGCTGCTCTGTTAGTACTGTTCCTTGGGAAACCTTTGGATGTCTTGGCAGTAAGATCAGGTTTTGTGACAATCTCTGAACGGTCTTCTGGCACCTTTATTTTTGTAGATTTTTGCATCCTTAGAGAAATTGAGTGGGGTTTGTAGATTGCATTTGTCAATCCAGAATTTCAAATCTGCAAATTAAAGATATATCTCCTAGGCTTGTTCACACACTCTGTCCCATGTGCCCTTGGCTAGGACATATAGGAGATGCCATGAAGGTAGGTGGGTCTGGCAGTGTCACTGAGCACTAGTTACTCAGTGCAGGCTGCCTGGCAAGGCTGGAATTTGTGCTTACACATTGCCTGCATAGGTTTGCGTTTCTTGGTCACAAAGAAAGTTTGTCATAAAAGATCTCAAATAGGAAATCTGGACTATGTTTCAAACCTTTGAAATGTATTGTCCACAATTGAAGGACGAGTCACATAATAGGGGTTAAACTTTGTCATTGACCGATAGTTAAAGGATCAGGATTCAGTATATTTACAGAAGTATAGAAATGAGAATATAAGATGAATCTAATAATCATATGCTCAGTGAAAGCTGGATGCCTAAGAATTTTTGGAATTCATGCAGTTTGCTCATGTGGAGCTTTGAGTGTCCAAATGTTGGTTCATTTTGATTACTTAAAGTGATCTCACAACACTAAGTGTCTTAGCTGAAGTTTTATGCTGATAAAGGAGAATCAGGTAAGTTGTTTCAGTGAGGCATTTTTCCTTAAGCTAAGGACAGACATCTGTTTTATTATGTGTGCCAACAATTTAGAATTCTGATCATTTTTTTTCTAAGTAGTAAATCTGCAAAAGAAATGTTCGTGAAGGTCACAAATATATAAGGTAGCAAGTTCTCATCTCTGCTGAGTCCAGTGGCTTGGAAGAAGTCAGAAAAGTCAAAGTTCTCATTTCCCATTTATGTCACATTTTTCTATTTTTGGATGATTTGACTTGCATGTCTCAACACTGAAAGACCTGTACTTAATTTATTACCTTTCAGAATTCTGACCATTTCAGAGGCAGAGAGCTCGTTTCATTTCTCGCTTCTTTTCTGTACAAAAGGAGCTCAATTAAACCATAAAAGAATCAAATTTTACTGATTAATTAAAAAAGGTTGCTATGATATGAAGTCTATTTTAGGATGTAACACAGCATGTAGAAGATTGGTAGGTATGTAATAACCTTGCTGGTAAGGAAAATATGGTAGAGTAAGAACTTATAGGTAACAAAACCATTAGCATGGCAGCTAAAATGGGCCAGAAAATTAAGCCTGCTTCTGAATTTGCAAAAAAACTGTGCTTCAGCACTTGGATACCAGCTCCCTATACTAGTAAGCCGTGCAAAGTCTCTGAATTTTAAAACTTTTGCTGTTCATCATAATGTTCTGGAGCTAAAGACATAGTATAGTAGTTACTTACAAACTTACCTGAAAGGCAAAATTCTTTTTTTCTTGTTGCCTTTGTGCAAATCTGTGCAGAGCAAATTCTGCAGTTGTCTTGCACTTTAAGCAACCAGATCAGAGATTCTGCTGCTGAGGATTGATGAGGATTTTCACTATCAGTGACACTACCCAAGACCAGTACCAAAGAATGACATGAAGGGAAGAGACTCTGCACGTATTCCTTAGACTTGCTTTCATGTTTTCATGCCAAGCAGCTTACAGAAGTCTTCAGCTATTCATGTGGGAATTTTGTTTGAATGTTGATAAGAGAGCGTGATATCCTCATTGTAATGAGTGCTCATGCAAAAACTGGTTTATACCAAACATTTAACACAACTCATTCATCATCTCTTAGAGATGATACAAACTATATTTATGTGTCAAATAAAGGCTCCTATGTTTGATGGGTTTATGATAAACCATGTTCTTTACATCCTCCAAGAAAATAAGAGCATGTGCCAAAATTTTTGCTGTAGCGTGCAACAAAAACACGGAACTAGTGGGATAAGTGCCCTTGTTTTTGTGAAACTAACACATCGGACGGGTTCAATGGCAGTGGCTGCAGTTCTCAGTGAGTTCTCAAGAACAACCTCAGTCAGAGATTTTTGATGAAATTTTACTCCTGCTGTACTTCATCCTTGAGAACAGTAGTTCACAAATGTATGTAATACCAAAAGTGGTGGCGTGAATAAGGTGTGGCTCTGAATAGAGGAATGCTTTTCTCTGCTGAGATGGGGCTTAGAAAAGTAAAGAGATGTGATCTGTAACTCCTGAACAGTCAGATTCACTATAAGCTCACTAAACAAACATTTATAATCCAAGTGTTTCTGACAGAAACGTTACATTATCCATGGCTCCTGTGATAGATGGAATTGGATCTGGGAAGAAACCTGCTGAGCCTCCTTTTGATATGCGAAGGCATCATAGAAGACAATATAAGACTACTGATGCTCAGAAAAACAAAAACTTTTCTCAGCTAAAATCACAGTGAGGTATTTGGCATAAAAAACAGTTTTTCATGACTTACTGCAATAATGAAGACACTTACTTCATAGGTTTATTCTAATCACAATTCTCTGCGGGACTTGATAGAGCCTGATAAGTTTGTGAGTTTTCCTGGAGCACAGCTTGCATGCATTCAGATTGAAGTACTGCAGGATTGGATTATAATATTGCAAAGAGGTCTATTTGGCATCTGTTTTTGATGAAGGTTGATAATTATGTTTTTGCAGTATGAAACTCATACACATGTTCTGCTACTGGATTTGAGGCCACAGTTTTAATTGAAGTTATGTACTTACTAAAATTTTGCCTCAAGACCTGAAGTGGATATTTTGGGGGACAGTGGTTTCTGAGACATTGATTTATGAAGTCAAAATGTACCAGAATTTTTAAATGCAACTGTTTTTACACCTTTTAAGGTTTTGAAGCTTTTTGTGTGTGTGCATTTGGTTTCAAAGATGAGTGCTCCCATTATGTTTTTTCCTGCAGTGTATTTGGAACACGTGTGATAACTTGTGTACTGGAGAGACTGTAATAGGTCTGCCAACTATGTCAAGATGAACAATTCAGGTAGAAAGAGTGAGGAGGACCATGCTAGGCCTCAAATGTGTTCCATTTCTCAAGTTTGTGAACTTGAATGGTAAAGAGCGCATATGTGAGAAAGTAGACAGTACTGTCATAATATATTGCAGAAATTCACCCTATAAATCTTATCCTGATTGAGGGTGTGCGTAAGTTTCTTCAAATCCGTTTGTTGCAGCCAGACTTTTATGCTACTGCTATGGTTATGAGATCTGCAGCCTCCACTTTTCCATGGATTAATCACCTTGCAGTTAAAATCCCTCATCAAGATTACATGCCAAAAATGGCAATAAAAAAAAAATAACTCCAGCAACAAACAAACAAACCTGGGAGGTTGCAGGAAACTGTTAGAACTGAGATGACTCAAAATAAATCTTTTAGCTTTCCAGTACCAGTCAGAATGAAGAAACCTTGTTTTCTTTCCAGCAATTTATATGGTTTATTCACAATGGCTTACTAATGTCAGTTCTTTGCCTTCCCAGTTTGCCTCCCTGATTGCCAGCAAGGTGTGCAGCATCGTGGCAGACAAGACCCTAGCAGTGTAACAAACTGAGCGTGTCATTTGCTGGTAATCTTACCATACTGGCAGCAGAATAAGCAGAATACAGAAGGTACTTGCTACTTGCTACTTCTAATAGGAGTTCAGCAATGCAAGACATATTTATTAAATGGCCACATTTTGTTTCTCTCATTTAAATTTACATGGCATTGTCACATTTGTGAAGGAGTAGTTTAAGTGCTGGAACACGACTGTGGTGCCACCTTAAATCTCAAGTCTGATCTGCTGAGACCCCCAACAGGGCCAGCTGCACAGGGCTGGCTTGACCCAAGGCTCCTGGAGTGGTGGGTGGGATACAAAAGGTATCCGATGTGGCACTGGCTGTGCGTATTCAGGCAGTGGAATTCTATCCTAAATGTCATTAAATTGAGAGTCTTGATTAAATCAGCGTTCCGCTGGATACGAGAAGTGTCAGAATTACCTGGCAGGTACGGCTGCATCTGGGCAGTGCTGTTCTGTTAAAAATCCTTCTAGAGGACTGCATGTGCACATTGTGTAGGGGTCTCTGCAGGGATGTGCTTGTGTGCTGCCTAAGGCTTCTGTTCACAAATGAATTCACAGCTCTAGGATTTTAATCTGACACATAGTCACAGACTTGAGATATTGCCTTTAAAAGGGGTCTCTCTGGAGGAACTTGTTTTTGTTTCCATTTACAGAATCAGAATTAATGAACTGAAAGTGTTGGTAGGCATTAATGATAGGTGCTTCCGTTAAAGTGGGGAAAAAGTTGTGTAACTCCCATGTAGGAGGATAATTCTTCAATTTTAACTTTCTAGAGGAATTTACAAAGCTCTTACTCTGTTATTAGTATGGAATGCTTTCATTGGGGTTCTTTATATACAAATAAGAAAATGAGGTCCCTGTGTAAATAAAAAATAAGCAACATGTAAATAAAAAACAGAGGAAAGTTGCAGCAATGAGCAAACTGGAATCTAACAGGTGTGTTCCAAGTCACACTCTTTGTCCTTCTTAGTCTGTTGAACACTTCTGAGTGGGATTTATGGGCTTTCTTGAGGAAAGATATTCTATGAAGTAACTTAATGCACTGTTGAGACACAGATTTGGATGGGAATTTTGGACCCAGGTGACTCAGCAGGAGAAAACTTGGCAGCTCAGAATTTCAATGAGATAATGGCCGTCTGCAGGGTGTCTTTAGCATTTAAGTATTCAACTCCTCTCAGTTTACAGAGACAACAGATGGAAAAAGGAAAGAAGAAAAACCTAAGTTATTTAGCAGCCTGAAGGTGGAGAGAATGCTGAACCAAAAACATGTGAAAATCATATGAAAGAAAGGAGGTCTGGGAAGTAGGAATTGCTGACTAGAGAAATGTGGTAGTTACAGTAACCTTCAAAATGCTCTTTGATAACCGAAAGTTTCTGTTTGCAAATTGAAAAATGTTTTTCTGAAGGAAATATGATGCTAGTCTTGAAATGCTTTATAAAATGATATCTTACATGGAAAATACAACACCTATTCACGTGTGTGCTTTTGGAAATGGATCACTGGTGGATGCACTGCTGTGTGCTCCAAACACACAGAACGTTTTGAAGCTGATCATTTTTTCTGCAGTAGAGCTCTTAGTTACCTGAGCACATAAAAATGACTCTGTGGACCTAAACAATCACCATAGGAAGTTCTTTGGGTTAGTCCATCAAAGATGAATACCCACAATATACAAAAATGAGTGAAACCCTTTGTATTGTGATATGGCTTCTTTTAGCTTGTGTTCAAAATTTCTTTGTTTCATTATAAAATTAACATGCTAAGAAACAGTCACGAGGTTGCAGAAACAACTAAACATGGTAATTATTATTGTTATTATTTTTAAATCAACAAAAAGTTACTTAGGGATTGACATCTAGTAAAGGATTGGCTGTTTGTTTTCTCTGTTGGCTGAAGCAGGAAGTCCTTGTGATCTGTGCTCATGGTCCATCTTTGTAAACACTGTGGAACTGAAGGCTGAACATCAGCATTGCCCAGCCGCAGAAGATTAAGAGGCCCTAAAATGACTGGTGTCTCCCACTTACATGGGTTAGTGCTGGATTTATTTTGTCCTTTGGCACACAGTATGTGTCAAAATCATGAGGAAGACATTGGGCTTCCATACTTCCTTGTCACATGAAACATGTACAGTCCTGATACTGTGCTGGGATCTTACATAGATCGTACTGATATTAGCAGTATAATAATATAATAGTTTAACGATGTAATGTGATAGTATTCATATTATACCACTAGATTTCATGGATGGCCTCCTAGCAATTCATTCGGGACCATTATTCTTAAAATCTTGTAGGTTGTTTGGGCATTGAAATATGAAAGCAAACATTTTTGTTGTTTTGCTTCCCCAAGCAGGAAGTATTTTCTCTGCATGTATTTATCTTGTCTGGTTTACTACAGCATTTCTGTCCAGAGTTAGCTGCCAGGAAAGGCCAACATTAATTTGTTTGTAGGTAGAGGTAAGCTTATTACGATATGCTTACAGTTCAACATAGATCAAAATATTACAGCTTTCGTCTGTAAATACAAGTGAATAAACAAAGCAATGGCATTGCATCTTCCTACTCTTCTCATGGTTTGATGCTGAGCACAGGCTGCATTAGGGAGGCTTACGCTTTCTTCACACCTTTGAAGGAAATAAAAAGTAGAGAAGTGGGTACTGAACACCAAACCTCTATATTCCTGACAGCAAGAGTTTTCACTCTGTGTTGTTATCTCCAATTGTATTTATAAAATACCGACATGTAAGGGTTACAGTCAGTGTATTTATAGGTATTCTCATGTTTATAGGAATATAAAATTAGGAATGTATTTCAAGAAAAATAAATAAAAGGGGAATTGTAGGTAGAAGGCGGCTAATGCCTTCTAATAATAAAATCTTGGAATAAAAGAGGAAATAGATTTTTATACATAATATACCTACTATAAATCTGAAGCATACCAAGAGGGAAGATCCACATATGTGTTGGAAGCATTTTGATGCTGGAGAAAGAACAACCGTAAGGCAGAATCAGTTCTTCCAATACTTTATGATTTTTAATGGCCCTTCTTTCCACTTACTTGTGAATCACTTCTGGTTTAAAACTCAGAATACAAACAACTCCTACATAACAGAAAAGAAATAGCTCACTGTCTGCATAGGTGGACAACTTCCCAAGCAAACAAAAAAGAATGGTTGAAAAGGCATATACAGGACTTCAGTAATGATTTGGAAAATAGATAAGGTCCTAGGCTGTGCCTATTCAGGACAGCTGTTTTAAGTAGAATTATGTTGCTAAACCAAAGTATTTGCAGTAAATAAACAGCTGAGGCTACAAGTAAAACCTTCAGTGCTAATTTCTGCTTAAACTGTCTTGATGTGGATCTTGCTCATTCATTCTCAACAGAAAAATATTTTCATGCTTCATTTTCCTGATCAGTGTGGCTACATCTAGTTATAACATGCAAAAGATGCATTAGCTTTCAGGAAGCATCTGTGCAGATGTCCATCAGTAAAATGCATTGGGTTGCTTCAGTGTCTGTGCAGGCCATTTCTCAACTCTTAGCAGAGTGCTTGCACAGTCATTTTTCTGCCAGTGAGCTTTGTCCAACTGTTTTCACTCTCACTGTCTCTAATGTGTAAAGAGAAGTCTGATGCAAGTCAAGTTCTAGTCTCTCTCAGCCTGGACAACACAGAAGTCCTGTTTATGCCTTCTCAGTTCTTTCCTCTGAAGCACAATTCTTTCCTTCAAAGATCATCTTTGTTTATTGGAAGAGGCAGAAACAACGCCAATAAAAGAGCTGCCTGTGAATTAAAAATAGGAAAAGCAGAGAAATCTTTACTGTATACATGTTTGCCAAGTAAATTTTCTACAAGCTTGAGTCACACACATTCTGCATTAGGGTAGAAAGATAAGCAGGATATTGTGGTGAATTTATTTTAAGTATAGCTGCTATCTCTACTTGAATGTTGATAATGGACAGTTTACTTGTTGCTAATATTAGCATGGTTGAAGGTCAGCTGAAATGTATTCTCATTGTGCAAATTTTCTTGTTATGGAGAAAAAAAAATGGTCTCACTCTTAGCACTGGCATTTTTCTGACAAGAAAATAAATATTTTGAACCAATATTAATTGGCTTTTGAAGTTTAGTGTTGCTCTTTTGGGAGCGAATGACCTACATCACAACTGTGATTCTTTTCTTCCTTTTTTTTTTTTTTTTTTTTTTTTTTGGTAAAATTGTGGCAATTTCTAAGGAGTGTTCTTTTCATTTTTTCCCCCCATTTGTCCTCATTACAAAGCAAGAAAGTGGAAATGGTAGAGACATGTAGAGACATTCTATTAGCTGAAAGATTTGGGAATTTTATACTAATATTTCAAGTTTGCAGAGTTCTCCATGTACTGTCATTGATTAAAATTGTTGCACCAGCATTGCAGAGATACACTGCAGGCAGTGCGGGGTTTTTTTGTTTTGTTGTTGATGCTTTTTGGTTTGTTTTTTTCTTTTTGGTGATAAAAGCTTTAATGTATGAACATTTTAATCTGTGTAGACAGTCTACAATACTTCCCAGACTTTATGATCTGGCAACTTCTATAAAAAGCAATGCTTTTTCTGGCTTAAATTTTAATGTGAACATTATTTTTCAAAACTGTTTCATGTAATTTGAGGTTATCAATATCAGAATTCTGGAAATACTTGAGCACCATTATCTTTGCTTGTAAAAACATGCCCTTTACTTTGAAGAAAAAATAAAGGGAATACATATTCAATGTTTTGTTGGGTTTTTTTCCTCTGCAAAATTGAAAAAAAAAAAACCAAAACAAAACAAAAAACTGCTGGGTTTTAAAGGAAAAGCAGTTTAAATATTGAGTTACAATATTATTAATAGTATTAAACTTCTTTTCCTTGTTCAAAAACTAAATAAAGCATTTGCAAATCAAACTTCTATACTGTAGAAGCATATTATGCATTATATTTAATTACAAGACTTTATTAAACCTTTTCATTGTTTGATCAGTAAAATTGGACTTTATAATATTGAAAATTTAATATTTAAAATTTTGAATGTAGGAGGAAATGAGTGTATGAGTGGAAGTGAGATAGTAGAACTTGTTTTTTTGTGTGTTTGCAAAGGCAATCTTATTCTTCAAAGCAGCAGAGCTGAAGCAAAATTTCTCAGCACTTGTTCCTGAAGAATACTCTTGTCAGCATATTTGTATTCCTGTGTTTGCAGGCTGGAAGGTCAGGGAAGAACACTTTGTTGAATGCTGTGCTAATTGTATGAAGTGATCTTCCACTTGGACTTGGTTGTAAGCCCATGGAACAACAGGGACACATCCTCATTTCGTTCCAACTTTAGATCAGAGTGTATCGAAGTCCTACTAAAGACAGCTCAGTTGGGTGGTAGATGAAGCCAGGCCAGGATCTATTGGCAAATGCTTCTGCATCCAGATATCTGAAATCCTTAGCAATCCTCCACCTGTTGGCATTACTGACTTTTCACTCATTACTAGTTTCTCTGAATTCAGTTATGCAAGTAGATTTTCAGGCTGAGCTTCCACCAATTGAGCAATCTGCCTTCTGCTTTTCTGCATTGATTTTGAACTAGGAAGAAAAGGGGAATGTGTAGTTTAATACAGTGCTCCCTGCTGTGTTAAGAACACTTTCATGACTTCATGGACTAAACCAAACCCATTGTTAAAGTTTAAAACCATTAAGAATCTCTTCATTGAGATCCATTCAGATTTCTATAAATCATTTTTCTAGATTCTACCATGTAGAGTTCTTCTCATGGTAGTGATTTTGAGATCTTAAAACAAAAGCAGTGCACTGAAGCTCCAAACAAAATACCTCACTGAAACAAAAGTCTTGGGGACAAAAAACATTCAGTGAAAACTCAGAAGTTTCACATAGCCTGAACACAAAAAAACCCACACAAAAAAGACAACATTAAATAGTCAAAATTTTTTCAGAAATGAGTTGATGTTTCTTTATGTTTCTTTTAAGGTTCTTCATTCTTTGTGAAGTTTGGAGCAAAGATTTACAGTAGAAGACACAGTGGAATTAGTTCTGTACGTTTTGTTTCTTTCCCTTTGTGCCTCATATGTTAGCAGTTTATCATAAAAACACAAGATTTTTCAGAGGAGTAAAACATTTTCTAAAAACAGAATAGTAGTAGAGAGAGGTGGGTAAGCAAGCAAGTCAAGATGACAGCACAATTTTTATCAGGAAACCTTTGGATTACTGGAAGAAGAAAAGCTGTTTAAGTCGATTTAACTTTTTCAATTTCTTGTACATTTCTTGTGCAAGTTTTGTTTATCTGGCAAAAAAACATTAATTATTGAAAGGATCACCTTCTGTTGTGCTGCTGATACTGCTGCTAGTCAAAGAAAATTGAATGCCACAGAAGATGAAAGTGGATAGTAACTCCTCTTGCTGGGGAAGTGTAACGGCATGAGTGAGAACTTGTCTTTTAAAGTTACTTTGTTCGTCACTTCTCTTCTCTGCTTTGTTTTTTTTTTTCCTGCTTTGATTTCTCCTCTTCTGCTAATCATCTGCAGGCTAACAAAATCTTTTATTTGTAAAAAGTAGTCACCCGTTGCATAACTCATTAGCTGATACCTTTATAAACTTTGGTGTACAGTAGAATATGTAATGCAGCTGGAGTAAGAAGGCAGTGTTAAAGGAAAAGAAAAAATAAGAGACTTTTTGTTACGCATGTATTGCAGAGGCATACTTACAGAGAAGTGAATCCTCTTCTTCATGAGCACAGTTATCTGAGGAGCAAGGAGTTGGCAGTAGCCTGGTCAGTGTGGTACCTGTGTACTGGCAAATTGAAAAAGCCATTGAGAAGCTCAGAGAGCTTGCGTTGTCAGCACCTGATCTCCTAATATGTTGACTGGCCTAGGCATGATTTCTGAATATGACCAATGACAGGTAGTATACATCCACATATCTCCTGACATCTTTTCAGGGCGTTACACAAGCCAAGGACAGTTTCCAATAAAGGGCTCAACTGATTCTGTGTCATTTAAATGAGAAGTGAATTACCTTGTGTAATTTGGACTACCTGCTGACCTCTAGATCAGAAGAAGCACCATTCCACTGCTGGCACAGCTGCAGTCCATGCCCTGTGGGAAAGCAGTTTGGAAAATAACCACCAGGACCCATTGTTTAGTTGAGGACAAGATTTTCAGTAAACTTTGGTAGACTGTTGTGTTTCAAAAAGTCCTTTTCAGTATCAGTGCCAGTGCTGATGATGAATATGAGATAAGCTTTGTCCTTTTCTTGGAATAAAATAAATTCTAGGTATTGTTTTCCCCTGCTCCGTTCCTAGGCATCTGGAAGACTTGCACAAATAAAAAGAAGGGAAGATTACTGGCATGTCATTAGTAGCAATGTGTATTTAAGGCCTTAGGAGATGGCCAAGGAGGGTTTTGGAAATCCCTGTACTTATGCAGTAACTTCTGACAGCTCCATTAATAGGAAACCACTGTAGTCTAGGTTATCAAAGTACCTGCAACTGTATTTCCCTTGCTGTGCAGATGGTTGATCACTGCTTCTTGGTTCCAAGAAGGCTTGAAATTCACTGTGCTTCCCTTTTCTGCTAATAGCCTTATATTTTGCTTTTTAAGGCAGTGCTCCTGGGTTTGAATGGAGAGGCTGTAGAATAGTTAGAAGGAAGAATCTGCAATTCAGCAGGTTATATTTGGGGAAAGAGGCAAGACTATGATTACTGTTTATTACTTATTTTCCTGTCAAGGAAATGTAAGTGCTGGCAAAGAAAGAAGAAAGGCTTGGTGAATTACATGTGTTTTGGAGTTATGTAATGAGAGTTTAATGGAGTCAAATCCAGCTGGCGACCGGTTGTGAGTGGTGTTCCCCAGGGGTCGGTGCTGGGGCCTGTCCTCTTCAATATCTTTATTGATGACCTGGATGAGGGCATCGAGTGCACCCTCAGTAAATTCGCAGATGACACCAAATTGGCTGGAAGTGTGGATCTGCCTGGGGGTAGCGAGGCCCTACAGAGGGATCTGGACAGGCTGGAGAGCTGGGCTGAAGCCAATGGGATGAGTTTCAACAAGACCAAATGCCGGGTCCTGCACTTCGGCCACAACAACCCCAGGCGACGCTACAGGCTTGGGGCGGTGTGGCTGGAGGACTGCGTAGAGGAAATGGACCTGGGGGTATTGATTGATGCTCGGCTGAATATGAGCCGACAGTGTGCCCAGGTGGCCAAGAAGGCCAATGGCATCCTGGCTTGCATCAGAAACAGTGTTGCAAGCAGGAGCAGAGAGGTGATTGTTCCCTTGTATTCAGCACTGGTGAGGCCGCACCTCGAGTACTGTGTCCAGTTTTGGGCCCCTCACTGCAAGAAAGATATTGAGGCCCTGGAACATGTTCAAAGGAGGGCAACAAAGCTGGTGAGGGGTCTGGAACACAGGCCATATGAGGAGAGGCTGAAGGAGCTGGGAATGTTCAGCCTGGAGAAGAGGAGGCTCAGGGGAGACCTCATTGCTCTCTATAACTTCCTGAAGGGAGGTTGTAGTGAGCTGGGGGTCGGCCTCTTCTCTCGTGTCATTAGTGATAGGACCAGGGGGAATGGCTTCAAGCTACGGCAGGGGAGATTCAGGCTGGACATGAGGAAGTATTACTTTTCAGAAAGGGTGGTCAGGCACTGGAACGGACTGCCCAGGGAGGTGGTGGAGTCACCGACCCTGGGGGTGTTCAAGGAAAGACTGGATGTTGTGTTGAGGGACATGGTTTAGTAGGAGCTATTGGGAATAGGTGAACGGTTGGACTGGGTGATCTTTTAGGTCTTTTCCAACCTTGGTGATTCTATGATTCTATGATTCTACCTGTTAAGCCTGAAATATGTGTTTCTGGGAATGATGCATGGAATTGTTCTGCCTCCGAGCCAAGCTTTAAATGAAGATACTTGGCCTAGGTTGCTTCATTATCTTTAGCGAAGAAAAGGGAGGATTAGAAATTCTGAGGTGTCTTAATGTTTAGATAGTAGTGGTTCAGACGTGTAGCAAGCAGTATTTTTGTTTATATCGAAATTAATCTGTGTCTGTTTTGGAGTTTAAAACCATCAAAAACATGTGCATCAAAGAGATGAATGTGACATTATGTCAGTGGAATGGTTGGCCCTGATTTTATCTGAATCAAGTTCTATTACCAGTATTTTGTGCTCCTATTTATTCATGGTCACAGCATTATGTTAGTGGACATTTAACTGTTAAATTATTAACCTCCTGCAGGCACTAATAGACTGAAGAATTATTTGAAGTAGTTGCAGCAGTAGCTGTGTTTTTTAAGCTCGTGTTACCACATAGTTGCTCTCCAACCAGTGGGACAGGTCATACGGCACTTCAGCCAGAAGTGCTGTGTGACCCACCAGTAAAATCTGTTTCCCATCTTTCCCTGTATAATTTCCTGTCTCAAAACACATTGCAAAGCTTGAGATACTGTAATTATAGATATATAGCTAAAATTACATAGAAATGGAAGTTACATCCTATATTTTCTAGGCCAGAAGTAATACGTTATGGTCATTCTCTTAACAACCTAAAATGCTGATGATTTCAATACAATTAACTTCAGTGAATATGAACCAATAACCTTGCTTTCTTTTTTTCCTTTGTCCTTACATTTTGAAGTGGCATTTTCCTCCCTCGCAATCAGTCTGTACAGCAGTCATTTAGAAGTGTTTTTACAGTGCAGAGTCCAGGTTAGACTGTATATTGTTGCTATAGAGCACGTGTCATATGTATCACTACTCTCTACTGAATATCTGCTATTATAGCTTGTCTTTAATTAGAATTAATACTGATAGAAATATATAGTAGCAATCAGCCACCCCTGTGACTAGGTTTTAAATAAATCATGTAGAATTATGTCTGAATAGTTCAACCTTAAGAGAATTATCGTTTGGAAAACACACATCTTTTTCTTTTCTGAAAATTGAAGAAGTGCAACAATAATTACAGCAGTCACACAGTCATAAGTTTCTCTATTGTCATCTGTTGTTTTGGCTTCTGTAAGATATACTGCGCATTCCTAAGAGGATATTCTGGTAGATGGCACAGCCATTTTGAGGGCTGAAGTAATTTTAATTTCCTACAGCACTTCTTGTTCTCTTTCTTCTCTTTTAGTCTAAAAATGGTTATTCTGGCCTCATTTATGTGTGGAGAATAGAGTAAGATCTCAACAGACTAGAAATTCTCAATGTATCTGGGACTAATGGAGGAACAATTGAAATTTAAATAAGAATGAGCACTGAAATCAACATACATCTTTCCAAATAAAAAATAAAACAAAAAGGAGTAGCAACATTTATCAAATAAAGAGCTTCTGGAATGTTTCAGGCAAGATGTTTTTAGTAACATCTTTTTGAAATTTTATCATTCCCTGAACAGTATTTCCTGCCTTTTTAATTCCCTTTTGTTCTAAGCCTAAAAATAACACAAAAGTGTTTGTTTTTTTTTTTTAATACTTGTAGAACTTCATATATCACTTCTTGATAGCAGATAACTAATGCATAGATATCACTGAATTTAGCAAGATATTCTGTCAGAATTGTATGCTCTGTTACAGTAACTTTGACGTCTTAGAATCCAGTGTTATGATGAAATGATAAAGTAAATAGAAAAAGGATATGATCTGAAGTCTTTTCTCACTTAAGGCACATCCTCCCTTGGCTTCAGCATGTCCTCATTTTGCTGTATACTTCAAGAAAAGTGTATTGATGAGCAGGTAATCTTTAGCTTCAATTAAAGAAATAAAGGTAGTTCTGCATAATATGCCAATGAAAAAAATGAAGTTCTTAGCGAGTCTCAATTGTACCAGTATCCCTACTATTCAATACATGGTGCAGTAACAAACAGCAGTAAATATAATTATGCTATTCCTTATGGTAGTGATTTTCTAAAACACGCACATCTGCTACTATGGAGTGATCTGCCAGCTCTGGGGAAATATCACTTAGCAAAACATGCAATGCACACAAAGCAATTTCCAGCAAAGTTGTTTGCTAAACTAAATCCAACATGTTGGAAATAAGAAAGCTGTAGATGAGAAAATCCTAGCAGAAGTAAGAGCTGATGTATCTTGAGAGATGGCTGATGATGTTTTATGTTACAAAATGGACATTTCCAGCGGTGAGAAGCTGTGAAAAAACACCAAGAGATTTTGAGCAGGATGGAAGCAGGTGAGCAGCTACCGGAGTGCCTCAAGTGTACACAGAACTGTGTATTGCTAGGTTGTCATGGTAAAATACCAGTGGTGCTTATGTTGTGTATGAAGGACTTCTATTAGTTGTGGAAGGAGCATGGAAAAAGTTAATGTTCCTTACATTTCTTATTTGAGAAGAATAAATTTTCCAGTGTCTGATTATGTATTTGAAAGAACTCTAACCCACTTCTCATGTGATAATATCACCTAGGCTGAGCAAATCCCTTATGTTCTGTGTTTGACTTCTTAATTCATCTAACTTAACTAGTGTGCGATCTGTAATGTGGTATCCTTAGATCCAACAGATGCCTGAAGTTAGGCAGAGGCTGCAGAACTTGAGCTTTGCAATGCCAGGCACTCGCAGTGCATCAAGCTGCATGCACAGTGCTGCAGCAGGGCTGTCACCTTGTCAGTTTACTTCTCCTGGTAGGATTTAACCCTCCTGAGAGTCCCTGGTCTTTTTAAATGGATGCTGATGGGAAAATGTGTGCTTTTGTGTTACACTGAGAGCACTGTAACAAGAATTTCAGTAAGCATTGTGTCCATACTTAAGGTTGGAGCCTGCTTAAACTGTGTGGAATGTTTGACCAGGATAACCAGTTTAACCTGGTACTGTCCATATTTGTTATGCAGTCATGGATATTTCCACAAACCCCAGACTGTGTGTGAAAGGCAACTGAATGTACCCTAGTGCAACGTGATTAAGATTTCATGGCTTTTCTGTGCAAACCAGTGCTGCATGGAGCATTGTAAGCAGTAATTAGCTATTTGCACTAGCTGGTATATCTGTCATGCGGACTGAAGAGGCATAGGAAAAGGCATATTAAGATTTACATGTATGTTATCTCCTGATTGTAGTTAATGGCCATGCTCCGAGCCCTGAGCTCAGTGCTGTGAGGGCTGGACCCGCACTGAGGTGCCATGTCATGCAGTGAACAGAAAGCACCTTGGCCTCCATCTGCCTACTTGCCTCCATGCTGCCTCGTGCCCTCTGGTAGAAATCTGCCTTAAGAGATGAAGTGATGTTGTTCACACTATTTTTGTGTGAATTTTATGACAAAACACTCCTGACAGACGTTATTACTTATGACTGAGCCTAAATCCTACAGACAACCTGAGATTTTTTGCTCTTTATCAAATGAATATAAGGCTTCAGGTATCTCTATAAGATAGTGGCTGAAGAAGTAGCATTTTCTCTAATCTGTGTGCTACACTGGGGCATATCCTCAAGTGAAAATAAGAAGCCAAGCAGGATTTAGGCAGAGTTACTCTGTTTACATCAGAGATGCAGTCCTGAAAATTTCTTGTCAGCAATCACCTAATGCTGAAGGCAACTTAACTCTATAGACTATTCATTATTTTCCTTGAAATTCCCCTAACACTTCATGTTTTCTCTGCACATGTGCCCTTGTGTGCTCCCGTTCCTCCAGGGCCGATGAGCCCAGAGCTGCTCCCTGCTGCACCATCCTTGCCTCCTGGTCCCTGCAGGTGGCAGAACCCGCTGTCCTATCAAAGCTTCACTGCCCAATGGTTTCTTACACAGCATGGCTGGTGCCCCCTGGTTATATCATAGGATTGTAAATCAGACATTTTCTGGGAAATTTCTGTTTGAACTTGCTCCAGTGGAAGTAGGAATCAAACCTCTGCCTCACACTTGCTGCCCAAGAACTTTGTTCATAGGGATATTGTATGATACACGTGATGCATCATATTCACCAAAAAGATTATGTGCCAACCATTCAAACTGTTTTAAGGAGATGAACTCCATACCCCAGAGCATCCTTCTTTGCAATCTAGAGTAAGATAAGAAGATCCATTGCTCCTGGTCTATGTAGTACCCATGAACTGCATCGTTGTGATGCATATTTGGTCTGATCTGGGTCCCATATGGAGGTGCTAAGTTTTGTGTACATGTTGTATGGGGAGCCTAGGTGTTATGTTGATAATAATGGATGTTAGTCTTGTGGCTGAAACTTAAAGAATTAGGTGCTAAAGTGTTAGGGTTAGAGTTAGAAATAGAACATCTGATGAAGTGAATGCAGAGAGAAATAAATTCATTACAGAAAGTTGAATTTCTAGTGGTTATAACATTGACATAATTGTACTCTTGTGTGATGGTGACATTTGCATATCCTCTAAAGGAAATCTGTTCGGTGCTAAACATCTTTGAGAATGCCTGCTGCATTAAAAACAGTGAATGAAATACTGAAGCTACATGGAGCAAGATCTTCTACTGTTA
This sequence comes from Centrocercus urophasianus, assembly GCF_019232065.1. Classification (NCBI taxonomy): domain Eukaryota; kingdom Metazoa; phylum Chordata; class Aves; order Galliformes; family Phasianidae; genus Centrocercus; species Centrocercus urophasianus. Next base: position 4,286,900 of record NW_024884822.1, on the reverse strand, counting down.
CACAGTGGAGACAAAAACTGTAGTTATAGATTTAAGGTGTCCTTTATTCCACTTGCTTTCTTCTAGGCTTTTTAGAGAGTAAGAGTAGAACGAAGGAAAGTACAAGAAAGGGAGACTTGCAGACTTGGCAGAAATGGATGAAGAAGCAATGTGAAGTTTATCACACCCAAACACCAGAAGATTAAGGCTGACTAACCATTTTCCCTTTAGTTTGCAGTAAATTCCATTGTCACTTCTTTCTCTAGTATGTTCTGTTTTTCTACTCTGAAAGAGAATTATGAGATTAAAATATAAAATTTTGATGAATGTTATGCATAAAGTGCGAATTGCGAGGTGAGTATTATGCTGCAGTATAATTTGAATCAGCTGTGCGATACGCAGGGTGTTTCCTCACTTCACATTCCAGTTCATGCTTTTGGCTTTTCCATGTGGATTGAAAATCAGAGTGAGGTGCTGCTTTTTGACACTGAGGTATAACCAGGATAAAGAGCTATGACAGTCATGTTTTTCATGTGAAATACCTGATTGCAGCAGGTGCATTATGTGACAGGGAATATGCCAAAGCCACATGGACTTCTCATATGTATTAGATTTCAATGGCTGCCATGGAACTACCTCTTTTATCCGCACCATATGGCAGTTCAAGACACATTAAATAGCCTTTTTCTTCTGCCAGGATTGGCAAAAACCCTAATCCAACAGCAAATTTCTATACAAAATCAGCAGGCTCTAACAAAATGACACAGTCACAATTCGGCATGGTATCAAGTGATGGCATTATAGCTATCCATCTGTTGTACCTCAGGAAAAAAGTCTTAAAGCAATAGCCACCATTCTAAATGACTCCCATTCTGTTTCCTGTAAAACATGGCTACGTGTATAAACAGAGAGTATTTCAACACAAATAAACTGCCATGAATATATATGTATATGAACATATGCGTGCAAGTTCAGTAAGTGAAGCTGAACACACCTGCAAACTTCTGACCCTGTGTGAATTCCAGCACAAGTAAATCCAGAGTCAGAAGGGTTGCAGGGAGCATAATCTGTGAGGAGCTGACTCAAAAGGCTCAGCACATGGCAGTATCATAGCAATATCATTGGATGCTAATGAGCATCAAGAGTGACTGTTGACCTCTTCAGCCAAAATCATATAAAAGGATCTCAAAGTAATGTTATATAAGGGATGTTGCACAGGTTTAATCAACGGAATCACTTATTCTCCTAAACTGGCTGCATCTAATCAGGCATTTTTATTATTTGTATCATTTCATCAACAGGAGACTCTAAAATGTATTTTCTGCACTATGTAGGATGATTAGGCTGTGTAAAACCCTGTTTAACTGTTGATGCTAGGAAAGTATTAATACAAATTCACTTGAGAAATGATGAAGCTTTTCAAGATGACTCGTCCCAAAGTCCTAAACTGTATTTCAGCTGCTGCCCTGATTTTGGTGGTCTGGAGATTTTGACTAAAGTAAGCAGAGAAATTAAGGTTACAATAGTACCTGAAATAACATCGGTCATTAGCAGACATTTTCTTTGATGTGACACATTTTTTGTAAATCGAATCACTTGAACAAAAGCTATGTGTCCATTTTTTCTTTCTTCACAAAGGAGCGATGTGATAGCAAGAGCTACATTGCTGCAAGAACAGATTTATGTGACATTGTTGCTAAACGTCCACATACATTCTAAATATGTGGTGTTTGCATTCATGTTTTTTTTTGCATTTTTATAATGCCACAGGGCTCTAAATAATTTGATATTTGCTCTTTTAAGAGTTTTTTAGGCCCAAGATGCATGATGGAGAACAAGATTTCATGTTATGTTGTCCCATAAATATTTCTAAATAAAACAAACAAACAAAAAAAGCAATGCAGAATGCTTTCATGCCATTTGGCTTCCTGTCATATATATATGCTAAAATTTAATAAGAATTTATGAAAGGCAGGCATGAGCTTAAATGTGCTATTTTCTGAAGAAATATGGAAAAGCCCCTGACATTTATAATCTGAAGTCTTGATTCATCAAAGAAAAATTTAACAGAAAGAAAGGCTAAGTACTGCTTGCTCAATGCATTTATTCCCAGGAAGGAGATTTCTGACTGTAGCAAACTCCTTAACGTTGCACTCAGTAGTGTAAAATGATCCAAAATACAAAAGACCACAGCAGAAAAATAGACTTAAAAACTCTAAAAGTGAATTAAGCATTGATTTTTATTTTATTTTCTCTTAACATAATGAAGTTTATTAGTTGAAGTTGTTACTGTAAAATGCTTTTGAAAAGATGTGGAACTGGAGTATGAGTTACTTTATGTAATAACATGACTCGTTTTAATGGGAGATCAGGCAAGATGAGTTTCTTGTTTCTGACTTTAAAGACTAACAATGAATTTTTCTTCATTGAAAAAAGCAAACAAAAAAAATAGAACAAAAAAGATGAAAAAGAACTTTGTTGCAGATTTGGAGGCATAGATGCAGTGTTAAAATCAGGATTAATACAACTAACTGATAGCTGAACAAGCTGGATAGTAGTGAGCGGCGGACAATCCTTTACAAACACACGAAGAAACACTTACTTCCTAAATGGCTGTGCAGCCAAATTCTCTCTCCTACAGAAAGCTGCTTCCAAATTCATCCACATAGAAAAAGCATTTAAAAAAAAAACTGTACCAAGAATAATGTGCATTCTGGTAAGATAAAACTATGGCTTTATGTATGTGCGAATCTGGAATATGAGGAATACTTATTAATATTTACACTCATTTCAATAACAACAAAAAGAAAATAATGGTCTCATGTTTCTTTTTCGAAACTACCATAGCATTTAATGTCTGGAGGACTTGTCTCTGTGTTCAGTACTAAAATGCTACAAAAACAAAAACAATATCCAAAAAAGGTATCCTTTAGTGAAGATCCTTGATAAGGCAAAAGGTCAGGAAAAGTGCAAGGCATTTATTTCAAGTATGGTTAGCTTAGTTTCTAGGGCCAGGAAAACTATTTCAAGTTTCTTCCTTCTCAGTAAAAAAGTTGTAGGCTAGCAAGCGAGGGAACTGCATCCAGCAAAATGTTTGCAGTGAACTGGTTTTTGGAAAGCGATTTAGTTTTCACATTTTGAAGCAGGGGAAATTGCTTTCTCATTGCTTTCTGTTCTAAATTCAGATGATAGCTGTGAAATATAATCTATAGAGGTAGAAGTAACCTCAACTCTAATATTGCAAATGCTCAGGATTGCATGTCAGCTGAGTTGTCCATGAACTCAATGACTCTTTCATGTTCTATATGTAAAAGTTTCAGTGATTTCAGTATCACTATTCACATAAAGGAGGATATGTTTGCAGAATTAAGGAATTCATGAATTATTTTTCAGATAAAAATGAAGCAATGCTTTGAAAAAACCTAGGGCCCTTCTCATCAAACTTTAAACAGCAATGTTTCCAGATTGTATATTGCTATCTTTCTCATTAAAATCAACATTGTGATTGAACTGGAGTCTTGAAATAAAGTATCTGTGGAAATGTAACTAATGATTGAATTCATTCATTCATCATGCGTAGTTCAGATAGTATTGATTATCAAGCTTTTAATGTATCTTAAATACTATCAGTGCAATCTTAATGCTACTGAAAGGAAATATTCATGCAGAATAACTGTGCAGATTTTTTTATCCAGGTTGAAAGTTTTACTTGTATATGTTCTTGTTTTAAACACTGTGGGGAGTCTCTCGAGGTGGGTCTACAAAGCTGTATCCCTGGCTAGCTTGTCAGATTTATATTATCTATTAAGTCCTTAAGTTTTACTGCTGAATTATGACATTTCCTTGAAAAATAATAATTAAAAAAAAAAAGTCTCATTTTTTTTTTCCTTGTCTTTCTCTTCCTTATTATTATTTTTATCTTTCAGGAAGACAACGTTATTCTGAAATGCCCTTTAAGCCCATAGCTGAGGTTAGCCAAAGAGAGCTCAATATGACTTACATAATGTATGGGGCAGTGACCTCCTGAGGGCTTTGTTTCAAGCATATAATTTTTCAAGAATTCCAGAACACTACTTATTGATATTTTAGAGGTGCACAAAAGCTTGAAACTCTGACTATTTTGTAGCTAATTTATTCCCTTGCTGCATGCTAGCCTAGCAACCATACTCACTGAACTGGTGATATTTTTCACCATGGGTGAAACTCAGCTTTAGGGAAGGCCCCGTTTTGAAAGGCCTGCTCCAAAATGCACTGTGAAAAAATTAAACTGCAGTTCATGGGAGCAAGTCTTCTTTCTGAAAGTCTGCAGACAGACTTATGCTTTAACAGACAAAATAACAAATGCACATTTTGGGGGGGAATAGGGAAAGTACAAGAGGTTGAGAGGTATTTGTAGCTGCTGAACCACTGCTGTAAAAAGAAAATCTCTCTCTCTCAGACCCCTTTCCATGTAGAACCTAAAGGCATTTTCCTCCTTTTTAGTGAGGCAACACAGTTATGCATTATTCAAAAATGGAGGCTTTGGTAGAAAACAGAGAAGCTCTGAGAACACTCTTAGGTTACACTTTTAGCAAGAATATAGGCAGTATTCTTCTCAAGACTTAAGTTACAATTTGTCTCCTAGTTTTAAGCAATGTGGAATGATGAGTACAATGCACTCTTTGACACTGCAAATACTATTAAGAGCAACATTACTAGTGCTCATTATTTTCTAAATTATTTTCATAAAGGTCTTCACCTTTCACCAATCCTACACAAAACATGTATAAAGTTCATTCCAGTGCCCATTTTGCCAGTAAGCATATCAGAACAATTTTTTTCTAGCATTTCAGGCAAAACTAACCTTACTGGATTACAGCAGAGACAAACCATCATCCTCTGTTTTGAGGATTTACTCTTTTTCTGGGCATCTTTGATACTTTTTTTCTGCAACAAAGGTGTGCAAGGGGAGTGTAGCAGACATGTCCAGTCATGTCCTGAAGCACTGATTGAGCACCTGGTGGGAAAGCAGGGCCGACCCAGGGAAACTCAGTGCATGCAATGCGGCCGGGTGACTGGAAGGAGTGGATTCTGGCCCCACCCCTTCCCAGACCTCATTTAAGGGTTGGCTGTGGAGGTGAGGTGTTTTGCTGGAGATCCTTGTGTACCTGAGGACTTCTGAAGGTAAGCAGCTTCTTTCCTTTATTTCTGTGCCTCTGTCTGTTGTGTTTGAGCAAATCACACTTGCTGTGGCCTAGGACTTTGCTTCTCTGCTGTCATTGCTGTGCTTTCTATTACATTATAGGGATAAACATACCTGAAGCTGATGTGTGGATTTGCTTTATTTGATAATAAATAACATCTAGTTTTTTAGAGTACTGCTCATCTTTTCTTCTAAATGAAGGCATCTCAACAAGGGTGTCCAATTAGCTGCCTCTTTTTGGCTGCTCTTAGGCAGAGCTGCTAATTCGCAGGTCTCCACGTGTGTTTGAGAGCAAGTGCGTATTACTTTTCATTTACGATGGATGTATGGGGGGATGAAGTGATGAAGAGCTAGCATGAGAAAACAAGAGCTTCGTGCAGACTTGATTTATGTAGTCTACCATATTCCTGCTGTAAATCCAGTAGTGGTTGCATAGGACGTAATGGAGGTGTCAGTGAATTACGGCTCTGTTGTTACTCTTGCCTGTTTTCTCACCAATTGTTTCATTTGCTTCCTGAGACACAGATTGCATTCAGCTTTTGTGTCTTATGGTCCTCAGTGGGCACAATCACCACAGGTTTGACTGAGTAGTGGAAAGTGAATGACTTTTAATTCACAGTATCCTGCAATTTGGAGTTCCAACATTCAACTTCTGTTTTCTTTTTTTAAAAAAAAAAACAAAAAAACACCTTTGTTTTTGGTGGCTTCTTTGGTGGTTTTTGTTTTTGTTTTTTGTAAGTTCTAGCCTGAGAAGTTCACAGGCCACCTTATGGTTGTTTTGTATGCAGAACTGTGAGTAATCACTCTCTATTCATGTGCTTCTCATTATATGGCTGTGGGTGAAATTTCCCTTCCCTTTCACTAGGTCTTTCCTAAAGTGATTCCTATTACATGACTTTATCTTCTATTGTGTGAAATATATTCAGTTTTCCATTCACTTTTCCAATTCTGTGCTTTTTTTTTCTCCTAAAGAATTATATTGTATGATTTTGAAAAAAAATGAGCAGAAGTTCTCTTCAGCTAAGAGATTTTTCAGAACCCTGAAATGATCTCTTCTACGTGAAGTATTCCTATATAGGGAAGGCCTTCATGTAAAATATAAACTTAGAAATGTAATAGCTGTAAATGGAGGCCTGGTGTGTTTGGCATGATACTCTTTTGAGGTAGTGTCTTATTACTTATCTTGGAAACCTAGCCATTAGGATCAAAAGCGCACTATGTGCTCTTTCCTTAAGCGGATTTAGACCATTTACAGTGTGCAAAATGTAGGGTGACTGTATATGGGCAACAGGGCTTTCAAAAAAAAAAAACCACCAAAAACAAACAAACAAAAAACAAGCATAAAAACCAGAGGGAGCAGCATTACCAACACAAATTTTAAGGTGAAGCATGAATTATAGGTTACATTTTATGCCACAGGAATGGTGTGTATTGTCAGGTGCGAGCACTGGGGCATCTTTCATCTTCATATTCCTGTTCCTATTGGAGTTAACTGCAAGTGATTTGAAAGATCTTTGGTTGTTCTTTGTCAATTTATTACTCTTTCTGATATTTTATCAGTGATTTTTCTTCTTTACTTGAAAACATGTTCTAATAATAAGAAGATGATTTTGGAAGCAGAAGAAACTTCTGTTACTATTATACTGGGCTTTGTGGTTTTGTACCAGTTGAGTTTATTCACACTTAGCACACTTTCCACAGCTCTATGCCTCTGCAATTTGAAATGTAAAGATGTTGCTTATATGGGAACACTATTACTGCTTCTATGTTGCTTTTATTCTAGAATTTTAGACTTCTTCCGTGGTATTTTTCATCATGCAGGGATCACTGCTTGATTGCTTATGTCTGTAGTGTATCAATCTGTAGATTGTTATGTCTGTCAAGTGAAACATAGGGCCAGGAGCAGCTGCAGCACCCATCCCTGTCTTCTGCTCCATCTCAGCAGCACAGCTCAACCAGGGTAGTTCTCTAATGCTGCTGAAGTACCTTTCTCTAATGTATTTGTTCTAACAAAACACAGGCAGAAGATTCTTAAGAAAAACTGATAACAGCAAGTTGTCCTGTGTGCTTTTGTGATTAGCAGCTAGTTGAGTTAGATCAGTCCAATTGAGAGACTTTGAGACACAAAAGGTAGCTAAATACCAATGAGGTCTGATAGCAGTTAGGCTTTGATACCTTTTCATAACTTAAAAACTGCCCTCTGCAGTCAATTTCAGGGGGGGAGAGGGGGGGAAGGGTGGGGAAGGTTGTTCTAGGTCTCTGCATAGTTACTTTTGTTTGTTCTCACATGTGTTGCAGCATTTTGGGGCTATGAATTATGCCTCAAAGACTTGAGAGGCTTGAGATTATCTCTGGCTCTGCGTTATTACGCACCATCCTGCTTCACTTCAGGACACACTTATTGTTTCCTGTTGAAAGCTGGGTGGTTACTAATCATCGTGCATAGACTCCAGATACAGTATCTTCCTCTGATAAAACAATGTCATTCAGAGAAAGATGAAATGGTAATTACAATCAGAGTTCAAGCTGGCAGGAGATGGAGCAAAAATTAAAAGTGCTAAATCTGTAGCATTTTGATTATCTGAGAAGTCCCCAAATTTTGTGGCAGAGCTGCATTTAAATATGTAGCAAAGTGGCTCCTTGTAAATCAAGTCATAATTGTTCAGCTCTAGGTTGCAGGAGCTGATTTCAATTTTCTGGTTCTCTACAGAATTCTTATCTTTGATTAAAAGCAGAGGTATGAATAATGGGCTTCACTCCTATTAAAAACACAGACAGGAGAAAAAAGAAACAACAATCTTTGAGATGCATTGTGCAGAGTTGCAAGAGACATAACATTTCTTCTAAAACTGAGATTAACTTGGGGAACTATATGGTTTCACTTCTTTAAGTGAAAAATTAGAAGCATGATGACCTTCTATAGTACGGATATCTACCTCAGGTAGTTTCTGGGTCATACATTGTAACGATCACTATAGAAGGTATTTGGCAATGATTTAGGCTATTTCAGAATATATTGATGTTTGCTAGCAAAAGAGACAGAAGTCATTTGATGGAGAAAAAAAAAAAAAAAAGCCCATTAGATGGCCTGTAAATTGCGTGGTTTGCTAGAGAATTTTGCTAATATATTTTTTTTTTTTTTACAAATAGAAACTTGTGTTGTCTTAGCACAGGCAAGTATATTTTCTGCATGTGCAGACATGAATGTTGAGAAACTCCAGTGACCCCACTCACCTTAATATTGTTCTGCTTCTGTATTAAGCATGACTTATTTTCGTACATACCAAGAATATATCTCCATAGCTTCTAGTGGTTCCACAACTGCTTAAAAATACAGTGATATTGCCATAGAAGATTATATCTGCTTTGGATAAATTTCAGAGGAATGTTGTCTTACAAAATAAGAGACAGTGTTGCAGTAATGGGTAGAGAACTTGAGAAAGTCTATTTTGCTTAGCTATTGTACCTTAACACATCTACAGACATGTGAATGTGCTTGTTTACTCAATGGGAAGATGTTTAAGTCACAGAATCATAGATTTGTATGGTTCTACCTCCAAGATCATCCAGTCCAACTGTCCACCTACCACCAATATTTCTCCTCTAAATCATGTCCTTTAGCATCACATCTCAATGTTTCTTGAACACTTCCAGGGATGGTGACACAACCACCTCTCTGGGCAGCCTGTTGCAGCATGTAACTGCTTTTGGAGAATAAATTTTTCCTAATATCCATGCTGAACCTCACCTGGTGCGACTTTAGGCCATTACCTCTTTTTCTATTGTTGCTACCCAGGATAAGAGGCAGACTCCCACCTCACTACAACCTCCTTTCAGAGAGCTGTAGAGAGCCTTAAGACCTTCTCTGAGCCTTCTCCTCTTCTCCTACTCTCCTCCCCTTTAATCTGGGTCAATCTGCTTAGACAAGCTGTACATTTGTATCTAGTGGAAGACTCCAGAAATGAGGGAAGAAGGACATGAGAGATCTTGAGCTTGCGAGTATTTCAAATTTTCATATATGTGCTAATACAGAAGAGCAGCACATCAGGAATCATGCTGGAAATGCAGCTTAATTTTAGTAACAGTTTTTACAGTGTGGTAGCAGCTGTGTGAATTAACGATTGCTTCATCTTGTCTCATGTATCAGCAAGTGAACTGTTCACCTGCAGGACTGGGGCAGAGGAGGGGGATTGTCCTCTTATGTATAATATATTATTTAGCCACAGATAACATAAGAAGCTTCTACCTCTGGACAGAATACACTTGAGTAGGTGGAACAATAGTATGGCAAATCCTGTGATCCAGTGAAATGTTCCAAATAATTATTTTTTTTTATTTTTAAGCAAAGTGGAGAGTGGGGAATTTAGCTGCTTGATTCCTATTAAAGCCAACCAAGAATGTTTCGCTAATCATAACGTTACAGGGATTTGTAATTGATTTGATTGAGTTTAATTGATTTACTTCATCTAGGGGAAGGCTTTAAATGGAATACCTGAGTATGCCTTGGGAGCAAAAGAAATAACAAGAGGCTTTGTCTAAATTGATGGGTATTTTGCTTAAAGCTAGATATGGCTTTCTTTAAGAAAAAAAGGATTAGCTTTTATTTCTATTAAGGAAATTTTACTTAAGAAGATGTCATAATTAAAAAATATTAAGGGATTTTTGTTATTTATTTCTATATAGTTCTAATTAACATTCTTACAGATATAGTTCCAGTATAAGAGTTTCTTCAGTGTTGAAGCAGTGCAAACAAAGCCCTAAATTTTAGTTGTTTTTACAACTTTGAGCAACATTAACTGTTTGTTACCTTTTAAATATTCTCCCATTTCCTACATTCCAGCACATGCCATTTCAGAATCAATTTAATCACTTTAAGCTCTTTCAAATGGCTAGCTGTAGAAAGAATACAATATTATGCCAGATAAGAAGTTCTTTGAAAGAAAATAACAGAAAGGGGGGACAAAAAAAAAAAAAAAAAAAACTCAACAAAAAATAAATCTTTGTGTACTGTCCTGTACAACATTTGGAAGCTCTCTGAATGCAGTATGGAAATACAAATGTTGCAAAAGAAAATATTTAATATTTAATAATAAATATTTAATTTATACTTAATCTCTCTGCCTGCTTATTTTATGAAGTAATTCCTGAAAGAAGGTTAAATCTATGAACCTTTTAATTTCAATAAATCTACTCATTAAAGCAGTTTGTAACATGAACACAGAGATCCTCACTGGAAAGTCTTCTCATCAAAAGGAGGCTCTCCTGCTGTGCCCATGGCCAGAGCTTGTGTCACCTGTTTTGCCTGCTGTCACAGCCAAACGTGCTCTGTACTTTTGGATAGAAGAATGGCTATCCATTTTGCAACTTTTAGCTATGCCAATGTGCAGCAGGGGAGGTGGAACAAAGCAGCACCCACTGTGCTACTTGAGCTGTGTGCTGGCTCAGTAGTTTCCATGCTCATCTAAGATACACGTGAACCTCAGTAAGGTCATGCCTTCAGAAACTGTTCATACTGTTCAGATTTTTTAATTAAATAAATGTGCAGAAAGTATTCAAGTTAATAGCATCAGACTTGAGGGCAACACGTTTTTGGTAGACACCTCACCCCACTTGTTTTTCCCATTTACTGGATTTGTCTGGAATTGCTAACCTTATGGTATATCTTCTTGTGAAGAGTACTGAAGTACAGAACAAAATAGTTCTGTTGGATTTCCATGCTTGTGAACAGGAAGTCTCTTCTGCTTGTAAGTAGCATATCAGGCAGTGGTCTATTAACTGTCTCATGAGAATAGGCACTTCTTTTTGACATAATTGCACAATTCTTGTTAATTTACATTCCAATCAATCTAAGTTGGCCAAAACTGCAATTATAATCAATGCTCTTATCAACAGAGCAGAGTGATAATAAGGAACAGGAGATCAGTAACATGCTCGTTACAAGAATGTTTTGTTGTTCCTTTTAACAGCTTGCAGTAGAAGAGATGAATTCTACAGACAAACTCGTAAACTAAATCCTAAGTTTGGGGATATCAAATGGAAGGAGAACAAGTTTTGCCACCTCTGAACAGAGGTTTGAAGCTGGCTGGGATGGGTAGACTGTCCTATAAACTTTCTATAGGCTACTTGATCTGATCTTGACAGTTTCTGTAGTATCAAGTCTGCTCGCTTTTAATGTGCGTGATATTAATTGTTAGGTTTTCAGCATAGCTGAAAATTCAGAGAGTGGTTTGCTTACAAGATACAGAGATTGAAAACCAAATCTGCTCTTTGCCCTTTGACCTCCACATTAATTGAAATGTTGCCAGGCCCTGAAGTGGAGAGTTGGGAGCTTCACTTCTGCCTCAGTATGTGTCCCTCTGGGGTTGCTTATTAGACTACCTGTAAGGGAACCATAGAATTCCCTTCCTTCCCCTCCACACCCCCATGCTCTCTGTTGTCAAATTGGATACCCAAAGAACACCCCAGTAACTAAGAAAAGCTTGGTTCTTGCCATGTCAGGCTCATGGAGTGCCGTGTCTGCTGGCTGGTTGTGTGACTTTAGTGAGTGCTCTGCTCACTGAGTAATGATGGAGGAGGACACGGCTCCCTCTGCCACTTATGTTCTACAAAATGTGCGACACACTCATTTATGCTGGATGATTGCTCTGAAGGTCTACAAGAAAGTATTTCCCTACATGCAGCTTTGATTCAGTCACCCAAACTCCAAGAATGAGCTTGATATCAAATGGAAGGTACAAGCATATGACAGCTTTTTTGGGTTCAGAGGTATAGCACAGTACGGTGACTTTGATCAATTGTCTCAGTTAATCACGAAGATAAATAAACAATATTATGGGACATTGCCCTGCTGATTGGCTGTTGGTGATCCATGCTCAGTGTCAGGATTTTTGGTCTGTTACTGCATTTGCATGTCTGTGTTTGACAGTACTTGGACTGTGGTGCTCTGAACCTTTTAGAGAAGTGCTGACATTTCTCTTTGGAAATCTGTGACAGCTAACCTGGTGACACCATGTGCCTGCTTAGAGCTTGGCTCTAGCTATGAAGTGCATGGAGGGTTGAAACAAAGTCAAGCAGAAACCCTGCAGCTCTTTGAGAAAGAGAAGCACCTCCTCCTTGCGGGGTGCCTTAAAGCACCCTCAAAGCCTGGAATTCAAAATCTTGGTCTAAATACATTTCAGTTTAAATGTTATCATTTTAAGTTAGAGGTATTCTGCTCAGGATTTCTTCAAAATATGTTTCTAGTGCAACAGAGCTGATGCATTTTGTGATATTTTTGAGTCAGTAGGAGACATTGGAATCAGATGGTGAGTTTGATTTACTACAGGAGAGATCTGTTTTGATAGATGATACATCTTATTCTGTGTTCAAAAAGCAGTGATTCAACAGGGATGCAACTGATTTGGTGAATGAAATATTGTATGTGATATTGATCGATTTATGTTGAAATACACATGTTTATTTTAATAGTTGATGCATTTATTTCAGCATGGAGAGTATCAAATACTTTGTGCTCATCTTTTTTTTTTTTTTATATATGGTATATGGATTTTACAAGCAACAGATGTATATTTTAATTAAAAGTAAAACATTCATTGCTGTCTGCCATGTTCCAGTGTTCCAGAATGTCTCAGATACAGCCCTGCAGGTTTCTGCAGTGGTCGGATGTTAAAGTAAGGCATTTGTAGTGTATGAACAAAAGCATTACTTTGGGAAAAATAATAGCACAATATTATCTGAGATGACTTACTTCTGAGTAGAAATAGTTTCCTTTATGTCTTCCCTAAGATTCTAACTATGTTGTAGATACTTAGAAATGTTAACAGTACATGGTACTCCAAAATCATCAGCAACTGGAGTTCAGTTGAATAAGATTTTTCCCATTTGTGTAAATAGGTGCAGGACTTGGGGCAAAACAGGGGCAAAAGATATTCACTGGTAGGGTATTACTACTCTGATTTTTGTAGTATCTTGGTTCCTTTCTTATCCAGGAACGCAGTGATTTATAGAGCTTGTGATGACCTGTAATCTCTTCCTGATCAAGCCACCACACAATGCAATTTGGTGCATCTTTTCAATAAAAGGCCAAGTAAAATAGGTTTTGGCTGGCACCAAATTACCCTTGCTTTAAGTGTTTGAATTTTACAGGACTAAAGGTCATTTCCCTGGATGTGTTTTATAACATTTAGTATCATGCTATGAAAGCAATCGCATTAGGTTCAACCCTGCTTGACCTTTTATATGTTGCTACTTTTATTTAATAGAAAACAATTGCAACAAGAAGAAAACCGAGATAAAAAGATTAAATTTATTAACCCATGTTCAGGCTGATACTGGATTCATATACGTGCATAGGAAATAGAAATGCAAAGCCGGAACAGGACTGAGAGAGAGAATCTGGAAGTCTGACTAGTACTGAGGGCTGGCACTGCCCAGCTTAAGCACCCCTGTGCTTGGGGCTGTGCAGCTCAGCCTTCCTCCCATTCCTGGTACTTGCTCAGGAGGTGAACAAGTACCCTGGGATTCAGGGGATCTGAGTTCTGCTTGTCCTTCTCACATTGTGCTGAATGAGAGTGTATAGCCAAGGTGCCTTAGGTCCCAGCTTTGGTAAGCATGGCAGATGATGCTGAGCTCTTTTGTAAAAGTATTTCTGGAACTTCTGATGTCAGGCTGAACTGCTTTAATGTTAAATATTAGTTCTAATTATGGAGAAGTAACATGAAGAGATCAGATGTGTTAATGCTAACTAATTCTGATGTATATGTATGTATTTGACTTAAGTTTTTAACGTGATTAATATTAGACCTGTTTAACTTTTCGTGTGAGATACTCTCTAATGCCTCAGACTGTGAGATCAGGCAGCTGCCCTCACCTCAGCTGTGCCTGGCAGGAAATGTAGAACAGTGATGGGACAGCTCACCTCCTACCTGGTGTGGGTGTAGCGTCATGATGAGCCAACATTCCCTTCTAGGAACTACATCTTGATTCCCCCAGGAGCATCTGTATCTGACATCAGCTCTCTGCTGAGAAAGCTGCCAGCTTTGAAAGAGAGAAAAACTAAGTGATATACAGCAGACAGTGTGGCTTTCATCTGGGAAAAGTAATACTACCTTATTGTTTACTTTTCCTTTTGTTGTATGTTTCTTCAGCACATACAGGATAGACACGAAGTGTGGGAGTCAACCCTGATGCCTGTAAGCCCTGAAAAAGGCATGTGGTTGAAGGAAGTCCGACACTTCACTGCAATCCTCAGCAGGGTTTCTCCCTAGTTGGCATTTTCTCCTTACAGTGAGTGGATTCCAGCTCTCCTGGGGAAGATGCTCTGGGCAATATTCTCCAGGCTCTGAGCACTCCTAGGTTAAGTATGTGTGTGTAATATACAGAATGTTATGTAGTAGCTGTTTACTTGCCTTTTTTTTTGTTGCAAAGGTGACTTTTGGTATTTAATTACTATATAATTTGATGGATAGTTATTTTGATGGGAGCAGTAAATTTTGAAGTTTTGTAGTGTTTGTATCTGCAGCCAATTTTGCTTAACTTCCAGTTTTCAAGCGCATCAATAGTTGTGACAGTGGATATTGCACCAAACTTTGTAAGATTTTACATTATATTTTATTAAAATGCCTTAAAAATATAAACATGAGTTTCCATAAAAGACAAATACGGAATAGAATGTTTTTAGAAATGTCTGCATGCAGAATGAAATCCATAGATAAGTAGCACTACAGCAAGTACCTAAGCTTGTAAGAAGTTTTACTTCTTGAGCAGTCAGACTATTAAATTACTTGGGTTGTTTAATGGACAATACACAGGCTGTTGGGAATTAAGTATAAAAACAAACATGTAGCCTTCTAAATTTTCTCTGACTGGTTACACTGCGGAACACTGCATTATGCCATATCACATTGGTGTGATAGGCAAGTGAAACAAGACAGTTCATGCTAATGAACAGAAAAACACAGCAGTTTGCTTGTTACCAAATTCACTTAGAGTATTTCAGGGCATTTGGAAATATTATGGGAGAGACAGTTATTGCTGAGAAGAGCTGAACTATAATGAAATTAGGAAAGTGAAAACCATATGTTTGCCTCTGTTTCTACCAAAGCATGAAATGTGCTCTTACTGTAGATCTGTATCTTCTGCTGCTTTAAAACAAATGGAGTGCTGCAACATCGTTTGACTGGGGTACAGGAAGCAGATCCAAATATTATTTGAAAAGATATTCTCAGTATATTTTGATTCAGACAAGTAACTGGCTTTGTGGCTTTTATAGCCAAGGCATGCTTGTGTATTTTATACGAATATAATGAGAGAAAACTAACTATACGTTCTGTTCCCATCACAAGAAGATTACTTTAGAGACCACTATGAAAAACAAGTTCTCAATGTAAAATTTCTCCTGCCTGCTTCTAGCAGAGAACTTCAGTTCACTGAACTGGCCAAGCATACAGTGTATAATTTGAATGTGAGCTGTATATTTACACTTCTTGTCATTTCTCAATTGTTTCTCCTTACTTTTCAGATACATCCCAATTATGTAAGCCAGAGAGTGTTTACTGTTTTTCATAAAATTGATCTTTGTTGTCTTAAAGAAAAAGCTGTTTTCAAAACTTTTAATATAACAAGGACAGCTGGAAGTGCCCTGAGGTCATACCTGTCTTTGCTGTGATCTGCCCCTTGCCCATTAGCTCCTTGAAGTGGAACAGTTTTCACTGTACAGTTGTTGAGCTGGTCAATTCAGAAGAGGGAAGGCAGTCAGCACCATACAGAAACCAATTTTTACCTCCTATTAAACTCTGAACACAAAAGGCAAGAAGTACAGACAATCTTGTCATCTTCCTGTCTCTTTTGCTTTCTACCTACCTGGCTACCAACAGTGGAGCTTAGGACTCCCTTCAAACTATTTATTACCCTGCTGTGCTTTTTTATTGTTGAACTTTATGAAGGCTAGGAACACTGCAGTGTATGGGTGAGGGAATTTAATCACAGAGAATCAGAAGTTGTCAGCAACTGCAGGGGAGTCAGTTGGACAGACTTCCTCTGAAAAGATGGTGGGCAAAAAGCAGAGTGTCTAAGAGCTCCCTAAGAGTGATGCCACTGAACTATTTTGTTGGTAGATGAAGACTCAGAAGTATTATTTAAGAATAATAAATAAAGATGTAAACCTCATTCTGAATGAAAATGAATTTCAGAATTCTGTGAGGTGCTTGAGATGCACACTGTATTTTTTTTTATGGAGTTCGCAATTGACCTTATACATAGTGTGAGTGCAAGGTCTTGTACCTGGGTAGTGGCAAGCCCTGCTATTAGTACAAGCTGGGGGATGTAAGGATAGAGCATAGCCAAAGTGACATGGTCCATGACAAAAAGGACCTGGGAGTGCTGGTGGATGGCAAGCAGGACACAAGCCAGTAATGTGCCCTCACAGCTCAGAGAGCCAACCGTATCCTGGGCTGCATAAAGAGCAGTGTGGTCAGCAGGGTAAGGGAGGTGATCCTGCCCTTCTGTTTTGTGCTGGTGAGACCTGACTTGGAGTACCATGCCCTGACATGGAGTCCTCAGCACAGGAGAGATGAGGACATCTTAGAGTGCACCCAGAGAAGGGTCACAAAAATGATATAGGAGATGGAACATCTCCCCAGTGAGGACAGGCTGAGGAAGCTGGGGCTGTGCAGCCTGGAAAAGAGAAGGGACTGGGGACACCTGAGAGCATTTTGTTTTTGTTGTTTGTTTGTTTGTTTGTTTGTTTTTGTCTAGAAGGGTGCTGTAAGAAAGAAGGGACAGACTCTTTAACAGGATCATCTCTGATAGGACAAGGGGAAATAGTTTCAAACTGTAAGAGTATAAACCCAAGTTAATTATAAGCCTAAGTTGTTGTGATCTGCTCCGTTATCTGCCATGATCCTTCTGCTTTTTATATATTACACAATCTGCACTGTTTCTTGTCCTTGTTTAGTTATTAATACTGTGGACTGGAGAGCATTTTGTCTCTTCATTGGCATAAATGAGATTAGACCTTAAATACATTTTCATTACGAGGAAACAATTTGTAGTTTTTAATACTACATTTTGAGTTGGATCCAAAATGAGAGACTTGCAGTACACCCTGAGCTCGTCCGTTCCAAGCACAGTTATCGGTTTCGAAGCCTGCCACCTCCACCTGGACTCCAGCTTCCTAAGGTGGATTTTTACCACTGCCAGAACCTACTGTCAATACTTTACGTAAAGGTCTCTCCTTGTAGAGTTTTTCATGATAAAAAGTACATGCTCATTATTAAGAGCTAACCAAAGAAAATAAGGTGAGAGCTTGAATTTGAAAACCATATTCTTAAAGCACCGATTGTACTGCATGGTTTCTGTAGGTCACACACATGCTGTATTTTCTGGAAACCAATTACATATATTAGATTCCATTTCCATGTACATTTGGACATCTGATACAGGTATTTATAGACTGCAAAAGCAGTTGTGCACAGCTGGGCAGAAATAGTCCCCAGTGAGACCTACAAGGTCAGATAGCAAAAGAATATCGAAACTGAGCCTAGATACCCTGTTTCCTTAGCTGCTGTATATCTTTTATTAAGTAGAAAATACACTGTTATAAGAAAGTTTCTCTGAAGTGATATTGCTTGTTGAGTTTAAAGAGGTTTTCCAATCTCTTAGTGCCAATTATCCTATTGTTCTGCTATGTAGAATCTCACTATGAACTGTGTAGCAATGCCATTTCTAAAAGATGGGTATGTACAGCAGTAGCAACATACTTTAATAGTAGAAGACTTATTACTGCAACAGAAATGTTGTTTCAGCTCTTTTTGCTGTGCAGCAGAACAGTGGCACCCAGTGGCCATTCATGCTAAAATCCTAGCCAGTAATATCTGGAAACTTGAATATCAGTGCCAAGAAAAATGGAACAATAAATAAATTAGCACTGTTATTAGTTGTTCTTGTATACCCCAAAATATTGTTTAAAAAGCCTCCTGGCTATTTTGAAGGAAATTTTGTATTCTTACCAAATAAATCTGTGTTAACTTTAGAACATATGTATGTATAGTTACATATACGTTTATAAGATTTCTATTTGTTAAGTTACTAATTTTTTTTTTAATATAGAATCTTCTTGTAATTGATTTTTTTTCCATTGTGAGGAGAAACAGCATCCCTATCATCATGATTTCAGTGTAGTATTTTTATGTGTATTTCTGTGTGTGTGCAATTGTTACAGAGATTCTGAGGAAAACAAGAGGATTTTTTCCCAAGAGAAATTGGACCATATCTTTTCCCTGTGTTTAACACACGTTGGTTTTTAACACGAATAAAGACCTTTTATTTAAGTATATGATTTATCTCCAATAATACCATTCTGAAAAGGTTGTATGTTAAATACATATACTCATGAGATAACAATTTAGAAATGCATTCTTTCTAAATGCACAGCCATAACAAACTATCAAAACAAACTAAACATAGAAAAGACTTCCTGATGTAAGAATTTGGTCTAATACATGATAATGTGTCTTCAGAGAATTATTGAAAACCAGTTAAAATTTCCTTCTGTACAGTTTTGTATGAGGCATCTGATTCCCTTTTATCAAGGTGGGTACTTTCCCCATCACAACACAATTATGTTTGCATGCATGAGGTTATAATGTGCTGTAATGTAAATGGGATTGTTCAGTTTGTGTGCTCCTTAGTGAATCAGTGCTGCAGGTTTGAACTGCAGTGAATGGGGCAGTCTGTAATCTCAATTCTAGGACGTGTTAATGTTTAACAGGCTGCTAAAAGCATGCCCTAATCTAAGCTATTTATCCTGTTAAGTGAGTTTGAGCTACCTGTTTGCATGCTATTTCAGAAAAACACACCCAACTGCCTCATTAAGAGAAATGCTAAATAGCTGTGATAGCCATACTCACCTGTTTCCTGCAAAAATGAGGGCCACTGCCATAGATGGTAAGTGTGAAAATTTTCAATGTTCAGGTATGTCTAGGAAGAGCGTACTTGATGGCAAAAATGGAAGAAGGGATTATAAGGTTAAAGGAGATAATTAGCAAGCCAGAAGTCTTTTTTGGCTGAATGATCTCAAATAAATACATTATTCCCCCCACCCCTCCTATAGCTGTCAATGTTATGATTCTGAGAAAAGTATCAAAAGATGTGGTTTTGTAGTTTCCATGAAGAAAGCATCTCCAGGTGAAATTCAGGATGGTGTAGCTCTAGTTCTTCAGCTCTTCAGCACTGTGTTAGAATGAGCCTGGTACTTGGCAGACTGCTGGATAGAGGGACGTGCAGGGCTTGTGATTAAAGACTAGACTGCTGTGAGATTGGACTCTTTGACATGCAAGTTTTCATTTGTGTTTTCTCTCTGACTGCAGTTCCTTTTAGACCAAGAAAATGTTTTCTGCCAAAAAGTCATTTGCATTTTCCTATGAACAATCTAACTTTTAACTCAACTCCACCAACATCTCTAGTAATTTATTTCCAAGAGAATAACTAACCATTTCAACATATAATCTCTTCTAGTTCATGGCTGTTGCATGCCATCAGTGTGACTAAAAAACATAACTTTTATGTCTACCTGAAGTTACTGTGCAGTTAACCTATTTCAGATAAGGTGTAGGCATGCATTTGGTCAGTATTTATGGTCACAAAATCTAAATCTGCCTATTCCATGATCTGAGCCTCAAAAACATTGTAAGTAAAAAAATCTAAGCTTTACAGCAGTAAAAGGATTTTGTGCATTAAAGTCAAAGCTATTCTCCCTAGGTTAGAAAACATTTCTATTTTTAAGGAAGTTTAACAAGCTAAGTTCACTTTCTTTTGTACTGGAAGCCAAGTTAATTTGATGTTTGAATTGGTAATGGCTTCTTGGCTGAAAAACTCAGGTCTTACATGGAGTTATTCTAAGTCAGACAATAAAAATGATTTGAAGGGGAACTCAGAAATAAAAATACATAGGCTTTAAATAAGGCATGTTTCATGTCAACAAAATTAGTTTCTGATTTAGGCTGATTTTATATTACTAATAGGACTGTGTGACAATTTCCTACAAAGCCATTATTCCATTGGTAATATCTTTTTCTAGGTATAAACATAGGAAATATCTGTATAGCAGAATATGATGATAATTGTGATATTAAGATTTAAAAATTTATAAAAACCTCAGAGTACTCAGTTTGATTGGAATGTTCAACTCCTGTGTGAGTAATTGCAGTCTGACATGCCTTCTCCATGCAGTTCATTCTGGACTCTAGATTCTTAACACTAAAGAGTAATGCATGTCTAAGGGGTAATGTAATGATCAGCTTGTAATGAACAGCGCCACAAGATGGACAAAAAGAAATGCCACTGATGATGCTTCTGCAGATTGGTAGGAAGCAAGTGTAGATTTTCCCCCTTTTGTTGGAAGTAGTGCTCTGAGTGCATGTGCCTGAAGTCTTTCTTGGGTGATTCAAACAAAGGCTGTCACCTTTGAATCTCCATCTGAGAAAGTTTTCTGGAACACTTGCAGATGCTTTGTGCTCCGAGTGTGCTTGATATTGAAGGCTTATGAAATGATTTCAAGACTTTGGATGGTCAGTAATAGGAAATCAAGAAGTGATGTAGGGGAGATTGGCATACTGTGCCACACACAGCAGGTTTTGTGTTAGTAGAAATAGGAAGAAGTTTGTTCTTGCCCTTTTAGGAATGCTGAAGGTGCCATGACGTTTGTTCCTGCAGCAGCCAGGACCCCACCAGTGGCAGATTTGCAGTGTGGAGGGACAGATGAGATGTACATTTCAAAATAAGGAGTTGAATGTTCCTGGTGAAATAAGACTGGAAAACCTTTTGGACTGAGGACTTTGGGAAGGGTACTTAAAAGAATTTGCTCTGTTATTTAAGACACTAAACAAATCAAAATTCAGGAAGGTGAACTTCAGTTTCTATGAAGATATACTAATGAATGTGACACGGACATACTAGAGCGTGGGCAGGAGTATGAGGGTTAAAAGAAAGGGGAATAGTTGAAAGCTATAGATGAGATCTTTAGCACATTGACAGAAAAGAGAAGCTATGAAGTCCCTCAAGACTCAAAAATTCTCCTTAGAAGGGGAAGATTGACAGACCTTTAAGAAACAACCTCAAAGAAGGGCTTGAACTTGTGCTTTGTTTTCTTGGAGACTGGCTACCTGTGAAGAGGATGGAGTCTTCAGTGTGTCTGGAGAACTGAACTAATTAATGAGGTGAGGCAAAGGTTCACACATACTGGGTGTACTGAGGAAGAAAGAAAAGCTAGAACTCTAGAGGAAACCTAGTCATGCCATCTGTAAGGCATAAGTTCTCTTTAGCTGTTACATGACTCTGAGATACATGGAATTTTATAAGTACAATTTGATTTGTAAGCCTGCAAATGAAAAGCTTTAGGAACAATAAAAAAATAAAGTGCAAAAAACTTTACATACTCTAAAGCAAATACTGCTTGTGCTACCAGGAACCACTAAAGAAGATGCATGTTTCTAAATGACTTTGTCCTAGAGGTTGTACCCACCTTTTCATTAGTAGCTCGTGGACGCATTGCACACCCCTATGGATACTCCTGTGAATGATCTAGCAGATTAAGTATCACTGGTCCT
Organism: Centrocercus urophasianus; assembly: GCF_019232065.1. Lineage (NCBI taxonomy): Eukaryota > Metazoa > Chordata > Aves > Galliformes > Phasianidae > Centrocercus > Centrocercus urophasianus. The sequence continues at coordinate 4,265,135 of NW_024884822.1, read as the reverse complement.
TCATTTTTGTAAGCCTTCATCCTTCTAACCCCACAGAAGTAAATTAATCTATAATGATGAAGCTATTAACATTTCTGAAGCTTGTGTTACAAACTTTAAGAGCCTTGAAGAACTTCAAGCAGAAGCTGTGTGCTTAGAGTTGGGCTTTCTTTAAAGTATTTTTCGTTTGGTGCTTTTTTAAATTGGCAGTAGTACAGTGATCATACTCTGTCTGCTGGCTGGTCTGCTGTAACAGCAAGGGAGTGAGAAACGCTAGAGAGGGCAGCAGCAGGAGATTACTTTTGGAGAGTTTATGATTACTCCCAATACCTGTGTTTAAAAATACTGCCTTGTGTTACCAAGGTCACTAAAGTGAGTTGCTTTCTTTTTTCTTTTCTTTTTTTTTCTAAGTAAGGCTTGTTCTTGGTTAAGAAAAGGACAGGAAAAAAAAAAAAAAAACAAAACATAGGAACAGAAGTCCCCACATTTGTCTGTTGGTTGCCATCAGAGATGATAGATCTGGCTATGGCTGACCACAAGAACTGACCTTGGACCCACTGCTTGGTTTCCTGCCCTGCACTACTGCTGTAGTGATGCCTGCAGGTGCTCCCCTTATGCCTAGCAGGGCAGCTCCCTGCCCCCAGCAAGGCAGAGGACAAGCTGCCCCTGTTCTTTGTGAGGGGCTTCCCACATCCCGGTCACGCACGGGAGAATTGGAGCAGCCCTGTGCTGAGCTAGCTCCTCTTGTTCTGCTAGGCTCTGAACTTCCTTGGGTTGTCAGGGAGAATCAATATATGTCGATACAGGTTTTCCTCTAAATCCTAAAGGTCGACCCTGAGCAGCATAGCATGTTATCTTAAGGAAATAACTAGTGAAAAATCTTCAGCTGGAGTTGATTACTGACTATACAGCTATCCAGCAGGTGCAGGGCTTGTATTTTCTTTTGTAATTCAGTGCTGAGGAAGATCCTTATTTACATTTTGGCAAATTAAGAGCATAGTGCAATATATGTTTTTTCCCAGATGATTCAGACGACAGTGTCTACAGTGACTAAATCTCACTGCTAAGCCACTCTTATCATTCATGGCATGTCCAATAAAAGTGATTTCTTGCCTGGCTGCTAGTCAACTTGATAACTATCATCTTTTTTTTTTTTTTTTTTTTCCCCCCCCCCACATGAACCTTTTCCTATTTTATGCAAGTCCAAACTAATTGAGGTAAGGTCAAGATCTAGGCCACTCCTTAAAAGTTTTAACGTGACTTTTCCTTCAGTTCCTTCCACCTAATTCTTAAAACTTCTTTTGTAGTATCCCCAAGGCAGAGCTGGAAGAGAAGGTTAGTGGATAATTCAGTAGTTAAGCTATGCTCCAATATTTGATATTCCTCCAAGGCATTATATTTTCACCTGTATCTGTTAAATTGCTGGGAACTTTCTTCTGTGGTTAATTTTCTTTATGAAATGTATGCAGTTTGCAGTGATGCAGAAATGAATAATTCTCGTAGCTTTGTCTCTGTAAAGGTGGACAAACAGATGTTAGTGGCTTATCTCATAATGTTTTGAATGTGTGTTGTGGGGTGTGCATGTGTGTGTGTACAGATACGTGTATGTATATATGCATACAAATATGTTTTCCAAAAGAGTGAGAAACAAAACACTTGAAAAGATGATTTAACCATTCTAATGGGTGTGACATGAAGTCAAATCATCCCTTCCCCCACCTAGCTATCTATCCAGGAAACCTCTCTGAATATTTCTTTTTGTGTTTAGCGCAAAAAGCAAAGCAGGAACAAGATTTTTAAAGGATTTTTTCCTTAAACCATCCCCACAGACATTTTCTGAAAAGGATAATCCATCTTAAAACATGTTGACTTGCAAATTCTTCATGCCTGTGGCAGATCTAAAGAATGCTGCAGCAACTAAAGAGCCACCTGATATAGTTCTTTCCTCCAGCAATATCCTGGGGAATTTTATAGCATTGGTAGTGGGCTTTGTGGATTGCTTTGACTGACCGGTTAAGTGCAAAGAACAGTGCAAACATAGTGCAAGAGACGGAGACAGCCACCCCCTCTTTATGGAATGCTGAGGAAGGGAAGAATTACTATGAATATATTTTCTCTAAATCGCAGCCTGCAGCGATAAGTGTTCTTTATACGTATTCCTATCCCAAGTGCACTGAGACATCCCAGCTTTTTATAGGGCTCAGTAGAAGATTATTTCTGTGCATTTATTGGGTTAAATTCTTTCAAAATATATTAGTCAAACTTTTGAAAAAACATGTGTTTCACCAAAGTGATTCAAATATTTTGCTGCACTTTCTGATGGTATCTTACAGAAAATGAAAGTAGCTCATTCACATAGCCACTTAGCATTTTCTATTCCGTTATAAGAATGCTAGCATTATTTATACTGGCACTGTGATACAGAATAAAATCAATATGATTTTAATTACTAGTGGCCTGTGTTCTGTTACCTAAAGCTGCCATTGCACATACGTGGACCTGAGGCAAATCTAGGTGTTACTGGTGTTGAGTTTTTAAGGAAGGCAAGCTGTACTGCATTCTGTAGAGCTGTTTAGAAGATGTTGTACAGAGAAATGATGTGATTGATAGTTCCTTGAAATGCATCTGTATTGAAAGACTACATTGTAATGTAATCAAAGAAGGACCCAAACAGATAAAGGCAATATGTGTATGCCAGAATCTGAGACAACTGTGATCAGTTTCTCCAGAAGCATGTTGCTTTTTATTATCTATAATCAGCTTCACCCGTGCACTTTTTTCTCTTCTCTGATTCCTTAATTATTGTAGTTGAGCTGGGCTGGGCTGCCAAGACCACCTTTCTGAGGAGACAGAAACCATGAGCACTTTCAACCAAACACTTCTCAGATTAGTGTATACAAGGCAAAAATGAGGCACTAATAAAGGGACACTGTTAAGCTTTCTGTTACTGTAACGTCAGTCCTATAAAGTGCAAATCTGAACAATGACTGAGCAAGCCAGTGTATCTTTACTTTAGAATGCTGGATGATGAGTGCATAGATATTTTACTCAGCACATTTGAGAAATGAGAATTGCTGAATACCTGTTCTTTACCCTTCTGTAGATCTGAAAAATCATACCCTAAACCCAGACTTTGCAAATACTTTTCTTTTTAGTTCAAAGAACTACACTGAGTCAATTTGCTCTTCTCGTGCCCCTCCTGTTCGTGATCATTCACGTAGTACTGTTCTGCTGGTAAGTTCCTCAGGGGGGAGAAGGGAAAGGAATACACTTCAAAGTTTTATGAGGGTACGCTCACAGCAGCTTAATATTAAATTTGGACTTGAAGTTGTGCACATCAGAATTGCAGTCCTTCCTTTCTAATCAGAGGAAAGGAGAATTAATATTCAGCTTTCTGACTTGGGAGTATTGATCGTATCAAGAAAATTCAGAATCTGTCTAAATTTTGAGGGTAAACTTTTTAAAAAGGGAATATACCTGAGATCACAACAAACCACTCAAGGATATTCTATGAGCAAGCAGAAGATACATCAGATGAATTATTCATTGTGAATTGTTTGACTTTGCTTAAACAACAAAAATGCTTCCAAATTTAACAAAAAATATGGTGAACTTTTTTCTTATTTTAATTTCAGTGTTTGTCTTATAAACTGTTAAGTGCTTCTGTGAGCAAATTTGTGGATTCAGCTCCCAAATATTACCTCCACAGTGAAAATTATTGAACATTTAAGTGATAATGCTACTTACTGGAAGGAAAGACCATTGTTACTTTCATCCTGAGGCTGAAAGTGTCTCTCTAGCAACTGGAAATAGTGAGAGTTAGGCTTGCCAAGAGTTCCTTTTGAAGCAGATGGAGAGGCAACTGGCAATCTTGCTGAAATCTTGTTGGCTAAGCCTTCTGAGTATCCATAAAGCCCCCAGAGTTACCTCTCAAATTAACTTGATCACTGCAGTATATGAAAATATTCTTCAATCTTGTCAATGGCTGTTGTAATTTTGCACCCTTCTTGCTCCTCAAATAGACAGCTAAACTCTCAATTATCTCTCTATGTGCTTAAGAGTGATTACAGTCCTGGAGAACTTAAGACAGGAATTTAATGGCTGTGTACATCTTCTTCTCTTACAAACTTTTAAAATCTTTTCAGTGACATTCAACAGATTAAAAAAAAAAAAAAAAAGTGATAATTATATGCCTGCAAACTTTTAACTGCTGCTTAACACACTATTTATGTATGGCTGCATGCGCTAAAGGATAGAAAGGCAAATGTTTGATTGCTGAAAAAGACTTGTTTGCAGAATGCAGAGAAAGAAACAGCTATGGACTCTGCTGGCATTCTCAGATGCACAACATGATCCAAAATCTGATTGTAAGACGATGCTATCAATCTTTCTTTTTCTTGCTGCCTGTGGGTTCAGAATATAAATCACAAGCTGCGTGTGCTTCAGCTGATCCTGTTTGTTCCCACTGTGACCTTATAGTAAATGTATTGTTTTTTCATTTATATTTAAGAACAGATCAAAGTATGTTGGGACTCAGTTCCCTCTCCACACAAACTAAATCAATATTTCAGACACATTCTGTGGTACCAATTAAGTGTTGCCTATCAGAAGTAATGGTGTTTGTTTTAGAAGTTACCACACCATCCATTCTATTTGTTACTTATTCTCTCAAGTAGGTAACCAATGAAAGCGGAGTCAAAAGTTTGTTTAATTGACGCTTCTTCCTTTTGAGTTGCAAGAGAGCTGTATATATACAGAAAGCACACTGTGAACTGGGTAGTTAAGTAGGTATAAAGTCATTGATGTTTTTCCTCTGCTTCCACTACATGGTACTAAGTATTCAGACTTGTGTCTGTATGTCAGTTTAATTATTAAGAGCCTCTCACTCCACAAAGCCAGAGTATGCTCTTTGATATGCATGGAACCCCTCTCTCAAGCAAGAGAAACCACCACGGCGAGCCAGTTGTGTGCAGCCTGGCCGCCGAGGACTGCAGCGCTCACAGGCGACTCGGGGCGAAGGTAGCCGCGCTGCCAGTCAGCAGGCTGTGGCAGTCACACAGCCGTGTGCTGCAGCAGGAGGTAAGCAGGGAACCTCAAACCTGTCTGGAGAACACCAGCGGCCAGACCGTGCAGGCAGCATTGAGAGGACAGCCCCAGGCTCTGCACATCGAGAGATGCATCGCTCCCTTTTTGTTGTAAACTCGGGGCTGGGATAGAGCGAGTTGCAGGATCAAGATGGTGAAAGGAGCCCCTTTTCTCTTATGGTACCTAGGGAAGAGTAAGCCAGGAACTGTTTGCACCATAGAGAAAATGCAGCTGGCATTTTTTGCAGATCTCTTTTTTTGATGTTTATATTCTTCTGCAGTACTTACATAGGACTCAGTGGAGGAAAAAAAGCAAGGTGATATATTCCCAAAGAAGTCCATGTGCTAGATATAAGAATATGGGCAATATATGTAGACACGCAGGGAGGGATCAGAACTTGCAAAGTCATTCTTGGTTAATATAATCTTCCAGACTTTTCTTGAAATATTTAGCAATTTTGTACTAAATTAAAATTGGTTTAAAACAATTGATAGAAAACACTTGTAACAGGAAATGGGCTTTTGACCCAAGGTCAAAAAGGCAAAGGAGTAGTATGTGGACCAAGGGATTTCAGTTCTGTATGGAAAGGGGACAGTGTTCGTAGAAAGGAGTAGCATTCATTTCATGAAAGGAAGTGAGAAATATCTTTAGATAAAAAGGGAGCTGAGCAAACCTGGCAGGGTAAAAAAGTTCTTTTTCTTAAAAGACAAAAATAAAAAATAAAAAATAAATGCATTTAGCATGAAAATACTGGTTAGTGCAAGTTGAATGTGTAGAATAGTTTCAGATTAATAAAAAATGAGCTTTTTCAATGAATGTGATGAAATTATTAAGGATGTTAATTAATTCCCTTTGTAGATGTTTAATTGTCAATAAAATACTAGGTAATTCTTAACATTTGTTGAAAACTTGTCCCCCCAAAACCGATTTTTAGATCGACTAAATGCAAAGATTTTAGGTTTTTGTAGTATATAACAAATCACTTTGTATATAGTAAGTCATTTTGTATGTTTGTATGTAAATCTGTCTGCCTGTGTATCTACGGATAGGCATATAGGTGAATATACCTAGAATAAGCCTTTCTCCGCTCTATACCTTTAAAATAAACCTGAAGCAGTTGTGTGATAGATTGCATAGGTATGCTCCTATCCTTTCTCCTTGTTTGTGTGTTAGTTTTCTATACACCTTCACATTTCTTCAAGTACTGTTGCTGGCTTTGAGCTACTGTGCCAGCCTGGTTTCACCACAAACGGTGCTGTAAGTCCTGCTGGAATTTCTCATGAGGGATGCTAGAGCAACAGAAAGAGAGTAGAGCAAATCAGTTCTGACAGTGTCAATGCTAATTTCTTGCAAAAGAGCTGCAGACAGGAATAACATGATGTTATGCAGGGCGGCTCCATTGCAGTCGTGCAGCCTGTGTCAATTCTTTAGAGGCAGTCTGTAATGGCATTCCTCTGGTCAGGACTTGCTATATGTCTCTATCCCACACAGTGCAGCAGCAGTTCTGCTTTGATCCTATCTGGCTGACACCAAATGCTTAAGGTGTGTGCACATAGTGACTTCTGTTTGAATGCTGTGTTCTATGTAGATTTGTTGGCAAAATAAAAACTTATCTCATGTTTAATCCTACAACTGTGATCACAGAGATGCATCATGCTGTACTCAGGCAAATTGATCTCAGAATGGAGATAATTTCATATTTTCAAGAACCCGTAATGAGGTTAAGAAAAAGAAAATAGCAACCCATGTGATTTCTGTAAATTCGCTGAGGAGATTATTGAAAACAAGCCCAACAAGCTTAACAGTGTATTTCCTGTTTGTTGCACATTATAACTTCCCAGTGTTAATTTGCTGGGGCTCACCTGGTGGGAGTTTTTCTGCACAATGCAGTTGGTTCTTCCCTTAAGACAGGAAATACAAATATTGACAAATGGAAATTTATATACAAATATACATGCATGTCAAATGTTTATTTTTCTCGAGGAGAAAACAAATGTGTATGGTGAAGTTATGCTGGTTTCAGTAAGCATTATACATTATTCTAAATTTGACCAAGTTCTGTGGATGTATGCTGTTAAATAGCAACAGTGGCTTTGACTGGGAGATGAGCTTTCCATTAAAGCCTGAAGCTGCCTGTGATACTGCCATAAGAGCGTAACTGAGTGGCCTGAATTTCAGTTCTGAAAGGCTTCAGGGTTGTGATAGAAACAAGTTGTCACCTCCTTCACAGTTTGGAGAGACACATGCTTTCTTATGTACAAGTACTTCCTTTGTAGGCAATGCTTTAAAAATGGCTTCTTCAAGATATCGAGATTCTCTGTTACCAAGGCTGGGAGCATACGAAGGAGCAGTTGTTTTCAAAATTTCAGCTTGGAATAGCTAGATGAATACCTAAAAATGCTTGATATGCAAACTGTTTTGATGTGAAAATGAAATACGTTATTCATGTTCATTTTTCACAAAGTAAAACCAAGGAAATATACCGTATTGTACATGCAATTTTTCTCCTAAAATATACGTCCTTTTGGCATAAATCACACTTAAAATTGTGCATTAGTCTTTTCTCCAGTCCCAGATCTGCCTGCACCTGTTGGTGTATGTGAATCTATTCTGATGCTGTTACTTGGATAACATACTAGGCAATTTATTACCTGACATGGATCAGGGAGTTCGCCTGACACTTAGCCTTACAATCTGCACTTGCTGTGTTTCAGTTTCTCAGGCAAGTTGGAAGCATTGCTTCTAATAATGAACGCTGAGAGGGCTTGGACCTCTCTACCTGAGATGACCTTACAGTAGCTATGGCCTACAGAAATGCTAAATTCTCTTGAGATAAAATAAGGCTTTTCATAAAAGTATCTCTCTTCCAGGTTTGTGCTTAGCTTCAACTTTCTTTTCTGAAGTATCAGTAAGGCTTTTTGCATTTGTGGAGGCTTTATGCTGTCTTGCTGGCAGGAAAACAGCAGGTTCTTCTAGCGTAGGCTTTTCGTCTTATGATGACCTATGTGCTGCTCTGGTCCTGAGTTAGCTAGCTTAAGCCTAGTTTATAGCTACGTGTATACTATGGAAATAGATTATAAATGCATTGCATACCTTCCAGAAATTTCTGTTAATTACAACGTACTGCAAATGGGACGAGGCCGGAGCCTAAGTGGATGGGAGCGTTTCTTTCTGGCGAGCAGTTTTCTCTCCGATAGTATGTGAAGGTTCTCCTGTTATGTTGGATTGCTTTTAACTTTATAGATAATGTTAACTCTAAGAATTTGTCTTGGGATGTCTTCATTTTTTAAGAAATTTACTTCAGAATAAGGGATGTGGTACTTCTATTCTGCAGACCTGGACTTTCCTGTTATCTCACAGCTTTCATTTCCAACTTTTGGTTTGCTAGACCAAAGCCATGGTGATTAAACTTTTGTCTTGAAAAGGTCTGAAGCTATTTAAGAAATAACTAATACATTTCTTCTAATACCAAATGTTTTGGGATGTTAAAAGCTCCTTGGTATTAGGGAAAATTCCTTGTATAACAGTGTTTCCTTAAAGACTGCTAGGTAATTTGGTGGTAAGCCTTGGCTATTGATAGGTCACTGCCACACCGCACCGATTCATCCCTCACAAATATCGAGGAACCTGTGATGGATCAGAAAGCTTAATGTTATCTTCAGATTTCACTGACAGGTGGGTAGTAGAGTTTGAGGGAAATATTTGTTCGCTGAGCAGTCTGAGGACAGAAGACTGTTTGGATTTTGTTTGCTCAGAATCACAGGAAGTTTGTCTTGTCAAGCCCCCGTAAAGACATAGCTTGTGAGCTTACCTCGTAGCTTCTGTCTGTCACACAGCCACCAGTGAGTTTGTTAGGCTTGTTTCAAAGAAAGAGTACTAAATGCAGGCAGAAATACACTCTACTGGATTTGTTCAGTGTAAAAGTTGGTCGTGCTCTTTGGTACTAGCTACCAATTTCACTGCTGAAATAGCATTACTTCAAGATTTTTCTTTTCAAGATTTTTTTTTAGTGGTAATTTTTAGTGGTTGTTAATGCTGTAGCTGTCCTCCCTGGGAGTGTTAAGCAGTGGGAAAATGCACGCTGAAAAATGTTGGAATTTAAATGAAAGGTGTAGCAATCAGAAAACAATTTAATCAGGAAAGTTTTTTTTACATCAACATCCTTTCATGGTTGAAGGATGCTGAGTGCTATTGGTATTCCAAAGCTCGGGTTAAATTCAGCTCATGATGTCTGAAGAATGCAGTACATCAGTAAGGAAAGGTGAGTTGCAGCTCAAATGGTAATCGTGCCAAATTTTCAGGCAATGTATTGAAGGTTGCTTATTTAATTTTTTTAGTTATTTATAGCTGACCTTTATCATTAAGGGAAAATCTGAATGGATTTAAGTCTGTCGTGATATACTGTACACTGGTACTTTCCTATTCATTATAAAGGATCTTGCAACACTGATAGCATTAATGACTGCTCTGCTCATGGGAAGCATGAGAAACTGTCCCACTTGGAGAGATGACTGACTAAAAAGGGATTAGAAGTGGTGCAGTGCTACCTGTCCGTTTATTAGCAAATACATGCAGAAATGCTCCATTTAATTCACTGTTCTCTAAGGAGGAGTTTGAAATACTGATATAAAACCTTTTAGAAGCTGCTCAGTCACAGCTGGGGATGGATGGGGGCAGCCTCCCCTTCTTATGAGGAGTAGAGACCTGCTAAACTCCTGCCTGGCTGCAGAAAGTGCTGACCTCCACACTCATCCAGAGAGGGGAAATGTGAAACTCTCAGTTACTCAGCACTGCGAAGGATTAAAGGCTATGGCTTCAGTCTATTTAAATGCACACTCAAACTTTCTTTGGTACCTTGAATTAGATTATCAAAATGGAATTATATTTGAGAAGACCAAAATTTAATATGAAGTAGAACTCATTTTCTTGCCCGTCTCAATTATGACAAAAAGATCACAGTGCTTTTTGTACTTCTGTGCCAAGTGCCCAATGCGAAGAAAAAAGACTATAACAAAAATTAAGAGCTTTCCTTTGCTGGACTCCCTAGTAGTGCTCTAGCTTTGAACAAATTGGTATCCACAGCTCCAGCTTCAAACCCTAAAAGAAAGTAGCTTTGTTTGATAGTTTTATTATATGTTTTTAAACTACATGCAATGAGAGAAGTGGTGATTTAGTGTTTCTGCACTACTTTACTGACTCTAGTTCAGGTTATAACAGACTGCTAACCCCTATTTCTCACCTGTAACTCCAGCCTATAAATTATAAACATGCTGGCACAATCATTATATTATTATTATTATTATTTTTTATAGCTTTCAATTTACAACTCTGGCTGTCCTTGAGCTGGTGCTTTGTATTTGTTACAGTCTCCTGAGGGAGGATTCATTGACTGGTGACTCAACATTTTAACTCACAGAAAATTCATTCTCATTCTGGTGTCTTCAATTTTTCAGAAGACCTTACTGTTCTTCATTGATTATGGACTGAGGATTAATTATGCTGTCACTTAGTGTATTTACATGCTTGAGCAATATATTGACTCACTTATTTTAGTATGGTCAGCATTATTCCTTGGTATGGGGCATGTTTATTTTATTAATGGTTGCAGAGCAACATGTTGCCATTAGAATGAATGGAAGAGATCAGATAGCGAAGCTGTATTTATTCCCTCAGTAAATCTCTAAAGATAATTTTCTTACTACTCTGAGAACTGGAATGCCTACATCTTTTGCCTTGAAAGCGCCCCCCCAAAAAATCGGTCTCTTATGAGCGAAGATTACTCTCTTGTACGTTGTTTCACACAGATCAGTGCACTGTCCAATTAAGTGTGGTATTATCTGGATCTGTTTTTTCAAATATATGAGAATAGGAGTGTGGTGAAATGTGAGAAATGTATGGTATGGATTCTTATTTCTAGGAGTTGGGTATTTCTGTCCATCTTGGAGAACTTTAGAAATAGAAAGATTGGTGGATGTTAAATGTTTAATTTGAAATACTTCTCAAAGAAGTTCCAAAAGAGAAAGTAAATTTTAAAATACTTGAGGCTTAGACATTTTGATATACTGAAACTACTGCTAGTTCTGAGCCTAACCACCCACTGCTCCAGGAAACCCACACACAAGCTAAAAGAGGGGATGTCCCAGGCCATTTTCTAACGTAGTACCTTTGAGGGTGACAGCATTGTTACCATCCTTCTTCCTTCCATCTGCTTTTCCATAGAATGTTTGGTGTTGGCTCTGAGTCATTAGGAGACTGCTTGAAAGCCTATGCCATTTACAGAAAAGACTTTCCCAGTACAGCACTGCATCTCCATACTCAGATGCATATATATCTTACAATGTATGCAGTGTACCCCTGTGAAAAAGGGATTCCTCTTCATGATGTGTACTGCAGGGAAGTGTAGAGGTGAAATATCATTGAGGTATTGATTGACATTGTGACGTATTGCCACTTCAAATTGCACAGAGGCTACTGAGAGCTGCACGGCCTCCAGGCTGAATTGGCAACGCGAAGTCCAAAAATGTCACCTGCAGTTCTTCCTGATAGGCTCCCTTTCAGAACTCTGGACTTTTGAGGTCTCACGTAAAAGGAATTCTGCTACAGAAGTATGGAAATATGAGCATATACTGCAAAAATGTACTCTGAAGATCATCTTTACTTGGCAACAAATGAATGTTGTGTAGAGATAGGGGCAAGTTAGAGGTCAGGAGGTTGCACATCTTTGCTTCCATTGCAGGCAGCAGACAATGCACCACAAAAGTTTCTTTTTTTTTTTTTTTTTTCCCCTGAAATGGATATGTCGTAGTTCCTTGAGCACTCTGGCAGATGTTTTGTTAGGTTTAAATCCATTGTAGCCATAAATCCCAGACTACTGGGATCCTTAATCCTTCTCCTTCATCTCACTTGTAAAGGATGAAATTGTTACTATGAGTGAAGGAAGCACTCCAAATTGACAAAATAATCCTATAAATTTTTAAGTCTGTGTTGTATAGAAAGAATTTGAAGGTTGTTCTTTCACTTGTTTATACAGGAATAAGGCAGAATTTTTAGCTGACTGTACTGTTTGTTTTCTCAGTTTGACATTAGTTTTATTGGTTTCTATTTGTGTTAGATGTTTGAAAGATTCTGGTGTAATGCTTTACACAGAAACCCTGTCAGTAAGAGAAACTGTTCAGTACCTTCTTTAAAGATATTTGAATTATGGAATGAAGCATTTCCATCAGGAGATGGAAAATAACTAGCTTGTGAAGATAGTGTATATACTTATTGGCTGTCCTTAGAATTACCTGGTGTAGTCATTCCTACACTTAATCTCATTGTAATTGTAACTGATATTTCTTATCCTGACTGCATTTCACAATTAGAAATTACAATTGATGAGCAGTGATGTACGTCACTTGATTTTTCTCCCTCAGGGGCAGATACGTGGTGGGAGACTTCAGGCTGTGTCTGTGAGTGACTGTATGAGTTGCACTGGCTGTTTTATCTCTATTGTGGAGCTCTAGCATTCAAACACAGGTCTTTCAAGCTCATCAACTTCTTTGTTGTTCTGAATAGGTTTCTCTTTCTCTCTGTGAACTGAGTCTTTCTAGAATCTAAAATGATATCAAGGCCACACTTGAGCAGTAATTAATAGTAGTATTAATTTAGTGTTCTTAGTTTAAGGTGCACATCTGTTAACAACTCAGTAGCTCTTCTCTGAAGATGGCACATCAGAGACCTTCATAATGTGTTTGATACTCAGCTTGATTAGCTCCTTCGCTTTGTTAGTGGATGGACTTGAGGCAGAGCAACTGTGAGCTGCAGGGCTCAGCACTCCAGTCATACCTGTTTCTGTAACATAGTCTTAGACTCTTCTGTTGTCACTGATTTCATAGCTACACAGCAATATCTGGTGATGCTGCATAGGAAACATCTCCTGCTTGACAATGTTATGCCAGTAAGTACATTTCAGGTCAATTTTCAGAATCATTAATTTGCTGACCTGATACAGAAGAATTTTTGTGATGCTGTTGTCAATATGTAGTAGGTCCAATTTGCTTTGCTGGTATTAGGGTACAGGCTTTTTTGCATCACCACATTAAAAATTGTAGTACGGTGGGTTTAGGTGAAGCCACAGACCTTCCTGGGATGACTGACTATCTCTTTGCATGACTTTCTTTGAGAGCTTCTGATATCTTTGACTTAGGAAGTCTATCACGCTAAATTGGAATCAAGGTGCAAGCCACTTCTAAATGTCATTTCCATAGTAACTTTAGGATGCTGGCATAATATCCAAGCAAGGGTTTAAATGCAAGTTACTGCTCTGTCCTTCCAGTTGCTGTGCAAATGAGAAGGCAGAAAACTGTCTCATCTTCAGTGAGGTGAGCTGATGTGAGGGCGAGTGCTGCTTGAGTCTGTGGTCATCACAACCTGCCCGACTTCGGTGCACAGCAGTGTGAGGTTAGTGTTTCAGAAAAAATGAAATATTTGATGGTGCTGTTTTATGTAACTTCTAGGTTAGCCCTAATCTGTGATCACAGTGATCAGTGAAAGGAGAAATTACTGGTGAGCTTTGCATGAACAGCCAGAAAACTTCTCTTTCCAGTGATAGCACTATCATTCGATGTGGAGGAATTCTAATGTGTGCAGTGTTTCCGTGGAGCTATCACCTTACCAGAAGTGATTAAATGTACCTAGAGTAGCTCAGAACAGTTTGATATCTTAAGTATCACTTGACAAAATGTTCAAGAAATAATGATTGACCCCAAAATAGAAAATAGAAAATCTCATTTCATCAAGAGACCTGAGGGAAAAAAGGAGGTGCAGTCTTTGTGTGGGGGGGAAAAAAAAAAAGAGGGAAACCCAGCTGTAGTAAGTGCCTTAGAAAATGGGGAGAAAGGTGAGGAAAGGGAAGAAGATACAGATCTCTGTGTAGGAAAAGCAAGGGAGAACCACAGGAAGACAACTGTACCATTCTGAAAGCGTATTGCACACAGTAGGATTAGCTCCATGCAGCTCACTGAACAAGAGCTGTGCATTGACTGCATGACAAAAGCAGTCTGTGGTTATTCGCTGTCTCATGTTTTTCACTTGTTCACTCTTTTAAAAAATGTTCTTAGTACTTTTCTGCCTTTACCAGCTCACATTATTTTACTTATCATGTGTGTCCTGGGGGATTTTTAAGGAGGATTGAGAACTGTTTTTGTCAGATGGAGGCTGAATGCTAATTACCATCCTGACAGGGTATAATAACACTGTAAGAGCATCAGTGAAGGAAAAAAATGAGCAGAATATACAATTATTTTATAAAAGTTTCTTTCCTTGAGGGAAAAATCTGTACATTTATGATCTGTGACAAAGGAGATGTTGAACTATGTAAGTGAATTACCCATAGCTCCATACATGTGTGTGTGGAAGAGGATGAACTCGAAATGACATTAAGCAATTTTGTTATTGCAAGGAAGGACTAGAAAAGGTAGTGAACTGCAAAGCTGCATCTTCTCTTTCCAAAGCCTAATTCAGGCTGATAAATGAAACTTGATGTAAAGCAGAAATACATTATAGACTTATATGGAAATATTTATTATACTGTGCAAAGCTTTCATTTTTCTTCATGCTATGTTCTAGGAAGAAACTTACAATATGTTGGAAGAAAACTGTAGAGGACCTAAGCTGTGTCAGTATTAATGATGTGTTTAGAAGGAGTTTATTCAAGTACAACAAAGGATAACCTAGCAATGATGAGGGATGTCTCTCAGCAACAAAACACCCTTACTCTAAAAATAAGTGTATTAGTTAAAATTTCTCTCAACCAATTTGATAGTATATCCCAATATCTGCTTTTCAGTTTTCTCTTTAGTAGCATTAGAAAATTAGGTAATGTGACTTTCTGCAACCTAAATTCTGAATTTCCTTAGAATTTCAAACTAAATTTTGGATTTCCTTGGTTTCAAGCAAAAGGAAGCTTTTTATTCTGTGCTTGTTGATCAGAAGCGATCTTTTTCAGAACTCTTTTAGCTTAAGTCCTGTGTTACCAGACAACAGCTGAAGAACCTTGAACCTGTGATGTTCTTCAGCTTACAAAAGTAAGGTGATATGATGTATCAGGTATCTAAATTGGATGCCAGGAATCAGAGCATAGAAATACCTGGCACAGGCTAAAGAAAGCAGTTAAGGTTAGGCTCTACATGCATGGAAAAAAAGAAATTTTCTCAGGAGGTTTCCTATGGGGAACATCTATTTCTATCATCTTTCACCTCAGGCCATATGTAAGAGCAGAATCACGAGTACTGTCATTTGTAGTCACAGTAGATGAAGCAGACAAAAAGGAATCTAATTTAGAAGAAACCTGGAACACAGAGAAATGAATGTTTGAAGTTGAAGAGGGAGCCTGTTGTGTAAGGAGCTGTAGCCAGGTGGTCTGACTAGTAGAGCTGTGAGTAAACCATTTAAAAACAAATTGAGAGGGTTGTAGATAGCCATATGTATACAAGGAGTAACAGAGGAAATTTTTTACATAACACAGGAGGAGTAAATGTACACTGTAGACTCAACATTAATATGCACTTTTAATGTAGTCTGTAGGGATAGAAATATTTAAAATAGTGCACATGCATTTACTTGAGTTATTGTGTTATTTTCTCTTCTTCAAGAAGGACAAAAATATTTTCCTCTTCCTTTGAGTAGTTTGGGAAGGTGGCACACTTAACAAGATCCTTGATCATTATGCACTGGCACAGGTTGCCCAAGGATGGATGCCCCATCCCTGGAGGCAGGCCAGGCTGGATGTGGCTCTGGGCAGCCTGGTCTGCCGGTTGGCGACCCTGCACATAGCAGAGGGGCTGAAACTAGATGAGGCAAACTGATTTCTTTTTCAACCCAGGCTGTTCTATGATTCTATGTTAGGAAAGTGCTGTAGTCATCAATTCAGCACACAGTGGTGTCCATGTAAAAATAGTTTGATTCTGGCTACAAGGGGCATAGAATCACTTACAGTGTGCTTAGCAGTAAAAAGCTTCTATTTGGCCTATGGTTTATCTTCCTATTCTCATGTAAGTGTTTGTAAGAAAATTTTGTGTATGTTACTACACAGTTACTGTGCCAGTCTGAATTTTATGGAGTCAAAGACTAACAACCAGAAAAGGCCAATCTTTGTAACATGGTAGAAATAGATGGAGACAATATTTGTCTTGATATTAAATTGCTGTACAGTCACTGCAAGAATGAAGGAATTTTATATGGTAACACCAGAAAGATCAGTTAATAGAAGCCACTCATGTCAGAAGTCACTCGTTACTAAATCAAGTAGTTTAGTAATGTCAAATATTTCAATGATATAGTTTAATTTCTAGTAAAACTTTTCTTGCAGTTTGTCAGGTAGAACAGAAAGTAAATTATTTGCCTCCCTGCATTTCATTTTGCAGTCAATGTTTGACAGCAACAGTACTTGCACAATTGAAATGATTAAAAAAAAAAAAAAAAAAAAGTAAATAATATATGTGCTTACTACATCTGTGGCAGATATGTGACAAGCTGGCTTACCATGAATAGAAGTACTTCAAATATTTTTGCTTAGAAAGGGTGATCGTTACATAGGCTGCAGTTTCTACTTGTAGAGGAAGCTGGTGGAATGTTGAGTTTTTTAGTTGATGGAAAACCTTGGTTCCTCCAAATGCAGATTTTACCCAATTATTTGAGAAATACAAATAGCCAGACCCGTTTTTTATCATGGAACAAATGAAATTATGCATTGTATCATCTAGCTTCAGTAATAAAATCCATCTCACAATGGAACTTTTTCTTTCCCTTGTATTTTGACAAAAGATGTCCCCTTTAAATTATAACTTCAGCTTAGTGCTTTCTTTCTCTTTCAAGGGGAACTATTTTGAACATTGTTTAACAAATAGAAAACTCTTCAATTAGGTGGACTCACATAATTAGAAATCTACTTTGTTTTAGGTTTACTAGACAATTCTGTATTCTAAAAAAAATGTGCATTTCCTGCAGGTCATGATACATATGAGTATAGCTATTTGCAAGAATTTCAGATAGCTGTATTGACCAAGTTGGAGCTGAGTGTCGCGCTTCATGCCCAAAGTCATTTGCATCCAATGTCATGAAACTTTGGTGCCACAAACAACATTGTATATCAGTATCACATACAAACCACTCGGGCAATATTCAGAGAAGACAGAATTGTGCCTTGATTCATATGGTTGCTCTCTGGTACTTAAAAATCAGGCTGTATATAATACAAGTGAAATAAGCAAACCGTTAATCAGTAGCCATAAAGCCACCCATATCAGTTTGAAATATATGGACCTCTGTTCTGAGAAATGACAATTTCTGTCTACATCCAAGAGCACCGCAACAGATTGTACAGACGTGTAGGCTAGTACGCTATTAAAAATATTACTTTATTTTCTATCAGTCTGTGATTGTATTGAAACTAGCATTGTTTTCAGAAATTGAAGAGTAGATTGGGAATTCTGCCACATTTCTGCAGAGCAAACAAAGCAGTGCCATGACAAAGAAAACACCTTTAGATGAAATTGCAGAATTGCCAAGCAAGCCAAGTTCTCCATGTGAGCTTCCAAACTGAATGGCCGGTTTTCCCAGTTAAGATGCTCATGTAAAAATTGGATGGTCTGGGCTGTCAAAATTTGTGCCTTATCTTGAATGTACAAGGTTAACAGTTGGCTGGCCTCACTTTTTACAAGCAAATGCTTGGGCTTCAGCTTTTGAGTTACTCATTTTTTTTCTATTACAAATGACCTTGGGCTTTCCTGCCAAAAAAAAAAAAAAAAAAAGCCCTTGCACAAAGATGCTTGCTTTTGGTGGAGAAAAATCTTTTAATAGTGTTCTCTGTTTGAAAATGTGATCATCACTGAGCACATAACTGGCTGCAGTAGATGTTGTAAGAGTCCTTTATGTTACGATTGAACATGACAGGTGAAGCAAATCCAGTGGGCTCCACTAACTGGCAGTGACAATTGGTGTAACTTCTACTCAGAGCTGTAACACACCAGAAGCATTTGTTGCAAAACCGCACTGAGAAACTCAGCAATTATTCTCTTTATCTTCTCTTCCTCATTTTTTCATAGAGCTCTAAACCAAAGTAGGGAAAATTCTGGTTATGGTTCATGTTCTATTAATTTTTCTCTAGCACGTCAGCATTTTATGAATCCTACTATTTTGTTGATAGAGAGAAAAATACTCAAATGCAAGTAGCAGTATTAGCACTAGATGTAGTATTCCAGTAGCAAATTAAAATAAATGCTTCCATAATTAAAAGAAAAACATCTTTTCATCCTTAGCACATAACCCCTTATACTTGCTTATTGTATTATATTTTACATGCACAAAAATAAAATTCAGATAGTATTATTTGGCTTACAAAATCGTGCAATATGTTAGAAAATAGATGTCATTCATGTAAGTTAAGTTAATCTGTCACATACTTCAATGTTCATACAACCTTTAATTGCATTAAAAGCAGGACTGTAGTGTATTAATATATCAGAATTAAATAACTGCATCCAGTTTCCACTTGATGCTCCTTTTTCCATGCATTCTGAGAGTATGCTTGGAACACAGGGCACAACTAAAATAATAATTATATGCAGCACTGTAGATTGTCAGTAAAAACTCTTTACTCTTCAGTGTCTAAAATATCTACATTCCAGCTTAAGATAGTAATTAGATAAATATGCTGTGTATCCTCCCTGAAGTCTTCAGCTGGTCTCAGTCTCTTCATGTGGTACAAGTGCTCCTCTGACAGCCGTTTTTGACTTTTGCTCCAGTCAGCTGTTAGGATTTGACTTCAATTTTATTTTTTCCAAAAACAGCAACATATGAAAAGACTTCATGCCTCTATTGCTTTGTGTCTGAACAAGACCATAATGGTTCCAGTCCTCGTGTGACAGAACGCGTGCTCTGCTGTAATTGAATTGCTTGGTTTGAGAGTGTAGCAGTGGTTGTGTGTGAGAGTGGTTTGACTCATTCTCGGATAATCTGCCTGGTCTGTGGGTAAAAGATCTTGTGACACATTTACAAGAGTAGTGCTTAGCTGTGCTCCATATTGGCTGGCGTGGTCACAGACTCCTCAGGGTGCTGTTGGAGTCTAATATTAGTTAAATGCTTCAGAACCTCTCAAGCAGAACCCCCTCTAGAGCTATGGGGAGTTCTTCATGCCCAGCACTTTGCAGGATCATGCCCATGAATGTAAACTGTTCTAGGGTTCCCTGGGAAAAACCATAAGCCTCAGAAGTGTTTCACAGCACTGTAATATGACAACAGCATACATACAGCTACAGTTTGCAAAACATTACAGGGGAAATATAAATGGAAAGGTCTTTTTCTTTCTCTATATTCAAATTGGGTGTAAAATAGCGGTAAACTATTTTCTGATCCTGGACAGATCCTGTCAGCTTGGTGCAGCAGTGGGCAGAATGCCCAAGGTGATGCTGTGATGCTGAGGCATGTCCCCAGGTGCAGGCTGGTGGTATTGGCAGAGTGTGCAAGCTCATCACTCTCCTCCTTCCTAGCAGAACAGCAGATACTTGGCAGCATGGAACCTTCTGAGCCAAATGCTGATTCACAGCCAAGGAATAATAAGGCTTTTAAATCAGGGAGGCATATATAATATAAAAATCTTCAGCCCCTTCTTCATCCTGAACTGTCCAAGTGCTTACAGTCCATTGGCAGAGCATCCTATGCAGAGTTCTGTGTGCAGTATGAAAACTAATACAAGAAGTAAGTAGGATCATTTTGAGTGTTTTTATGATGTAGTACTCCTACCTGCAGGGAAGTGGTACAATATTATTTATCTCATTAGATAACGTAAGCTTTTTCTCATTCTCATTTCTAAACTCTCTCATCCTGCCGTTTTCAGATGTCTGAGTGAATTCCAAGTGGCTCAAATATTTGTGCAGCAATTTAGAAACCATTGCTCAGAGTTTTGCTCGGAGTAATTGCAACATCTTCAGTTTCCAAACTATGGTAGGATCCATTGGCTTTGAAACAAATACATCATTTTGAGAACGTCTTCCTAAGATGGCCAGGGATATGTATCATCCCTTCTTTGCAGACTTTTTGGTGTTTTAGTTAACAGATTTTTTTCCTATTCTTTAAGAATGAATTATTTACCTGAAGATTTGAGTGCTTTCTTCTTGCACTATCAAGCAGGTACTGGAGATAAGTTTGCCTTTTGGTACAACAGCAGTCTCAGCTGTAAAATGTTTTGATATTTACCCTCTCCAAAAGGGTGCTGTGGAAGTTAATCAGTACTTCTAAGAAGCACTTTGAGAGTCTGAGATTACTGCCAGCAGTTTCAATATTCCACTAAATAATATAGCTATGGAAACTCATTTGGAACTTTTTCCTCATTTGTAGTTGATGGCCATTTGTTTTTTCGATTGATAAATTACTTTCAAACTTACTAACATAAACACCTGAAAATGTGTGCCATTTATGGTCTGAAGTACATGCATAGCTTTGTCATCACAAAGATAAATGTTACATTTGAAAAAGGAGCATCCCAGTTGCATTTGACCTGTTACATAAAGTCAACAGTGTCTGCAATTACTCTGCGATCCAGCAATTCAAACCAATCTGTTTTTAAAGACAAATCATGCATAAATTCAAGCTAAGTAGTGATATCCTATGATTCTGATTCATGCTGTGCTGACAAACGCTCATAAAAGCAGATAAGCTGTATCAAGAACTAATTAAGAACAGTGTTTTATGTCTCCTTTGCATAAAATTAAATAGCAGCATTCTGGAAAAAAACTAAAGCAACTAAATCCAGTGCATTTTTTTTGTATTTGTATCTTAAACTTGAAATTATACCCCAGTGTTTTTTTTTTTTGAGGGTTCAATTATTGTATGTAACTCTAGGTTTCAATGCCAGAAATGGGCTACAGGCAGCAGGAAATGAGGATTTCTTATTTCACCAAGTTATATTGATCTGATTAATTGAGGGGTGTGGTCATTAAGAATAAAAAGCCTTTGCTGTTCCTTTTGCAGTTAAGAGTAAAATGATCAATTTCCCTTAGTCATGTGCTTCTTTCAAGAAATATCTTGTTTAATTTTTAGGGAGGAACATATTATCTGTTTGCTCAAGTAACCTTGATCATGGCAAACCCATTAAAAACAAACAAAAAAAAGCCTGAAAAATAACTGTATTGATTTTTCTACTTGATGCATCCAATTTCATATCTTTGTCCCACCTAGATATAGCCTGTCATTCCTCCAAGTCATTTGCTGGTGAAGTACTTCACAAACACAGAATGATACCTAGAACTAACATTTGCATAGTTCCAGTAATTATACTGATTTAAATCAGTTGCAATATATAAGAACTTTATTCTCTACACTTTCTTATCAATATAAGAATAGTCTCCTTATAAATTCATAGGAATATTGTCATACATGTTAGACGTAAGTTGTCAGAAGATGTTGGAAGAGTGCATGAAAGACTGTGGTTAAAATTAGCTTTGATCAGAATCAAGTCTCCATCTAATTAATGTAATGATCTGTATTACATGGTAATGCATGTTAATCTCTTGTAAAGACAAGTTAATGTAATAACAGTGTTTTTTCAGTTTCTGGAAGTCTCAATCTGAATATCAAAAAGCACTTTACAGAACTTAGCCATAGCAATACCCTCAGACTAATGTCAGGACTATTTACAGAAATGAAAGAGGCATGTGAACTGACTCTTGCTAGGATGCTTTGCATTCAAAGTAAGGCTTTAAGAGAATAGCTAAATGTTCTTATCTTAGAAATAATCTTTATTTTTTTCCCTGGCTTCCACTGTAATATGTTTTTCATATGATTCATTATGTTTTACTTTTTATGCTGAGTTTTAAAAAGAAATATTTTCATATTTACTTACACTTGAAGTATTTTTTCTTTGTTGTAGAAAATTGTTTTCTGTAAAGAAATATTGCTGTCTTCTTGCTGCTTTTGTCTTCTGTCTCTTTTTGACATTTATCTAAAGTGACTCCAGTGTGTCCTACAGATTTAAGTCTGACTGTACATGTGGAAGACAAAGGTCTCAGAGTAGTTTGGCTTCACTCCCAGTGGAGAAACAGAAAGTGGTAGCAGTTCTAAAGCAGCACATTTTGAGTGCAGACACCCATAACCTCAGCCTGCTGAGAACAAGAGAACAGGGGAGCTACCTTGAGAAGGATAATTTTCTATGAAACTCGTTGTTGTAATGCATGAATTGCCTACAGTATTTTGGTGAGGTTCATTAGACTAGAAGTTCAAATTCTCTGAACCATTCCAACCTGAAGAATATTCATGGAACACATATTTCCCATGGTTTCTATTTGCAATTTTCATTCATTAAGATTTGAATCTCTGCTTTTTATAGGAAAGTCACCAAAGAATGTGTTGAATTGTCACTAGAGCACAATATTAAGGACAGTTCTTTCTAAATACATTTTTCAGTTTTTTAAAATTTGTTTTGAGCAAGTCATGTGAATACTGGTTTTCATTTGCTGTTACTGTAGCTCCTATGAACTTGCAGTCCTCTTCTTTGAATGTTCCTTAAAGCTCTGAGAAACATATATTTTTTTTTCAGATTGGCATCTGAAATTTGAACACATATCTATACAAATCTTAAAAATTGTTAGTCATATAACTTGATAGGTGTTTTTCTTATTCCCTGACTGATGTGAATGTTCACAAAAGGATGAATTTAAATTATCTCTTCCTGAGATGAAAATGTATTTTCTCTGAACATCTGTGCTTGTAAACTGAATGCTCACGAGAAGTGATTATAAATGAACTGTTCAGATACTGAATTCAAATGCAGCGAAGTCTAATTCATTTGAAGTTTTAAAGTAAAATTCAATTTTTGTTTTTTATGGCTATATTTATTTGATTTTGATAGGTCCTGATAATAACTAGTGTGCCAAACTGTCTTTTCTGAAGCCTCGTGTATGTCTAGTGCATATGGAAAGCCAGTGGGAACATTACATAGCAGCTGAAGGAAGCCAATGGGAAGAAAGTCCTATAGGCAGTAGCAGGCACTGACAACGAATAACAGCTGAAGCAACAGCTAATGATGTTGAATTTAAATTATCACAAAAAAACTGTGGATTACATGTGACTGTGTAAACATCTAATTAAATAAAATATATGGCTCCTAAACCTACAGAATATGTGACACAGTAATGTCATATAAATTTCCATGTAATTGAGGGGTAATCTTCCATCGTAGAGAAAAGAAGTTACTCCTTTTTTGGCAAATCCAGAGAAATTGCCAGTCTTCAAAACGCAAAATGACTTTAAGAACTCAAGGTCTGATTTATGTTAGGCATACAGATGGAAATGTGTGGAATGTTTCTTAATAAATATCACTAGCAGAAAGTTGTTGAGGTAGGAATTAGCTTTCATGAAACAGTTTTTGCTGTGTAAGATGTCTGTCTTGCTATAATTACTTTGCAATCTCTATTGAGGTCATCACCAAATGAAATTGGAACATGTTGATAAGGAGGAAGGGAATGCTGTACCATGTTTAAGGTTTTTTCACAAAGAATTGTGTAGTAATAGAAACATAGTAAACAATTTTCTACTATAATATTGTCTTATTTCTTTCAAAATTCAGTGCTTCATTTCAGCTTTCTGGCTTAATGGCCAAGTCTTGTGGAAGCCAAGTCCCATAAACTTGGTGTTTAAAGTAATGTTACTGTTCCTTCATTGCAGGTGCTCATGTTGAAATTAGTGGTGCCATTTTTATTATTGTACATAAATTGTCTTTTATTTCACATTCTTTATCCTATGCAACTTTTCACACATGCACAGATCAATCTAACATATGTAGTAAAATATGAAAAAGCACAGCACAGTTTAATTGATAAGATGGGGTTCAATTTTCAGTGCCTTTTCCAGGATGTATTAGTGGTTCTTCTATTGAACAAGGAGATCTGGAAGTGTCCTGAGTCACTGCTAGGGAAAAATATGGCTTAGTTCCAATTTTTCAGCAAATATAACAACTTGGAGTTGTAAAAATGTCTTACGTGCTTTTCCATGCTTTATTGATACGCAGAATGTGTCTGTAATGCAAACTTACAGGCAGTAACAGAAGTCTGTTCTTTATTTTTGTTCATTATAACCTGTTCTTAAGGTTGACCTTTATCTTTCAGTTTGGGGCCTAGGTCAGCTGTTACTAAATACAACTTAACTTTAATACTGGTATACTTACATTTTATCCAAAAATTTACCTGATTTATGATAGCTGTGTTTAAGTGTAGTTTTCAGATTAGTCCAAAGTTATTGAATGGTTTCATTTTTTTCTATCATCAAGGTAATGTTTTGATCCCCTGGGAAGCTATTTTCTTGAATCAGAGCATTTCCTGAAATTCCTCCAATGTCCTTAATCTTTCCATCTTTTTGGTGACAGAACAAATGTTAATATTCAACAATGGAAGATTAAGCCATTTATAATTACATGCTTATTTTTCTTCATGTGTTTCAAAGGTTTTATGTTCTTCTGATCGAAAGTATTTTAGAAGGGTTTCTTGAATACATTGGCCAACTGTCATTTTATTAAGATTCAACATATTGACCTGTTCAACTAGCTGCAGAGTGCTCCTTCTATTGCAAAGGTTTTGTGGTTGTTTCCAGTCAGATGCAATGCTCAGTGTTATCACTCTTTTAACGATAAGATAGCAGGCATAATTTACTTTCTGAAGTCCATCAGTATCTCTGAAAATGTTCCTTAGTCTTGGCTGTTGGATAAAATAGTTGGTGAATTCTAGCTCTCCTAGGCAGACAGGCATTTTAGACACTAACAAGTTGTAAGCATCATGGATGCTGGAAGAGGCAGAAAAGGAATGCAATGTTTTGTCTCTGTCTCAGTGTATTTTTTTTCTTTAGTTTTTTGCTTTGCTTTTATCTGAATTTTTCTTTCATTTTGGGTGGACTTATTCTCAGCATCTTCTGAAATGTGGATGTTCTGGAAATATTCACAGATATTACATAAATTGCCAAACAGCAATATTAAAGAAAACTACCGTGATGGTAAAAGCAGTCCATGGATTTGGAAGTAGTGATCTGTTCAAGAGATGCTGCATATTATATGTATTTCAGATCTGTCTGCATGTTTATTTTATGTTTGGTATGCTATATGCTCTCTACCACTACAAATAGAGGTGCTATTTTGGATAGTGAAAATCAAAATCTACAGAGTGCACGTCTGGCACTGCTGGGTGGGAAAGGAGATGCTGCCTTTAAAACACTAGACACAATGAGAAAAGTGATTTAAAAAAAGGAGGGAAAAAAAAAAAAAAAAAAGAGAGAGAGAAAGTGAGGCTCTTTCCAGCTTTGTGTTGGCTTTCACATTCTTAATTCCCCTTGGCATCATCCATAGCTTGCCACTGAGCCACTGGTGCTTCGGTTCTGTGTGCATGTCTGTGTGATAATGTGAGTAAATGTGAGTAAATATAGGTTGCAATAGATGCAGAACTGGATATGTTTTTTATGTGCATATATGCACATGTAAAATACAGTCCTATTGCATGCATTGTTCTTAAGATCCAAATATCAGGCACTGAGCTTGGAGCACAGATGCTGTTTTCAGTAAGATAGTTCTTGTCTGTTTGAATGTCGTGGCAGATGTTTTACCTCGAGGTTAATATCTGACTTGCTTTAAATTCATGTGGGAAATCTGAAAGTTCCATTTCCTATCTCAAAAATCAATAGAAACTTAATCAGAGCTGCTAAAAACAAGTCCCAGTTCTTTTGTAACAGAGAAAGTAAACAAGATACAAAATTAAAAGTGACAGAATATTTTACATGAAGGACATGAAGTACACCACCAACTAAGCTTCAGCTGTACGCAGTGTGTGTCTTTCAAGTTGAGGTTTGACTAGAGAAAGCTCCATCTGCTTTTTTTTTTTCCTTACTGAAGAGCTGTAGTACATTTAAGGTATTCTTCACATTTTAGAATAATGTAAACACTTTCTACAGACATGAGCTTTTTCATCAAACAGCTTGTATGGTTACCTGGAGGATTTTTTTTGTCAGTCTAGGTGTTTAATGCAGTTTCTTCACGAGCAGTTGTAATTCATAAACATATGAATCCAGATCTTGAATGTTTTATTTCGTTTTTTTGCCCTCCCCCCCCCCCCCCCCCTTTTTTTTTTTTGTGGACTTTATATGGTAAAGTCCTGTCTTCCATTCCAGCCTAACTGATTATCTCCCTGTTGTTCCTTCCATTTTCTTTTGTCTGGACATGTCATATGAGAAGTAAATGTCTGATGTTATTCTGAATCTGAGGGGATGCTGGTGGTACAGTTTAATTTCAAAGGCTAAGGGAAGATAAAATTACTGTGTTCAGTTTGTATCTGCCTAAATGACCAAACATTAAGCCTTTCTGGTTACTACAGGAAGCAGCTGGATTAGCTTGGGAAACAGGGAGTTAAAATAATCTTCTGTTAGCAAACTGGACTATTCTGCCTGTCAAATAAGAATGTAAATAATTGAATTAAAGAAAACAGTACGAACTGCTGAAGACCAGAAACAGGAAAAATAAGAATATGCCCACCATTCTTTGTCATTGTTTTTAGATTTTCAGCATGTGCAGATGCATTTGGATAGACACTGTTGTGGTTTCCAAAGCAGCCAAGCAATTGTAAAAATGCAAATGGGTATCCCTGAGTAGCTGAGCCTATGAAAGCGTAGTACATGTTTATTGGTCCAGGTGGTCTCTACCACTGGAAGATAATACGGTGGTTGGCAGCCAACAGATGGAAAATAAGGTTGGGCAGGGCATAGCTAAGCAGCAAGAAAGAAGAAATTCATGAGAAAGATGGTCAACACAGATAGCTATAAAATGCATAAGGTCTGGAACATTCACAGGGAAAGACACCACTTTAGAACAGTGGACTTCTCAGTTTTCTCTGCTGTCTCGAAGCCTTATTTATTTTTCTATCACATTTCTTCACCTGACCAATCTACTCTTAGTTTGTGGATTGTGCAAACGACAAAACCAAGGGGAAGAAACATGAGCACCGCACCAGGCTTTCTCTATTTGATTCACTGATTCTTTGCTGATGACTTTAAATCATTTCAGTGGCTGTACTTTTGTCTGAATTTTTTGAGAGGTCTCCATATTCTTGGTAGAAATGACGCTCTGAAAATCATTGTGGCTTTGAATATGGGCTTAACAAACATTACCGCAGGATCCTCATTCATCATGTACCTTCATCACTAATAGAGCTTTCCTTACTTTGATTTCATTGTGTTGATGTACACTATGTAGAGGTAGTACGGGTCTGTGCTTGAACAATTTAGCAGTAAAGGTTTTCCCATGTAAATCCACCTTTAACCAGTTCTACATGTGGTTGGTAAACCCAGATTGCATGTCAACATTTGAAATCACTGTGACTGTAGGAGTTTAGAGGGAATTTTTCTGTGGGCACTGTAAGCACATGGTGGTGGAAACACTTCTCTGATTAGTCTTTTATTCTGTTGCATGCATTAAAAAAAAAGGGGATTTTTCTTTTTTTTTTTTTTTTTGCTTTTTCACTTTGACATTTTGAAATTACTCTTTTCTTCTTAAAAGCAAGGATATAACAAAATCTAGAACGTAAGGTGAGCATATAATGAACCTGTTATTGCTGTCTCATCTCAGAAAGGCATCTTAGTTTTACTTATCTAGTGATAGTTAGGAAAAGGACAAGCCTATTAGACATCACCCTCCCAAAAAAAAAGAAACAAGGAAAGAAAAAATGCTTTTGTGTATTGGAGAAGTGTAGTGCAATCTGTGTAGGGGAGTTGGATTGTGTCTGAAAACCAATTCTGAAAACCAATGTGACAAGCAGAGTAAGATTTGTTGTCTTAACTGCAGCAAAGAAATGACATGTTGAATGACTATCTTGAGCAGAGCTGAAAGAATGTCCATCAAAAGGGAAGAATCTATGAAGTTCCATGCTAACATAAAGTAAAATTGTGTTTCTGAAGATGCAGAGCTTTGGACTGCTCCACAGGGCCATTAATTCTTTTTGAAGAAGCCAAATGTTTGTGCAAGCAAGAAGGAAAAACTTAAAGGAGAGAGTAGTATTCAGATGGGTGTACAAGTGAATGCTCCTTTCTCATTCCATGGAACCTGCAGTATCATGGCTAACGCTTCCCCATGTGGTGACTGAACAGATAGATGGAATTCACAAAGGAAATGCGTTTTGAAGTGTCTGTTATAGCTTAACAACTTTTTCACCGTTTTAACAACACTAACTGGCAATCACTATTGGAAAAATAAGAAGGGATGGTGAACACAGTTAGAAAGCCTTATCAAATCCTTTTTTTTTTTTTTTTCAGGCTAGACAAGTTTTCTAGCAACACAAACTAATTACTTTTAAATAGGAAAAGAAATAGAGTTTTCAGCATGTTAAACATTTAAATAATTCTTGAAAGAAATTGGTCACATCATCAGCACGATTTTTCTTAAAAAATAATCAAGTGAACATCTAGTGAAGTTATCTTACCAAATACACATGGCTTTTATTTTTCAGTTGTATGTTCCGGAAGAGACATTAATTATCTATACCTGTCTTTTTCTGTAAAAACATTCTGTGAGAGTTGCATTCTAAGCTTGCTCTTGTTTTCTCTACTGGTTTTGAAATAGCCGCAATTCTGACATCTTCTCCACTTGTTCAGGTTGAGGTCATTCTCACATAAGATGCTCCTTTTTCCTTTTGACCTTTTTCAATAAAATCTTCAAATTGCAGCTCTTAAGTTTTGACTGCACTTTTGTGTGAATGGCTGTTTTGTTTCTTCTGCCACACCAAACATGCCACCTTTTCCAAATGGGGCTCTAGAGGTATCTGCAGGCATCCAGGCACTGTGCTACTGGTTGCTGGTGTATCCCAGTGACCACGAGCCATCAACAGATGGCCCTCTGCTTTTCTGTTGCTTGTGTCTAGCACAAATTCAGTGAATTGAATTCAGTAGATTCCTTTCCTAGCCCTGAAGCTAAAAGTGCTTCTGGTGTAAGAAGAGATGAATGTTTGACCCTTTTATTAATTGATATGTGAGGAAATATGATTTACTTTTTGTGTCTCCTAATGCTTTAAATTCACCAGTTGTTTGTTAATTAGCAGCCTTTTCTTGGCCATCTTTAACAGGTATTACTCCTCTTGTTTCTGCTGAAGAAGATAATTGTAATAGAAAAGAGATGAAGCAGCCACAGTTCCAGTCAGGAAAAACTGGGAAATGAGAGAAATCAAAAAATAAAAAATAAAAAAAAAAAAAAATCAAAGGATACCCAGTTCACTCTGACACAAAGCATCTGTTCACACAACAATTGTGTGTGCCAGATTCAGGAAAGTCTGTAGTAAGATGCACACATCATCTTATCCTGTAATAAGCAGGTGAAACATCAGATGTCACCCTCTTTGTGCTCTTTGCCTATTCATCAAAAGACAAGCAGTGCTTGATTGGTTTATTAGTTGATGTCTGCATGGGCTGCATCTGCTTTAGCAGACAAGAGCTGATAGGCTTTGATTTGTAGAAGCACAATATTTGATAATGATAACCTACTGTTCAACTTGTATGTATTTTTGAGTTAGTTTATTTGTTTTAACTTTGGACTACCTGTGCTCTGCTCCCATGTATAGAGAACACATCTGTAGCTGGAGCGTGTGTTTCAGTTTGTGCTCTGGGACCAGGCTGTGGCACAACCACAGTCCAGTCAGTGGGGAGAATTGGAAAGCTGTCTTGATAAATCCACTCAGTAACACACCAGTGTTGGTGCTTCCACTGTAGATTGACTTCCTTGAGAAATCTCCAGGAACTGTTTCAGTGAGATTTTAGTTGCTGTGTTTTAACCCGGCAGGTAGCTAATCACTACAGAGTCATTCACTCATTTCTGCCCAGAGCAGTGGAAGAGAGGGATGTGAACTCCCACCCCCTTCAAAATTCTTTCCACATGCTGTCAGATGGTATAGAATATCTCTATGGCCAGTTCAAGTCATCTGTCCTGATTCTGTTTCGTCTTAGTTCCTTGGGCCCTGTGCTGTGAATGACCTTGGTCTGTACAACACAGCATTGTAGCAACTGTAAATGTAGGTGTGTTACCAACACTGCTTTTCTCCTACAACCAAAACATAGCATCCTACCAGACACTTGAAGAAAACCATTCCATCTCAGCTGGAAGCTAAGACAGTAGTCAAACAGATTCATGCATGAAGGTTGTGAGGGGAAAATGAGGCATGGAGAATAGAAACAGAGTGCTTCCCAAGGGGTCTGGTGGCACAAGTAAATGCCAGGGGGCCCCTTCAGGATCTGCCGTAAATACTAAAAAAAAAAAAAAAAAAAAAAGACACATGGATCCAAAACAATAAAGCTGTACTTGTTTGAATGTAGGCTTGATACCATTTGTATGATTAAAACAAAAAGTTTTACTTAATTTGCACTGAGGAAAATATCCAAAGGAGCCAGCAGTTTGTCAAGTGGATTTGTTTTAAAAATAGAAATATTGTCATTGCTATCTTTCTTCTTAAAAACCTCAGAAATTTTAATGAGTATGCGAGTAAATAGAGTGAAAAAAGCTGTTAGCATTCTTGTTTCATGACTTAATTTAAAAAGTTCCTTTGCTTTCATTAAAGTTAAATTTAAGAAAACAGAGCATTAATATGTTAATTAATAAGAAATTCAATAGAGATCTAGAAAGTAAGCAGTTAAGAGTATGCTTTTTCGTTTAGTAACTCTGAAGTTCATTAAATGTTCCTTGAAACGTATATGCATAGGAAAGAAGTACAGAGAAATCTTCTTACAATGAGCTTGTCTTCACAAACATCCTGTCTTAAGAGACATTGGTATTCTCAAATGTATTGAGTCTCTTGGAAAATCACATAAATTAAAGAAGTGATTTTGTTTAGTCTTTTGAGTTAATACTTGAGATGGTTCTCTTTAGGTCCTAGAGCTGAGTGGAATATTGACTTTTAGATCAATGGTTGAACTAAGAATGCTTAAACAAATACATATTAGTCTGAGACATATTTTTTTTCTTTTACATCAAAATAAATTGCTAAAAAATGTGCCTGAAATTGCTCATATGGAGATAATTTTATTGATTAAGTAGAACTCCCATTTTCTTCTTTTTTTAAAAACTAAATAGACTTAATCTTGTACAAAGTTTCAGACTCGATTGTTGAAGCATTATTCATTTTGAAATATATTTCCAAAAGCATCTCTTTCATTTCCTGTACCCTCTCCAAAACGGAAATATTTCTGGATTTCAGTACAAGCTTTAAAGTGGATATCAAAATGAAGCTCAATTTTGTGTGTGACAAACTCTCAACCAGAAAATCAGCGTCATTGATTCAGTGCCAAAGAAGAGCTGTGTTCTTGTTCGAAGTGTCACAGTTTTCTGTCTTCTTGAGTTCCCAGTGATGCCTTTAAATATGTGGATTGGTGGTAGGGCATAATATGGCTTTGATAAGATAATGATGGTATCATTCTTGCTCTTGTCTGCCTTTATGATTCTTTGTGATCAAATCTGGCTGTACACATTCAGTCTGTGAAAAGAACTGTCCTTCCCAGATCCCGGTCTCAACATGTGACAACACGTGGATTCCTGCAGGGCCCCAAAACTGAGAGTGACTTCTGTTTACTTCATCCTCTGTGGAACTGTTCTGAATAGAATTTTAGCCTGTATCAGATGCTGAAATGAGTCTGTAATCACAGGCACAGTCAGAACTTGGGTTACAGTGCTATTTCCAGCCCATGTCCATGTTGTATGAGCAGGAGCAGCCAGTCTCCCTGTAACTAGTTCTGTTGCCTGTGGTATTTACTGGAAAATCCAGTCTTTAGAAAACATGTCTTTGTAGTGAAAGTAAGTACAAGGCCAGCCCTTGACACCAATCATGACAGTGGAGGCTTTCAGAAAGGGCTCAGGCATTGTTAGATCCTCTTCCACTACCAATTACTGGTAGCATGAATTATTTTTACTGCAGTTATGAATGTATAACTTTAGGAAGAATCTGATGCTAAAAGCACCTTTAGGTCATTACAGTCACTCCGGGCACACTGAAATCACAGTTATGTAAGGACACACAAAAGCAGAATGGGCTCCTGAGGCACTCGTTGTCCTTGTCTGCTGTCTGTCAAGTGTGTGAAAGGTTTGCCTGGTTTACAAAGAGAGGCTGAGCCAGCTGTCCTTACCTAAGAGCCTGAAGTTATTGTGTGCTTATGGGAAAATATATTAGAAACATTAACACTATATTAGCTGCCTTCTCTTCTTCCACTCAGAACCTAGACAAGATTGGCTGTGTTTATACAGTGTCTCTCAGGTATTTATTGACAATACAAAATGTTTAAATGAAATGTTTTGGTGCAGGCTGACAGTGTTTCAACTTATGAAGACCACAAGGAGATGGCCTGCTCTTCAGTGTTTACCCAAACCTGCTATTTGGGTGTAAAAACTCTCTCTTAAGGGGGCGAATAGAGCTGAGATCAAGTTTGAATCTTGTTTGGCTCACTAGTGGTAACTGAGAAAAATGGAACAATTTGGGAGCAACCTGCTTGCTACTGCATGGGGGTCCAAAATTAGACTGTGCACAGAACAGGAGAAAAAGAGGTAAAAAATGGGGATTCAGTGAGAAAATAAACCGGCTCTTCACACCCAGTGGGTGATAAACCAAGCAAATACTGAGATCAGGGTCAGTGATTGGAAAAGATTCTCTTAGTAAACAGGAGAAAATAGCAGTAAAAGAGTGCTATTTCTAACCATCCTCTTGTAATTCCCAGCCGTATTCCTGTAGATAGCTGTTTTTACTTTTAAAGGAGACATTTTTAAAAATTGTAAGTGAAATAAGATTCTCATGTATGACATAATATCGAGACCTATTAGGCTGAGTTTCGACTATTCAGCTGAGTTAGGAACTTAAGACTAGGCAGTGCTAGTCTTTTTATTTTAAATGGAAGAAATTTCTTCTTAAAATTCCTGTTTGCTTGTTTGTTTTTTTACGAAACAACAAAAGCCTGGTTGTTTTCAAACCTTATTCTTCAGTGGTTTGAATCCACTTCCTAGTCAGGAGACCATGTGTATTAGGTTTAATAGGCTTTTTGGTTATTTGCCCAGTTTGTGTTCACACACTTCAGTATTGCTTGTAAGTTACGATCCTCTCTGTTGTATTTCTAATTGTCTCTTCATTGAGTTTTACCTTTTTCTCTTTCACCTTTATTGTACCATGCAGTTTCTGTTCCCTTGTTATTGTGGTAATAATAGCCAAGTTTATTTAAGATTGAATTCTTCCTGCTGGGGTATTGATGGTCAGAGCTGTGCAGAGTATTCCATATGAAATCACAAGTATTTTGCTCAATCCCTATTGCAAGTAGCTTTTCAAATTAAGTATCTTTTCACAACCACCTTGTTTGCAGTTACTGTGTGAATAACTAAAACGCTCTTATGTGTAACTTTTTTTTTATAAATGAAAAATCTGCACAGAATTTTTGTTTAAATGAATATTTAGAAAGCATCTTTTACTTTTGTCAGCTTTGTCACACTGGAACAGATATCTTATTGTCTGTGTAAGATTGTCAGGGCATTTTACTTAAATTATTTGCTATTCATCTCTGTTTGTTTCCCGCTCCGCACATTCACAGTTATGTCAAGCATTGTGTCACAGTCAGTCTAAGTTCCTTGACTTTCAATATTGACAATTTCTGCAGTCATGTACAATTCACACAAACCGCTCACTATCGAGAATGTAATTAGCCATTGCTATTGCCTGGGATACTGCATGACACGCAGGCGATTAACAAATGGTGAATGATGAATTGTTGAAGCAAAAATTGAAAACAATGTGGCAGGAAAAATGAATGCTTCATTGGGTGTGACCTGTGCTGAATGCCTGTCTTTCTAGGACAGTCGTAAGAGAAATAACATTGTGTTTTGTGAGCTTGGGTGAATCATTTCAGGAGGTGAGGCTGTTTCAACTTCACCGTAAAAGCTTAAAATTTGATTTATGTCACAATTCCATCAGTCATATTTTTGCTGTAACCTCATGGGTTTCAGCAGAGCTATTTTGGGCTTATTCTATTGTAAATGATACCACTGTCGTGTCTGAAATGGAGCATTTTTATGAACTTCGCAGGTTAGTGTTTCTGGCCTGGAATAAAACTAGATGTAGCTTGCAAATACTATTGTCTGACAAATCAAGATCTCTAAAGTAAATGAATTTTGCTGGCAGAGAGCTTTTTGTCTTCCATTCTCCCAAAGGGGTGATTAGTGTAACATGCAAAATGTTTCCAATTAAACTCACAAAAAAGAAAAATGCCAGCTTTTCATAGATTTTAGCTCCTGAAGACTAAGACCAAATCTAAGAGTTAGTAAAGTTTAGAAATACCGCAGGTGTGTCTGATGGCTTGATAAATTCACACTGAAACCACCTATGAGTGCAAATCTTGTATCTAAAGAACTTTAAAAGCTACGTATGAACACAGCCTATCTGAGCTTGGATACAGCTTGCTATGTGCCTGCCTTGGTCACGTGTGCTGTTTTATGTGTCTGCCAACTGCACATTGATGGTACAAGGCAAAGCAAAAATCCAAACCCCATCATTTGAGGTGGCCATTTCATCTTGAAGACTGGTGGAGGAGAGAAACCTGATCCTTGTGTTTGTGTTTGGATCTTAGGGAGATGGTCTAGACTTGTGTCATTGCCTATCTCTAAAGCAAATCCAGACATTTTGCTCTTCCTGTTGTCTTCTGTTTTGGGACATAAGCTTTATTCATATTGGCAACATCTGCTGGAGGGGATAAACTGTTTGTGTAAAATTTGAAAGGTAAGGAAGTTGTTTATATGAAAATCCTCTAAATGAAATCTGATATTTCATACATAAGCACTAGAAACATTATGTGCTGTCATCATTTGACTGTTAACTGGCATATATTTTTCCTTTTTTTTCTCCTTTTTTTTTTTTCCAAATATTAGAACTTGTAAGACATAAATAAAATAGCACAAGGGATGAAGAAAACCTAAAAACCCATGTAATCACAACATGCCTAAGCGACTTACCTATAAATTCACTTTCTTTTATAGTACATTACAAAAGTACAGAATACTTTCTGCCTTATCTGGCTTATATCAAAAGACTGTACTATATAGGTTAAATCTTTCTTGTGTGACCTTATACTTTTACAAAAAACATTTTAAATAGTGCTATTAGGTAAAGATAATATGGTGCACCAGCTGTGTTTAAATAGTTGATTTTGACAATAGGTGAAGAAAAACTAATGCAAAATAACCTGGAGGTCTTAAATGCACTACAAATACAACCCCTCTGCAGATCTTCAGATGTATGAAAAAGTATCCCTTTCTTCAAATTCACTTTTACCTGGTGCTGTGTTGTATTCTGTAAAGAACAGATTGTTACGGTTACTGATCCAAAGCCATAGGATAAATGTTCCATATCCTGTATTTGGGCAGAAAACTTTGCAATATTCAGTAGCACCTTTTCGACCTATAAATATATCGCAATAAACATTTCTGCCTGCATTTCAAGTTGTGTGCATACATCTAGGAGCACAAAGGCACATGAAGATTCAAACCAGGGGTTTAAGCTCCTCTAATCTTTGCACTGTTGTCATAGTCAAAACAAGAAAAAGCCTTAGAAAAAAATCTCTGGTAAATTCTCTGGTCTGTTTGTAACATGATAGTTGACTTTAAACATTTTCCTTTAGCTCTGAAGACTTACAGAAATAACAGATAGCCCTAGTTTTCTGAAGACTGATTTTTTTTTTTTTTTCTTTTTTGTATTTACAAACAACTGAGAATAAGTGAGTTGGATGGGGAAGACTGTAAAATAGAAAAACAGACAGAACTTCCAGGCATTCTGTGTTTAAAAAATCAGTTTCTAGAAGAGGCAGGAGCTGCTGCCTGAGGAAAGTTGCAGGCATTGTGCTGTTCCTACGGAGCGTTCAAAATGGATGCAAGGCAGTGGCCCTGAGGACCTAGGGACAGTGTGAGGGACAGGGTTCTGTGATTCCCAGTTGCCCGAGAGGTACTCTCAAAGTGCAGAAACAATTCAAGGAAAAATAAATCTTAAAAACAAAATTCAAAAAGATGGAAACCACAACCAAGTAGCTGAGGGCAGCTCTTTCATGGGCCTAGCGAGAGCTCTCTTTGTCCATTTAACTCCAGGTAACTTGCCATAACTTTGGTCTGCATTATAAATTCAAAAGTTGTAAAATAGTCATTTTAACCGTTTTCCATTTGTTTTCATTCCCACTTTCTTTCATGTGGTCTTGTTCTGCAAAGTGTAGAGCACTGTTGGGGTTACTGACGTCAGCTGTGAGCTGTGCCCTGATCAGGTGCCTTGCCAGTCTCTGGCTGTAAGCCAAGCCTCCTGTAGCTCAATCTTTTGTTAGTCATACTTAAATGCTGATATTTTTCTTTTAGTATGTACTGCAAACTCCTTCTGACAATAGCAGATTATTTTTGTTACTCAGTACTGAAAATCAGCTCTTTGTACTAAATATTGTCACTTGGAGCTCATGTAATAGCATAACAATTAGAAGTGATAAAGCTAACGTGAAAACTGAAAATTGTCTGTTTTATTAACATAGAACCAAGGACAAAATTTTGTATTAAAAGACTCCATTTGTCTTATTTGACTTCCATTTGAACACTGGACATTTGGACAGCTAGTCCAAATAAAGCTTGACATCTTTTGATTAGAGAAAAGGACACATTTTTTTCAGTCTCTTTATAGATCGATGCACTTTTCTAAAGAACTGCTGTCCTGTATTCCATCAAATCTAATGAAAAAATACCTCTCTAGAGAAGTGGGGGAAAAAAAAGCAAAATCCCTGTCTTCTGCTACGGAGATTATAAGGTGATGGAGTTACTTTGTTCCTAGATAACAGCAGTGAGGACAATTAGGTACTTGTCCCTTCCTTGGGCTTTCAGGGGACTGTTATAGCACAAATAATAATAGATCAAAATACAGTTTATATTAAAAAGCAAAACAAAAATGAGCAGTCTCACAATAGGTGCATATCAGATTGTTATACCTCTGATACAAAATTAACTTTGACAGGATATGGAAGAGGAAGTAAAATTGAAAAGAAGGTGAACTCTTTCCTGCCGAACAGAGGCTGTCACAGTGAACATGCCTGAAATCAAAATGACAGGCAGATGAAGGTTGTTTCTCCCAGATGGCCATAATTTGGAACAAAATCCATCTGAGAAGTGACACAAAAAGCACATAGCCCAGAACTGGCTCTCTAAAGAAAGGGAAAGCTTCGGTTGGAAGTCCAAGTGCAGTATTGGTGTTAGGTGATGGTTTTGTGCAAGAGAATGTATCTGTAGTAAAAGCCACCATTACCTATCGATGTATTCGGATGTTCTGTGCTTCAGACAGCATCAGTCTTGTAAGAGAAGAGATTGCAATCCATCTATTACACCTCAGATAACAGTTACAGGGAGGGTCTAAAAAGTACTGTAATGTGTGTGTGTACCAAGTCTAAATTAGTCTAATTAGTACCAAGTCTGAATTCATTCCATCCACTACTTGCACTAACAGGCTTAAGGTCTTGACTTTGCACAGTAACAAGATTAGAGAAATGCCTGAAGGACAGTTCTGGTATAAAACCAAATGTCCCCAGGTGATTTGAAGTTGAAACAAAAAAAAAAAAAAAAATCGTTTCATCTCATTGTTAATTGTATAATTAATGCATCCTGTGTACTGATAACAATAATGCCTTGTAATTAATTTTTAAGAATTAAAACCTTGC
The DNA here is from genome assembly GCF_019232065.1 of Centrocercus urophasianus. Taxonomy (NCBI): domain Eukaryota; kingdom Metazoa; phylum Chordata; class Aves; order Galliformes; family Phasianidae; genus Centrocercus; species Centrocercus urophasianus. The sequence continues at coordinate 4,227,335 of NW_024884822.1, read as the reverse complement.
CTTTATCCGGTCTCATGGTCCACTTTCATGTTTATAGCTGTGAATATAAATCCTCTTATCTAATTATAACATGACTGGTTTCATTGTTCAAAAGGAACTGTTCTTTATTCTTTTTTATTTCATTATGTTATATTTTACTTTATTATATTAATTATATGCTTTTCTATACTCTTAGAAATGACCAATGAAGGTAGAATTTTAAGACTCCTAAAGCTCATCAGAGAATTTTGTGCTGGTTTGGATTAGGTGTGATATTTCATTTGTTTTCTGTATCTGTTTTTGTCTTCCATGATTACCCATTCTGTTTACAAAAAGGCTCAATTAGCATTTGAATAGTAAGCCAGAGAGCAGACAGGTTGAGAATTCTTATGGAACTAATTTGGCAGGCCTTCTCGTACCCCCCACCTCTCCCTCTCTAGCAGAGCTTTTTCTTTCTCTCTAATCAAGCTGCAGTTATTAAAGCCAGAATAAAAGAACTGATTTTCCATTACAATGATGCATGCTGAACAGTGCTTTGCTTTGCTTTGCTTTTTCTTTCAGCTATGCTAATTGGACTCAAAGGAAATATTTAGTTTATAATAGCAAATGAAGAATTCATTAAGTTCTAGCAAGGAAAAAAGTCAAGCAATGAAACTGGACATTATTTTTTGAACACATTCTCCCTTTCAAGGTACTTATCTTAATATTTACTTAGAAACAGCAACAATATTATTTAATTTTCAAACTGAATTACTTTGAGAAAATAAAATTTATAATCTGGGGAAGCAGGGAGAGATTTCTTTAGAGAAGCAGATCTGCAAAACCAAAAATTAGAGTGAGCAGCTGACTTCAGTGCAGTTACACAGAAGGTCCTAAAGAAAAAACTGTACTACTGTGTCTCCATTTTGTGTCTTACTGCCCCAGGGGCAAATCAGGAGTGGCTGCAGTGGAATCAAAAGAGTTACACCGACCAAAAATTCTGCAAAGCCTCAAGCTGCACATGAACGATGTTTTACTCTAGATTCCCAGAGTTTTTGCCTCTGGTCATAGCCGTGCATCTCATAAGAATTGTCGAGTTCTGATTCCTTACACACCCAGACACGGTAAATGGCAGAAACCCATTCAGTTTCTTGTGATTTTCATCTTGCGATTTGAAAGCAGAAATAAAGCATTTAGGTATGAAATACTGATTAGACATGAGATTCTCACACTGAACAAAATAAAGTTTCCTTGATGATGAAAAAGCACTGTCTAAAGCATTTGGCCTGAAAGGCCAAAAAAGGCCTGTGTGAAAGGATTTGTGGCCTGAAGAAAACTATTTAATGCTAATTTTGTGAAATCTAGAAGAATGGGAGTGCTCAATCTGGGTAGTGGTGATTATCTGTATTTAACAGCATCTTTGGAACTCAGTCCAAAGAAGTCTGGGTATGTAAGTAACCACTGACTTAATTTAAGACTTAAACTGGTGAATAGGTTAAGATTAAACCTATGCCTAAATTATTTGCTGGGGTGGGGTTTTCATTTTCACTGTGACTTCTAGGAATTGGCAGAGAATTTTTTCTGGATTTTTTTCTTCCAAATGCCATTTAGATGAGATAATTTCTAGGAAAATGGGAAGCTGAGACTGCTTTATCAGGTAATACTTTTATGCTGCTGTGCCTTGACTGCCTTCATTAGAGACAGAGCTGAAGTACTTGTGGGTCAGAGTAGTCAGAACTGGATTCATGATCTGAAATGTTTGGTTGTTTCCATGACTGCAGACCTAAGCAGAACATTGTCACTGATCTTTTCATTCATTGGTGTTTTATGGAAAGTACAAAATGAAGTGCTTTTATAGACAATGTATTATCCGAATCATGCCTGGATAAACCAGAGAACTCCTGCAATTCTCCCAGACCTCCTCCTAGGACTGCTTTGATTTTGTGAAAACCTGAGGTTTGCTGACTAAGCTTTCCATTTGCAGGAGCTGGCATTGCTAGGTTGCAGGAGTACAGGGAGGCTGTTTGCATTGCTCATAGTGATGCATTTACTCTTAAGTAGTGGAAAGACTGAAGCAAACCAATTTTCAGCAAAGTAGTGCCTTTTTCTTGCATACCATAGATGCATATTCCTGGTATGAAATTTACCTGTTCACTTGAAATATGAAAGTGGTTTGGTACAAGGCTCTGGTTTGTATGCTGAGAAATATCACCCACCCAGGCATTACTGTTTTTGTTCTTTTGTGCTGGAAGCACCATGCATGGGTAGATAGGACCAAACTGCAAAACTAAATGACATGTACACTGCATTCTTTTGAAACGTTCTCATGGTTCTTATTATTGTTATTGTTATTATTATTATTATTATCATCATCATTTTGAATCAGTGGAAGTTTCTTCTCTTAATACACTCATTTTATATTCTATCCACACGCAGGAGAGAAGTGCTGAGGTTCTTAGCACTCATCAAATATGGTTTGTGCCATTCATGCAACCAAACAGTAAATTGTCTCAGATTTGTGTTTTTCTCATGGAAGCACAGCTCTGATGATAACAGTTTGCCTTGTGATGTATGAGTGCCTCACAGAGGCTGAAGGCCCATATTCCCCTGTTTACAGAGGATGCTTTTTTCTATGTACTGAAATTTGAGACAGACAGATTTTAAAGCACCTTGCTGGAAGTCTGTTGGCTTGTGGTATGGCTCAGAATCAAAGATCTCTGCAGTCCTGAGCAGAAGAGTGGTTGTTAGCATGCCAGTATCAGTGCTTGACAGCTGAAATCAATAAAGTCTGAGTACTCTCACGTTGCTGCTGTGGGCAGCATAAGCCAAGGACTGAAAGGTCTCTCTGTGCTTGTGATACAATATTTCTGTACATGAGGAGTCAGTTGCTCCCTCTGATAGGCAAGTGTCTATGTCATCTCTGCAGCCATCATCTATGAGGTTATTGCAGCAGAATTATGACAGTACAATGGTTAAACTGTTAAAATTGAATTTGTGTAAGCTCTTTAACAACCAGTACCTTGCTGTTCTCAGCATGTACATCATGACAATGTAACAACCAAATAAGATGGAAGGGGTTTGTTAGCAACTGGCCTAAGCTCCTGATATCTGCCAAATATTAAAAATGCTGCTGATAGTTGAGGAGTTTGTGAACCGGGGTACTTGCTAGGACTTCTGTTTCTAACCTCTGATTTGAAGTCAGCTGCTTATGGACTCCTTTTCAGCAAAGTAAGTTATGTCAGATATCCATTGCCAGCCTGGCACCAGTTTCAGAAAGGTGGATTCAAGGGGGCTGGGCGTATATCCCAGGCTGTATGGCACCTGCCTCCATTCTTGTACTCTGTGCTGCCTGGAGCTGCTGGTGAACCACAACATGCTGATGCAATTTCCACATTTCACTTCACAAAAAGAGTGAAGAAAATGCCTTTTTCTGCCTGCCAGTTGTTTTAAGTGATGGTTTGTCCTTTGTCAGTGATGTTCCATTGCTCCTTTTAAAACTTGAATCTTTAGATTTGCTGCCCTTTATTAACTAGCCCTAAAAAAGATTTAATCGTTGTCTAAAAGAATGCATGCAAATCCTAATCTGCCTCCTGCTTCCCTCTGTTGCACCCACTCGGCTTTCCCTTTGCGCCTATGCTCTGACATCCCAGCTCCCTGCGTTCCTCCTCTGACCCCTTCTCTTTTCTCTCCAAGCCACTCAGTACTCTCCTGCGGCTCCCCAAGCTCCTGGCACCTTTGGTGCTGCGCTGCTCCCAGTGTCCCCACAGGTTCCACAGCACTGCAGGTTGTACACAGAACTCCTTATGAGCCCCTAACATCCTCTGTCTTGTGCTGCTGCTCCTCTCTCTGTGTACACTGCAGGCGACAGGCAGCGACTGAGACCAGAAGGAATCAGCACTCAGTCAGAGAGGGATTCTGGACAAGAATTGAAATAAATAGGAAACTGTTCAGTGTTTTCAGCTGCAAATCTTTCAGCTCTTTCCATTTCTCCTAGTATTTGTCTGTGTGTCACTCAGGGCTAGTCACCACAATGAAAGTGCTGCTAAGATTTGTGTGTGTACAATTTATGCTTACTTAAAATAAATGTAGGAAAATCTTATATTGGTTATTTTATATATTGGTTTTAAAACAAATGTGTTCATTTAGGATGCGTAACTGGTCTGTTCCTACTGAAAGGAATGAGCTGCCTGCAAGCAGCACTGCTGCTTGTTTGAGCTTCAGCACAAGGTATAAATCGGACTGCTGATGGCTGGTATAGCTGTGTAATAAGGTCACTGGTCTACCCTTTGTGATTGGGGTTGTGAACTTTTTAAATCAGAGAGGGAAATGAATAAATCTGCCTGTAAAAGAGTTTTCAGCTGTTTCACTCAAGGGAGGAGATTATTCCCACAGGATCAGATTTTAAAAAGTATTTGGGTACCTAGAAAAGGTCTGTGGGATGGCAAAATGCATCTTAGCACCAGCTGTAGGCATCTGAATGACCTTCAGAGACTGGTCACGGAGAGATCTGTGCCTTGGGGATGGCAGCTGCACAGCCAGCCCCCTGCAGTGGCACTCGAGCACCAAATCTCATTATAGACATCAGACTCTCCTGAGGCTGCTGCTTCTGAGTGGTGTTTCCTGCATTCTGTTGCAGAGAAAGTTGTTTTATATAGGTATATAATTTTTACTATTTGGAGCAATCTACTCCATTGAATGGTTGAACATGCAGATTCTTACACAGTTAGCAGTGATGCCATCAACCAGTCCTCCTATGCACTAGGTACACTGCTTACTATCCAAGCCTTTAAATTGATTTGTATTGCTTTGAATCACTTGCAAGGGAACCATGATGATAATCAGAGCAGTCTGTTTTTCTCCAAAAATGCATACAACATTTGACTATTTTTATTTGGAGTGTGAAAATGATCTGTGGTGGGTTTTTGTAGCTGTTTTCTAAACAAGGGGCATATTTGTGCATTGAGAATGAAAACAAAAACAAACAAAGTGAAATCTACCCAGATATATATTTATAAATTAGTTCAGGATGAAAACACCAACTAGTATAATGATTTAGCTGAATAACAAATCTCTTAAGCCTTTGTCAAGAAGGCAGACCAAACACTGACTGACAGCTGAAAATGCTCTATCAAAAGTGGAGGTCCATTTTCTCATTATTAGTCATTTCTCACTGCTCTGCTTTCACCTAAGACACCTATAAACTGTAGAAGCCTTAAAAATTCCTCTCCTTTGCAAGTGTGGAATTCCATACTTGATTCTGCCCTCTTGAATGCTGGAAACAGCTGAAAAACTCTTGACAGGCTTTGCTCATAAAGGGATTTGATGCTGGGTTCTGGTCATGAATTGCAATTTTATTAAACATAATGGCAGCCAACTAGGAATACCTGTACTATAAACAACCGTTGAGGAGTGATAGAAGACTGCCTTCCTTCATCAGATAAGGGCTGTTTTTCGTACTTAGTTCCATCTAATTATCATCTTGACGGCAGCAGTTCCTTAGATCTGTCGTTAATTAACTTGAACTTTTCAGGGCTGAGGTAAGACTGAGAGAGTGAGGCTTAGGATTTAAGTACAGAGCCCAAATTTTGGAATCGTTTTCTTACTCAAATACAGCTGATGGAGAGAAACAACCAGAATTGGGTCAGCTTAAAGTCTGAATGTGCGTGTTAGACTGAGAAAAAGAATGACAAAAAGGCCGTGCTTGTTTTGAAATACAGATGAGAACTGTGGGGGCATTTTTCTGCAGCAGAGTTTTCAAGATTCAGGCTAAAATGCCCCAAATTTAAGGGGAAGGTGCAGTTAGGCGTATGCTGTGATTTGATCTCCAGATTAATTTTGCTGAACAATTGAAAATTACATTCAGTAAAGCCATCCTTTCAAAATATGGGCTTCTCTTTCTGCAGTGGAATGCATGCAAGCAATGCTGCACAGATGAGTGAATGTACTGCATTTAGTAGTCGATCTTGTGCTTGTAAAGATGCTCACGTGCCTGTATGGGTGACAGCTTTCATCATGATACTGACATCTCATACGTTTGGTTAATTTTCCTGCCATTGATTTCAATGGAGCTAATTGCAGTAGTAAAGCTAAGCGTGTGAAAATCCTGGCAGTGTTGCAAGCTCCATAATTAAGTCCTAGGGTTTGTCACAGAACTTTCCTTTCTAATATGTTGAGGGATAAATGGCACAGTCCTTTGTGCCCAGAGCACCTCTACCAGCATTCAGGAAAATGAGACAACGGAGATTTCAATTATCTAAGGACAAAGTGTGTTTAAGCTAAATCTGATGGCAACCAAGTTTCATTTCCATCAGGTTTTCTTTAGCCTGGGAGGTTTTGTGATAACTTGTAAAAAATGCTGATTAATGATTGTCATTTACAAATAAATGTTTTGCCTTCAGTGCCAGTGGGAAAAAGGCTAATATTTATTGCTTTCCAGCGAAGGGTTTTCAGCAGGCCTGTCAGCATAACTAAAAATGCTTTACAGTGTTAAAGAAGATTAAGCTGACAGCAAGCCATTTTCTGTTGTCACATGAACAACCTTACATGAGCTTTATTCATTGAGTTGAGTGAAAATTAATTACATATATCAAAAGAAAAAAGTGTTGATTTAATTGGAAGATTTGTTTACCTTTATTTGAACAGCCTAAAAGCTCTTTTCAGGATTAAGTATTTTAATTAAGTGAATTTATAAATTGAAGTGATTCAGGGTCATTTTCTAGGGTAGAGTTGTTGCAACTTTAAAATAAATATTATTGAAGTGTGTAATCAAGTGGCAATTAGTTATCAATCCCAAAACTGTCTATATCACATAAATCTTAATATTGTTTCTTGAAGAGAAACACCATTGAAATAGTACAGGTAATACTAATTATTTTAAAATTTCTGTTGTCTTGAAGATTGTAAAAAAGGAAGGAGTTATTTTCAAGTTTAATGCAAGCAGAGTTTCAGTTACTCCCGCAAAAAACTGACAGATGGTGATTTATTAATAGTCAATAGAATATAATAGAAAAGATAAAAGCTACCAAAAGTTTGTCATAGCAGTTTCTCCTTCAGCAGTAGGTTAAAAAGAAAAAAAAAATGCTGGCATTTTATTATGAACATACAGGAGGGTTGTGTTGTTTTAAATACATTAACTTTTCTGTCTTAGAATGAAAAAACCCACCAAAATTATTTCTGGCACTTTGTTCTTCAGACAGAATTCCCAGCAGTACTTGTATATTGAATTTGTTTCGGAGATCTCCTAAATCAGGACTCTGCATTTCTATGTTTTTTGAGACAGCTCCACTGCAGAAAAAAAGCTGCAGTCCAGACTTATACTGGCATGGTAAATTCAGGTGGAGATGAGGTAATGCTGTTACTCCCTTAGACAGAAGTCATGTTCCTTCACTCTGTCCCCAACACTGACCCTGAAATTCTTTTTCACGGCTCTTCCAAGGGTCAGGAAATACATGGTGCCTCCCCACTGCTGCCTGTGCTGCATTTGGTGGTTGTGGCGCTCTTCTATGAGGAGAGAAATTTGAATTTTGAATCCCAGGCATGGCAAGGAACTGCACCAGAATCTCCCGTATTATGGTTGACTTCTTGCATAAAAAAAAAAAAAAAAAAAAAAAGGAGAGAAGCCTCTGGGCTGTTCTTTAACTCTCTTAAGGGAAGAAGAATCTCTGCTCAGCTTCAGAGTACAAGTATCTCTCTTCTGTGCTGGGTTTTGTAGTGACTCTCTGAATACACGGTGTTGTGGCATTCGGAACAAAAGTATAGGCTTACCTAGGTATTGTCCAAGCCAGTCTCACTTTTTTAAATCTGACTTTGGGTGACTTGCTCAGTACTCAGATTGCCCTGACTCTCTTTTTGAGGAGCTGAAGGATGATCCCCAGCACTATAAATGGAAGAAAGGGGGAGATCTGGATTTCAATCTGGACACCAGATACCTACACATCTCTATGCACTTTGATTCTTAGTAAATTGAAATCACAAAAGCTGCCTGCATGTGAGGTGTGGTGAGTGATAGTGAAAGACCGTAAGGTGCTGAGGTATTAAAGCAATGGAGGCCACAGAGGGACCACATATTGATGTATATGATGAAATACCTAAAGGAGTCTGGAGATAACCCAGCTCCACTCAGCCTCAAGAAGGAACAAGAAATAAAAGCTGTAATACAAAACTATAAATACCAGAATTGCAGTAGTCATGCTCTTTTGTCCTCTAGGCCATCCATGTACCAGTACCATTGTTTGCTTATACAAGACAGGGTTTTTCTCATGCTGTATCTACTTCAGTAAACTTCACAGACTACTCACTGAGTTAAGTATATGGCGAAGACACAGAGAAAAAGAGGTCAACATGGAGTCAGCAACCATTTTACAGACCTCTAAGAAAGGCAAGGGAGAAAAAATGCAGAGCAAATCTAAGATAAAATGTCATGAGGTGATGCAAACCATCTACAAAACATAGACTGAAATAATGACGAATCTGTAAAACAAAAAAACAGAAAGCAGACTTTTTCTCTCAGATGGGTGGACAGAAATTCACTGAGCATTACTTCAGTTTGAAAGAGAAACTACTGCTAGTATAACTGGGGGTCTTGTGGTCTTTTAATCCAGAGTTGGCTTATTTGAAGATGACGTATCCAAACCAAACTTTTAGACATTTGTCATGATCGCAGCTGCCAGCCTTTTACAACTGATGCCAGCTCAGGTCCCTGTGCCCAACACTCGTTGCGACTTCTTTCACTTCTCCCTCCTACTAGGTAACTTACCTTCCTCCTATATCCACAAGATCACCAGCTGTCTGAAATAGTATTTAGCGTTGCTCAGATTCATCAGATTGATCAGTTTCAACTTAATTTACAGTAAGAAGTGTGGGTTTGCTATTTCTGCACCTGACTTCAAAGCCTCCTAGAGCCAGCATTTATGATGGCTCTCACTTCTGTCTCTTCTTCCAAGAACTAGAGCCATTCTGAAGTTTGCTATGATATTAATCTCTTGGCTTTCAATTCCACTCATTGAAATTCTTTCATATTAGAGAAATTTTGGAGAATAAATTTGTAATGCCTGTACAAGAGTACAGGACACCTGTGTACTTAAAAGCACGTTCTTTCTGTTCTTCCCAAGACAGTGAAGTTTCTGTTTTATCAGTTCTGATTAAAAAAATGTCCTTTAGTTAGAAACTACCTCGTCAAGATGAGTGATGCGGTGTCCCACCATGGTTTTGTTTCTTCTGCTTGCGATGTACCGTTCTCATACATGGTGGTGAGTTTTGAATTCATAAAATTAAAAACAAAGTGAAATAACATTCCAGGGATTTCTTTATCTCTTATTCCCTTTTTTCTGAATATAGAATTTTCCAGGTTAAAAAATACAGTTCTATTATATATGATGGCATTGTAGCACTCCACCTAGGAAATTATACTTTGTAACAGATGGGAGGGGGAAAGAACAGATTAAAGTTCAGAGGTTTCCATGGTAAACACACGTATTAATTATCTTCAAAACACCACGTGTGTCAGGAACGCAGGAGAAGAATGGAGAGAGGAAGGTTTAGTACTAATTTTGTTAATTGTGTAGCTAATCAAAAGGCTAGAGGTTGCAGTGTGGAGCAGTGGGAGTGAAAAGTAAGGGATGACTGCTTCTACAAAGGTACGTTCTCAATTACAGATCAAATGAAAGGGAGTGGTATGGTGAAAATAATCAATTGGCTGCATTTTAGGGAATGGAAGCAGTGATTTAACATTAAATAGATTTGTTCTTTGGGCTTCAGAGTAGGAGTATGATGGGATTCTGTGAAGGGAAGGGTGAGAAATCATTTTTAGATTCGCCCTTTTAAAATATACCAAACTCCCCTTTAAGTATAGATTCATAATGGGAACTTCTCTCAGCTTCTACTATATGAAGATTTACAGAGACAAATGAGACAGGAAATTAAAAGATAGAAAAAAAAAAAAAAAAAAAAGGGAGGGTGAGTTACTTACTGAATTCATATCGGATGGAAGAATAAGAGAGTAATGGGAAAGAAGGATGCTTCCCCACTTTCTCTATCGCTGTCACAAATATATTGTCTGCAGAGATACAGAGGGATGTCATTTTCCACTGATATGTTTTCTGGCATTCAGTTTAAAATAATTCTTTTAATAAATCCCACTTCTGCTTACAGTTCATGAGAAAGTGACCCAAGCCATGGTCTACTTAGACAATGGTTGCAGCAAATATACCTCTATATAAGTGATATTCTCTTTCAATCAGGTATGTTTTCTGAGCAGAGCCGGGGAGGGAGGAGTAGAAGCTGAGGATATTTTCTTCTTCATTCAGATTTGGAAACAAATTCAGATAATAAAGAAAAGATTCAGTATGAAATCTCTAAAAGAGATTGTCTGTCTCTGCCTTTGTTGCTAATGTCTTTCCAGTTCCCTAGCTTTTAACTGAAGCAGGAAAATGAATTCTGTAAGACTGAAACTTCTTGTACAGTGCTAAGCCCGTGTTGCTCTCTGCATACTACACATTATGCCTTTGCAGCAGATTATGATGGTTTGGGCCTATCTACTTCTGCATACTGTATTGATGTTGGCACTTCTAGGTGAGCAAACCGTGATTCGTGCTAGGATTACTGTGTATTTGAATTTTTAGTGTCTGAAACAAAACAGAGTTTTCATAGACTAGAGCTGAGTGGTGACTGAAGTGTTGGAGATGTATGCCAGAATACAATACTGGGATTAAAACAGCGTAGTTTCTAAAGCTATGTGATTTTATCGGGACGTCATATTTTAGTTTAAAGCAATGTTTTCAGCTCTTCTGTTTGTGAATAATATTTTAATAAGTACAATCAAACATAATTGATAATGTCTTATTAATTTGCATAGTATCTACTTGAGACAGGGAACAGTTCTTTGATCTCACAGTCACCCCCAGGACAGTTCCAGCCTCCTGCTGCACTTCAAAGGGCTCTTTGTACCTCTGCCCTCACCCTGAATGCCTTGAAGGGCTTCAGCTCTCTCTGCTTCTGCCTTGGTGGATGTGGGTTGATAGTTTTAGCACAGTTCAGGGGAACAGTTTGGTTCTACCACTATTTGGGTCTAGATACCTAGCATTGTGTATTAGTGGGTTTGTTTGTTTGTTTAAAGCTGTATAATATTTACACATGTAGTGTTTTCCGGATAGTCTGAAAGCAATGCACTAAAATGTATCTTTAGGCTGAACCCTTTTATTTTTTTTCTGTGGGATATTACACTCCTAGTCACAGCTGGGAGAAGAGCTTTGAACTGTGTAATCCATGAAGCTAATTGTAGTCAAGAGTCCTCACTGCAGCAGTTCTCCAAACTTTCTTAGCTGTCTTTGATAGAATCAAGTGTACAATTTCAGGAAGAAAATGCAATCTGGAAGCACATGTTTCCTTGATGAGTTGAGTTACAGAAGTGTTTTAGCCAAACAATAACTTTTCTCATAGTTAGAACCACATTATTCTTCTTCCTATTAGATTAATGCTGAATGCAAGTGATATTTGTGTATTATGCTCTGGGAACTAGGCAAAATAAAATGTCATAGTGACTTTCTGAGGCTGTAGAGTCTCTCAATCACCTTGTGCTTACAGAATGAATTTCCATAAAAGCTTTTAAGAAATTACTACATATTCATGTGCTTCAGTGGAGAAGTTCCGTGTTGAATAGTTACTGGTGTTAACATTAACATTGTAAAGTTCATGTATCCCTCCCAAGTACTCCAGTTTGGATGTGTGGGAGGCCACTAGGCATTTTTCCACAATTAGGCAAACTTTAATCTCTTTAACTGGTATTGTCATCCACAGAGTTGATTGAGGTCATGTGTTCTCTGATATGAAATATTGATTCATTAGCAGCAAGACAAACAACTCATTTCATATAGGTCATTGAGCAGCTATCCAACAGCAAATGTCAGTACATTATTATTTGCATGTTATAAAGCAACCTCTGTAAGTTACCACAGCATGTGTAAATTCAGAAAGATCAAGATGAAGTGCTGATATTCAGGAGTTTAAAATTCTCTTTTTTATGGGAGCACAGAAATAAAATGTATTTATCTGTATCTCTTTAAAAAGTCATAAATATATGTTGGTTAGCATTTTAACCACAGAATTATACGTGAATTTTTCTTTTAGCTGTGCTCAGGTCTGCCAAGAATCTGTAAACATTTATAACAGTAAAGATACGTGAGAATTTTCAAGAAAAAGCAAACCCAAAACAAAACACAGGAAGACTTTCTTTTTCTCCCATAAAATAGCGGTTAGGTTTTTTTTTCTGCCTCTCTGGTCTTTTAAATGTCAGCACATATTCATCAAAATAGGATAAATAAAATGTTATTGTGCCTACAGTGAGAGGTGTTTTCATGTGAAAAACCACAGCTGTCACACCTTCTTCTTAAGCTGACTTTAGTAAGTACACTCTGGGACTCTCCAAGGTGACACCAAAAGCTTTTAAAACAGAGAATTAAAAATGTGTCATCATGTTGGGTATTTCTCTGTCTGAGCACAAATGAAAAATCTGTATGGTCCCTTGGAAAGCAATTCATTTTCCTTCAGAGGGTAAGTCCTAAAAATTCAAATAATGTGCACCATCTCAAACAGTGTTTTACCGTTGTCCTTGCTATGCTAAAACCAGAAGTATTGGCATTGTTGTCTTAAAAGCATATATAAATCATTGCCAATTTTAATAGCTTGTCAGTGTGTATATAGATGTATATCATTTGTATGTACACGTGAGCACCTCTCAAATAGAAAACGTGCCTTTTGGAAGTAGTACAGTGCATGGCTATGTGTGGTTTGTTCTGTGTGCTATGTTGACTGTGATATCCTAGAAATAAACATTCTAAATTGCTTTTAATATCTATACCATTAGGCACATATAAGGCTGGTTACTAAACCAGCTGTGTTCTGGGAAGTCCTCGTTTGTTGAAGCTTGTTTTGTTTCTTGCTATTTATTTTAATTTTTGGTTTTGTTCTCTAACACAGAATGAGATAGAGCTCAACATTTAGTTCAATTTAAGAGATTTCCTCCAATTTTTCTGCTTAAGAATAACGAAGTGCTCACTATCTTGTAGATATCACACAGCAATACTTCACTACAATGAATTATAAAAAGTAATAATTCAATGTAAGCTGCAATCACTATGTTCTGTGGTAAGATTAACACTCATAGCATGATATAAAATAGATTTATCTATACATACAGCGTATCTGTAAAGTGCTTGCCAAGGTAAGTTTTTTAATTGTATGCTGTCCTTGTTCAGAAGTCACAGCTGGTTGAGGCTGTCCTAAGACAGAGAGGTTCCTTCTCTGATTCCTCTATTTTCACTTTAAAAATTCCCAACACTGTGAAATATTTTGAGCTGTTCCTTTCTCTGGGACCTGAGAGCAGCTGGGGCATTTCTTCTTGGGGACAGACTGTAGCAGGGCTCTAAATGTTTGGTGGTCCCAGTAAAGTACCAGTTCCTTAGTTGTGCAATTCACTTGATTCAAGTTGTCTGTGTAGGGGTAGTACAATTAGGCAGCGTGAGACTAATAATTTGTAAGAGTGGCTCCTCATTCATACAAGTCCTCTTACTGATTTGATGAGCATTGCAGTAGGGTTCGCTCATGTTTTCCCTCTCTTTTTGAGGGTGTGGTGTGCTTTGAGTCCTTGATTTCACCATGTAATTAGCTGTTTTTCTCAAGGAACATCTCCATGGTTAGTGCCAGTCTTAATGAACTTGCCAGCTTTCTTGAGGACCTCTTCAAACTAACGAATTTTGATTTCCAAAGCTGTCTCTGACAGGCTTCTGTAGTTAACAGGACAACTCCCTACAGAATCTCTTTGTATCTTTTTTTTTTTTTTAATTTATTCGTGAACAAAGGAAGGCCACTTCTTTTTGTTTGTTGAAAGACTATATGAGTTTATTCTTTTGTCCTTTGTCATCCATTTCCTGCAAATAACAAGAAATTGCACTTAGTACTTCCCCTTTAACTTCTGCTATTCAATTGTAAAGAATATACCACCCACCCAAACCACACGTATTCAAAGAACAATGAACATAGCAAAGGCAGAAAAATAGCCTTTTCTCTCTCTTCCTTATCATTGCATCAAGAGGAAATAGCAAGGTGCATCCAGCAATAAGGATTGAAAAAAAATTCTTCAAAAATTTCTGAAATGAAGAAAAAAAGATTAAACTTTCTATTTATAGTCAAAGGTACTTTAGTGAAGTTTGATAGCCCTTTTACAATTTATATTGTAAGGAGTTATTGATCAAAAATTTACAAACAACTTTTGCTGTAGGAGTTCTGCTCCTTTACACTGTTTTTTAACTGTATGCTTTAACACATTCATCTTGATTTTGTGGCAATGAACTTAAATCAAAGGTAGAAGATCAGTCGCATTTACGGTAGAAGTGAAAGTTTCTGTATTAGGAACACTGGCTGGACTTGACTAGACCACCTCCAGAAGGGGATCTCTTCTGAAATAAGATGAAAAGTCAGACTACTCGCTCTTTCATGTGTCAAGGGGGGTAAAATTCTAGTGAACTGTGCAGTAACTGTCTATTCCCTACTGTGTACTAAGATTAAAATATCATTTTGACTGTGATCGTTACCAATCTGAAACTTCAATAGTTGTTCCTGAGAACTGAAGATGCATTCATCTCTAATGCCATGCAACATCCAGCTCTTTTTCTGTGTTACTTTTGAAAAGATCACTTAGAAAACCTGATGGGAGAGAAGTGTGTATTAGTTAGGATAAAACTGTATTTTGCATTTCTCTAAATATTTTCTAGAAATTCAGGCTGGTGAGAAAAGAAATATTGTGGGCTGTTAATGGAGAAGTGCTTTTGCAGCACCTATAAATACTTAATGTAACACGGAAAAGAAAGAGTAATAGAGAGATGGAGCTAATCCACTGATTGTGCTGCTTGGGATTAATAGATTTAATTAAAAACAATAAACAAAAGCTGGGATTGTTTACTCAGTAAGTACAAGAGTACCAGGCTGGATTTTCTGCATCTTGAAACAAATTCAGATATTCACACAACTGAGGTAAGAAAGGGATCAGTGCTGATTGGTAGCATTATGTCAACTTGAGACACTCATTAGTCAGGTCAGACTAAATGCAGTTAAGGTACAAAGCAACAGACATTTCAGCTCTTCTTTGTTTAAAATGAAGTGTCGCTATTATTCCATTTAACATACAGTGCAAACGTTGTTTGGTGCATTAGTCTAAATAGGTAAGCAAATTTTCTGAGATGCCTTTTTATGTGTCAGAGAGGCATTTACATAATAAAAACTATGAGACAAAACAGTGTTATGATAGCCAGCAAAGGATATCCCACTAGTGCCTGTGCTGAACTCATCTGATCAAGGTTGCTGGCGTTAATCAGCAGTCTTCATAAACTAATTCCATCTCGAGTGTTTGTAATTTCTATTTACAGGATAGTACCATTCCCTACAAGTTGAATATGGTTTTTTGATATTCATAGAATTTTTTTCAAATGTCACTGAAATTATCTCAGAGGAGCAGATCTGACAGGTCAATCACTGCAGATGGCAAATGCTTTGTTAATTATACAGAAATTTAAAAACAATTGTAGAATGTCTTGCCTCAGGAGGAATTTCTCTCTTGCTCTGTTTGAGAGTAGATTTCCTCTACTGAATTAATTCTGTGTTTTGTGCAGATAACAATCTCTCTGCTGCATTGTAGGAATAACTCCTTGCTCCTTGTTCAAATATGCAACTGTAAATAAGCAGAGGATATTGCAAATAAACAATGCCATGCTTTTTAAATAATGCAATGTGTGTAATTAGGACGATGCAATTACAACAGTATACAGCTCTCAGTGTAACAATTAGTTTTTCAGTAAAATGTAATTTGTTCCAATGTAAATGTTTTCCCTCAATTCGGAAGATTCCCTTGAGTTGTTACAATAATAAGCCTATTTCTAGGAATATATGCAGTTGCACTGTATGTTCCAAGACACAAATCAAAGAGGACAGCTACATTAGAATAAGCTATGGGAATTATAAAGTCAGAGCAAAATGATATCAGTACTATTTTCTGAGGGGAAAATATATCTGAATATCCTCTTTCCATTTTGATTTTAATCCCAGAGATGTCGAATGCATTTTGCCAGTTTGTTTCAAACATACTTGAAAAAATATAATATGTTTCCTTGCGTTACCCTGTTGCTGTGTTACATTGTCCTCCAGATTATGATATCTGACTACTTTCCAATCTTTTCACTATTTGTTCTTTAGATAAAGAAGTGCTATTTTTGTCATTTTACAGATGAGTAACTCAGTTGCACAGAGTAAAAGAGACCTGTGTTAAATTTCACCAGAAATCTGTTAGGAAATAGGATTTCAAACACAGCGCTCCTATCTTCCCCATCAGCATCCAACATCAGAATCCCTCTCCCTGGCAATGCCTCAGAAGAGGCCGGCACCACAGTATTCTGTGAGGAACCACAACTATTCCTCCACCCAGCTCCATTCATCCCATTCAGCACAATCAGTCCCTCATTAACTCCTCAGTAGTTCCCCATAATTTCTATAACATTAGTTTTTTAAAAAATCCATACTTCCCCCATAGCAGAATATGAAAAGAAAGGCTTTGGAGCACGTGAGCAGACTGGGCATATATCATTACTTCATAGGTGGAAAAGCGTTGGGCAGTCAGATTTGCATTTACTGATAATTTTCCAGGGCAAATGCTAAATAAAGGGTGACACTTTTGTGACAGTAAACAGTATAGTGCTATCAATGTGCAAAAATTTTAGTTCTGCTGAATCAATACTGCTGAACTTTCTTGGGAGGTAAAACCTTCTGGGTGAATGTGACTACTCAGCACAGATGGATGAGAGTGCTCATAACATTCTTGGGAAAGTTAAATCTTTGAACTTGAGTTTAAAATTTGCTTTTCATCCTCTTTGTTCCATAGTTTGCAAATTTTGAGTGTTTTTCTTTGCTAGAGTGTCCTATTGTCATTCTGGAAACTGCAAGTTGATCTAATTCTGAGCCTGCAAGTTATTGGTTGCTTGTAAATCCGGCAATGTATCCAATGGACAATTTGAAAAAAAGAACATCCCACAGTAGTAATGTGTAATGATTGTAGGGCTAGGTGCTGCAATAAGCATTGTCTGGTTTGGTTAAGTCATTGCTAATGAAACATCTCAGCTGATTAAATAGGCAGGACAGGCAGCACCTATGAGCAGACTTTTTTTTCTCATTGGATCTTCTGATTTTTTCATTTTTCTTCCTTAAAATGCAAGGTGTCTGTAGGACAAAAATATACATTTAATTCTAAATCGTGTTAGAAATCACATTTTATGACTGGTGACATGTTCAAGACAGCTGTTCTTAATTACATGTGTGGAGCTACATTCCTTCCTCTGAATTCCAATGAAATAAAAAAATAAAGAAGAAAGTGAAGGGAGAAAATGGAACAGAACCTCTGTAAGTGCGACAAAGCAGAATTGATGTTTACATTCACCCTATAACCATGTTTGTGCCTCTTCTTGAATAACAGTAATGGTGATCAAAGCAGATATGATCTTTAGGCCTGGTGCTTTCAAACTGCTCACTAATTACTGTAATTCAGGAGAAAATAGGGACAAAACCACCCCAACAAACACTGCAATCATTGCACTCTGTGTAGAAGTGGCTCTCATCAAATAAAGAAGAGCCAAAGTAGGTATTGCTCTATTACGTGCTATGTCAAAGCTGAACACAGGTCTAAATCCATTCAAAAATTCAGAGCAGTCAGCTCCCAACCTGGCAGTGTGGAGAGGCAGGCTGCTTTGTTAAGTGAATATCCCTTCCTAGAGCTGCGCTGGCATCACTGTTGCTGACAGCAGCCTCTGTTCCTTCACAGGCCTGTTTTAAACTTGTCTCTGCCAGACGTGGCAAGGGAAGCATTTCCTATAAGAAAATGCCCTTCTAAGAAAGTGCTGTGCACCTGGAGGAACTTCTGTCTCTTGTTCCTCTTCAGTCTGGTCTTTTTCTGTTTATGCATGGAAATGAGACTGCTTTCAGATGTGAAGCTGAACAGTAGCCAGGTGCTTTATAACTGTGTTAGCCTGAACCTCTCATGGGAAATATTTTTTTCTAGAAAATAAATTATAACATAGCTAAGTGGTGCCTGACAAAGCTAAACAGGAGCCATGCTGCTCTATTGCAAATTCATCTGCAGTCTCTTGGTAGAAAGACAAATAAAAGCACTTCATCAAAATCAGTCAGAGAAGCACGAGAATACTCATAGGAGACCACTAAATTCTAAATACCAATCAATTTCACCAACTTTTTTTTGTCAAACTTGCAAGTCCCCTTAAGCCCTGTCATGTAGAACTGCCAGAAAACGCTGCATGAGTGCTGCAGGAGCAGAGCAGCAGGCTGCAGCCGGACTCCTCTCACAGTCAGCATATGGGCGCATGGAGCTGCCTGGTTCCAGGCTTATGGATGCCATTGGGTGCGGCTCTGCTGACATTAAGGTTTTGGAACCAGGCCTAAGGGCTTGGAAACCTAATTCTACATTTGAGAATTAGGTTCACAGTTCATTTCCACTGCATTGGCTATTTTTCAGTGACCTGTGCACATCCCAGTGGCTGGTAGGTATTTAAGCAGCATACACTGGGAGTGCAGACGGTAGCCTTTAGACTTTGCCCTTGAATTCAAAGTCACTGAAATACAAAATGCTGAGGGATTCTCATCAGCATCTTTTCTGATTCTTTTTTTACACGGGTTCCAAAATTGTGTTATGGCTGGTGGGAAAGCAGGGACTGAATGCTGTTGGTTTCCCACTCCCTGCACAACACAGGTATGTGGTGAATTGGGTCTAATTTGACACTAATTTATTTATTTTTTAATTAATACTCTTCTACAAGGCTGTCTTTTTTTTTGCTTGCATCCTTTCTTTCTTTTTGCCAAGGTATTTGACAGGTACCAGCCCTTACTCCTAAGACATTCTCTATGTGCTTCTACCCTTTGCCTCCACGTTTCCTTTCCTAGCCAATCTCTGACACATTGCTCGTGTCACCATCTCACTACCTAGACCTCTCTTCTGTGTGTCATTTAGTGGAATCTTTTTAGCTCTTACTCCATAGAGTCTTTTCATTTTTTTCCTTATTTTCTGGAAAAGGGGATTCAACTTGTGCTCCATATTTGCCTTCTGAGAGAAGGACTCTAGAATTACTTGGAACAAATCTGATTTTCTTTTGGATACAGTTTGTTTAGAGTAGCAAGATGAAGTCAAGAGTAATTTTAAGCTGTTCTCTACTGTGTTTAGTTTTTAAATCTTAAGGCTGTGTGTATTGTTCTTTGAATATTCTGTGGAGCATATTTTCTAAGATGAGCCTTGCAATTTCTCTGTGCCAAGAATTTCTCAAGGCCAGAATTGTGTAAAGGTGAAGAGAACATGAGAGAAGTTGTCTGAAGTATTGAAATACCCACCTACAGGGCTCTGTAGCACACAGCTCTTGGCGTATACTTCTAAATATTGGGTGTGTGAAGAGATTTGTCTTTTTCATGTAAGTACAGGTTTCAGTAAGAAAACCATTACATAATCAGTCACTGCAAAACTAAAGTGTTTCTTTTGCTGGACTTACAAAAGGCAGAGTGTTTGGATCAACATTCTGCTGTGTTTTCATGAAAAAGCATCACACAATTCTGCGTTGATGTATGTAAAAAAAATGTTTATATCAATTGTCTATATAAAATTACAGTAAAAGATGTCCACATTTTCTGTCAGTGTTAAATGATAACTGTAATAACTAATCTCAGTTTAGAAATGAGACTCTTAGTGGAAACAAAGCCTTGATAGAACTGAAGGGTTTGGTGTTATTCCTTTGAGCCTTACTTTAGGTGAGGGCAATGAGTCACCTGTTGTTGAATTCCCAGCAGTAGAGAAGCGGAGGAAAATGAATCAGTAGTCTTCCTGCAGAACAGTGGTCTAATCACATCTGACACCAATTAGCATCTTTGCTGATTGTCCTTATTAGGACGTACTTGAAGCTGGAATTATATGTCCCAGTAGTGCAGTGGCCAGTGGATATGTAACCAAGGTCAAAAAAGGATGTTAGAAACCACTCTCTGAAATGAGCCTGTGGTTTTTTTATTGCCACTGTACTTCCAGCTGAATCATGTTCAGCACCAATCTGGCTTCGCTGTCAGCAGTAAGTTTTGGAAAATGTGGTGAAGCATGAATCTAGGTCACTCGGAATAGGATATTAATCTTCACACCATGTTCTTAGGGTTAGTCATTGCAAATGATCAAAGATGATCTCTGTGTAAGTCACTGGGTATTTCTGCCCTGCTTTGCTGCACTTATTAGCTATTGAAAGTATACTTCCAGGGAAGATCTGTGATTTTCAAAATTTATCTAGTTGGCAGAAAAATTGATTAAATTTCTCTGAATACCTCAGGGCTAAGGATGAACTTGGTAATATGGAATAAGTTATTTAAGAATATTTTCCCTATTTTAAAATGTTTATGTGAATTTCCAATTTCCAGGAATTTACATGACAAAAACTGCTACTGTGACAAAATATCTATCGGCCTTGCTGTAAGTTTAGCTGCCTTAAAACCCAGGAACTTTTTGGCCTGTCTTACCTTCTCAGGTCTTAAAACATATCCATGTACTGAAATGATGTCAAGAGACACATATTGCTTAATTACAGAGAAGTGTTTTAACAAGAAAAAAAAAACATTTCCCATGCCTTCTTCAGCTTGTAATGGTTCCTGCCAATTCTGCACTACCATCTGTCTTAAACAGCCATTTATCTGTTGAGCTGAAATATGGGTGTAACTGATTCCAAAATATCATAATAAATTCTGGGTCCCCTCTGTACTGCATCTTCGTGAAGATAACTACAGAAGCATGCAAATCTTGCTCAAAGTTGCCAGTAGCTTTGTCACTTTTCAGTGTCAAGAAGAAAAGCTCATCTGCTAGAACAACTCATGACAACCTCATCTTCCATCACTGGGACAGTTTTCAAATTATGTATGTCCTCTCCAGCACCTGGAGCGTTTTAGATCTCCAAAGATTCACAATGGAATTTTGAAGCTTAAATATGTCTCTTCCTGGTCTAGGAAGGTCATTCTTCTCTCTTTGTCTTAATTTCATCATAACGATTATATTTCCTTCAGTATCTTTGGTTGTATTATTTTTTTCTGATGATGAGCCATAAACAAATGCTGAAGTTAATGACACTTGCTACATGTTTTAGAGAACGAGACTGCAAATTATACAGTTCATGTTAGTTGACCAGCCCTTACAAGGAGCATGTTTGTTTATTTTTTCCCCTTTTCTTGTTAAACTTTACAACAACTCCATAATTTCCTTGCTATATGGATTGATTTGGTAGAAAGGAGGATCTTCACCTGTGCATTCGCTGCTTGGGGCAAGGACACATCAGGCACAAGTGCAGCTTGTGTGAAAGCAGGGATCTCTTGACCTGACTTAGCTCATCAGGGATAACTACAGGAGTACGTCAGCTTAAAGGAAATGAATGACACATAGAAAACATGAACTAGGTACACCTGGGACACAATTCTGAAATGTTGACAATCAAAAAATGAGTGTAGTTTGTTCCTGCTTGCTGACTACAGGCAGTCTTTAGGGATATAAGCCACATCTAGTCTTTCAATTAGTAGAATGAACTATGTAGATGTCACACCAAACAAGTTCAGCCATATTTCAGAAGAGGTCAGTAGAGTGAAAGAAATTGGTATATCTGTGGTCTAGCAGAAAAGTCAGGGCACTTCTCTTCAAGGTGGGGTCACACAAAACTAATGAGTTCTGCCAGGAATGACTGAGATGGCCTTGAAAAGAAAGCTTTACTGTCCTCACTGGAGGCTGAAGTTCTACACCCATTCACCAAACACAATACACGACAGCAACAGAACAAGAATTCCTATTTGAAGCTTTTTCATCCCCACAGTGTCCAAACTCACACGCACGTAGATGGGCAGTTGGACAAAATCCTTCGTGGGCTTCAGTGATAGAACGATCTGATGCCCAGAGCAATATGTGCTTTCATCTGCTAGCAAGCATGCTCATCATTTAGTAGTAACGGGCAAATTCTAGCTATCCCTAAGATAAGTCTGAAGTCAAACTGAAGCACAGAAATGGAATGATTGGAATCATTTTTCTGAGGAGTTTGAACATTTGCTTTAAATTGCATTTGTTACAGACCTGAGCTCTTTTGGCAGAGATTTTGCATTTGGATGGACTGGACAACTTGTTTAACAAACGGTTTTCAGTCTGCATTTTGCAAGTCACTTTGATTATTCAGCATCATTTGTTCGATTAGTGTGTTGCATATCTTTATTATTTCTGTTTTCTGATTGAACTTTTTCAGGGGAGTAAGTAACTCATACTATTGATACTGTTCATTTTCAATATATGTGTATATCAAGTTAGTATTATCTTGGTTTCCAGACAGAACTGTAGATTTCTACTTGCCAAGGTACTGTGTTCCATTTAGTGCTTCAACCAAATCATTATTTACAAGTACAGTTGAAAATTTAGTTATTAATTAATGCTAACTTAAATAAAATGTGTATTTTGGAACCAGTATACATGTGTATACATGCACACACACTTTTTCCTACTCTAGATGTAGAATCTCATTAGTCAATCAAGCCGCTAATATATTATTATCAAAAAAGCAGTGTTTCTATATAATTAGGCAGCAGCAAGTCAATCATAAAACCTGGCTTTTATTTTTATCTTCTGTGAAGTTTGCAATGAAATAGAAAAGATCAGATAAATCTTTGGAAGCTAGTGATTTTTCCCAATGTGCTACAAAATCTGCTATTTAAACCAGTGACATCAAAAGAAAATCTTAGTCAGAATATGGTGCAACAAAAGTGTGCATTAAGTAAAGGCAAATTCCTGGAATTTTGTAAATATTAAGCAAAATAAATTTATTTTCTTCTTTATAGAATTCTTCTTCCTGTTGATCTTCATCCATGTCATTTTGTGTGAGCAATTATTTGGACCACAGAAGATAAGTCATAAGTCTGCCTGCCAAGTCTTGTTTGAAACAATAGCTTTGATGCTTTTCCTGCTACTCTGATCTTTGCAGAGGTTGATACCTGCATGTAATAAAGGCAAAATGGGTTATGCATTTGTCCTTCTGATGCTGAGCTTCAGAGCGCAATGAAGCTTACAGTCTGCACTCTGAACTACGTATTTGAGGTAAAAGCCTTGGCACCTGTGTAAGGTGTGGGAACTTCCATGGCACCTGGGAGCACTGCTATCTTCTGGTGTCCCAGGTGGATGCAGCAGAGCTGATATAGATGAGCATGTATTTTTAGAGTCAGTTTTTAGTGACCCTCTTTATTCCATGTTTTTGAAATTCTGTTGTAGAAGTTGGCCATTTAGTGTAAAGATGGGCTCCGACCAGGGTAACTTCTGTTGTCATATACTGATGACAAGATGTGCTTTTTTTTCTGTGTTCGTGATTTAATTTGCATTAGTAATAAATCTATTTGCACAGAGCATGAGAAGATAGGATTAGGGAGAATCGTTTCATCATCACAAAAGCCGAAAAGAAAAATTAAAAAGAGATTCATGTTGTACTAGAGGAGAGACTTAGGTCAGGTTTTCAGCTAGATGCCAAAACTACGAAAGGAGCACACATGAAATATCACATATGTAGCAGCCCGAATAACTGGGATCACAACCTAATTAGTGGTGTTAATGAGACAATCAAAATAAAAAAGATCTGGTATGTTTAAAGGATTCTTTGTTTGAGTACAAATAGACTTGGGCATCTCTCTGGCATGCTTGTAAGCACAGGTCCTGCAAGCACATTGGGGATGGGTTGAAGGTTGGACTAGATCATTTTAGTGGTCTTTTCCAACCTTTACGATTCTGTCATTATTGGGTTGATGCACATTGTGTTTATGATGCAGGAAAAATACTTTCTCATTCTACAGAACAGGATCTGATTACACCAGCTGGTTGATTGAATTGGTGGATGTCAATGGTAAAGCTGGGCAATTGAGGTGTTCATGACTTATATTAAGATCATAAAATTCTTTGAGTTTAAATGTGTGCATTGGTTAATGCTAAGAAGTATACAAAGGAGAAAAAAATGTCATTTTATATGTAACATTCATTGAGTTATTGTTTACTTAAGCATCTTTAGTGATTTGATTTCACAAAGGATACACACATGAACTTGTTGGGAAAATAACTGAAACCTTTCTTTGTGAAGTCTTAAAAAATGGAGAAAGTCACTGACAGTGCCATACTTCTTTCATACCTGTAAAGTACAGCTACAAATACACGTATCCAATAACAGGACCAGCCGCAATTCACACTTAACATTAATAAGGATTTCATGCCATGATGACAAAATGAAGGTAGCATCCCAGACTTGTTTCTGGAGAGCTTATACAAAGTAGAACATCCGAAAAATATTGAACAGTCAGTAATGGATTTTTAAATCCGGAACAAAGAAAGTCCTCCTCAAAGATGAATTTCCTCCAAGCATAAACATCAAAGAGCTTTTAATAAAAGTATGACATATGACAATCTCCCCTGTGAAAGGAGCAGCCAGATTGAAAGTCTGTGTTTCCCTTACCTGATAATCAGTCTCACTGACTTTTCAGTGGTAGGGAAGTTTCATACAGGAATGACATTTAAAAGGAATCTAACTAAAATATTGGAGGCTCCTATTTTTTTTTTTTTTTGGGGGGGGGGGGGTTCCCCCCCCCCAAAGGTTTGATTTTACTGATTAAATATTTAAAGTTATAAAATGAGAAAATGTAGTTTAAAAACAGAGTGAAGAATAACATCTTACATCTTATACGTGCTTATAGATTTTGAGTTCTAAGGCTGAACTAGAACATAGGAGAAGCCTGATGTAAACCACTTTTTGTTTGATACGAAAACATTTCACAAACTCGTACTTGGAGGTAATTTAGCAATAACTTGAAGGATGCAGGTACTAGCTTACAACATTTTTATGTGGTCTTCACAGTTCTGGCGCACACAAAGTTATGTCACCATTTAACATAAAAACCACTTCAAAATTTAAAAAGAAACAACAACCAAAAAAATTCTAACACACCAGCAACCTGCCCCAGCTTTAATTTGCATCTCATTGAAAGGGTGGCTGGTCAGGGGAGATCACCTTTCAGCATGCACAGCAGTAGGTTCATTGTGAGTTTCCCAAGTGCAGGCGAGATAAGGTTAGGAATTCCTGTTCCCGAATCTCTCACGTATATTGTCATTGTGTAGGAGAATATAGAATGTAAAACAGTAGTTTTCATGTGAATATAGCTGTGGCCAAATAATTGC
The DNA here is from genome assembly GCF_019232065.1 of Centrocercus urophasianus. Lineage (NCBI taxonomy): Eukaryota > Metazoa > Chordata > Aves > Galliformes > Phasianidae > Centrocercus > Centrocercus urophasianus. The sequence goes on along the minus strand of NW_024884822.1, from coordinate 4,202,086 downwards.
CAACCACATTCATATGAAATTTGAGAAGTTTTTATTTGATGAGCAAACAAGAAACGACCATTAGCTGCACCTGGAAAGTCTTGAATTTCTGTCTTGGAGACACATTGCTAAATCTAAAGAGGAAAACAGAAGTTTAAAATTATTTTCTCTTTCAATGTGATGAGCAAAGTACTAGGTTAAAAAAATGGAATTGTTCTCAATTGCACACAAGCAGACCTTTTCTGTCCTTGTGTGAAGGTTGACATGAGAACAAAAGAGGCCTTTACTCTTTCATGGACCCACAGAAATGTGACTGTTTTTCTGTGACTTGCAACAGAATTTTTTTCTGAATAATTATAATGTTAATTCTATTTTTGGGATTAAATAAACTGTATTTAGGGTTTAAGGTGAAGCAAATAGTGATGAGACAGTTGAATGAATAATTTCCACTATACTCGAATTCTCAGTTGCTTTTATTTCTCTTTACACTTCCAAATGTGGATCAATGCAACGTCCTCATAATAAGTTTGCATTTTGTATTTTTTTTTTTTTAGTAAATGATTATTCATTATTGAGAATATTGTGATCAATAGTTTAGTGTGATTTATTACATTTCAAATTCCTTTTTTGTCTAATTCAGTTACATGCACAAGTAACCAAAATTGTGTAAGTTACATATATGGCAAACAAATACAGATACAATAAATCAGCTTACTGAAACTAATTAAAATAAATCTTCATTTTCTCTGTGGTCTCATTGCAAAACAAAACAAAACAGCTGAAGCACTGCCGCTATCTACATGCCTGCTCCCTCACATTCTTACTGCTTGCTTTCTGGCAATCTTTTCTGAGTGAGATTCAGTAAGAAGAAATCACAGGTGCTATGAATTCCACTTTTCTCATTCTTACTCTAAATCTAACATCAAGCATATTTGTTTTGTAAATTTAAGTCTGACATTTTGTTTGGTGAATTGCAACCTTGAAATGTACCAGTCGCACTGAACAGAATGAATATTGTATACATATTTTTCATATTTCCATAAACAATGGAAAGGAATCATGTGATTGCACAACAGGGTTAAAACTCAACAGAGGAGAATCAATATGTTTGGAATTTTAAAAGAATCTGATACACAAGAACTGAAACGGGGAGAATGGTAGGAGTGGAACAGCTTCATGCTCGTGCTTCTGTTTCTAGTGTGAAAAACAGCAACCAATCTCGTAACAGGAAACACAGAATGTATCCTTTTCATTAATGGCAGTATAGTTATTTGCCTTATTTTAGTTGTCAACAACTTGCAAAAAAGAAAACAAAGGAGTGAAATGTAATGTGTGTATCCTCAAATTTTCCACATCAACTTGAAGAAAAAACAGCATGAGATAATTCTGACTGTAGTATATAATGCGGATCAGATTTGACACTGCCATCCTGGCTTTCCTAAATAGGTGCCAGCTGTGAAAATAGTCATGGTTACTCAGTTTTTGTTTTCTGTTTTTCTTAATCCTTTTTGCTACAAATAGAATTTCAGTGTAGTTCACAGTTAAAATAGTTTAGATACTTCCATTCTATTGCTCCATTTCATTTGCTTACCAAAGTTCTTTTTGGAGGCAAAAATTAGTTCTACAGTTACATTTCCAGCCTTTCTAGGCAAAAATGTTTTGGGGTTTTTTGCCGTGTTTTTTTTGGGGGGGGGGGAGGAGGGGGTTTTTGGTGGTGGTTGTTTTGTTTTGTTTTGTTTGAGTGCAAGAAGTACAGGGCAATGAAACTTTTCACTGTAATTTAAAATGAAACAACACATTCTTTGCCTAATCTGGAACTGCAGCAGCTGGGTTGAGGAAGCAGAACTGTACAAGGCACTCCAAGCTGAGTGAAGTTTCTTATGAGTTATGTTAAATATCAGATTTCTCAGTGTTCTGAGCCTTGCAAACATATGTGTATGTACAGTTGGAGTCAGTATGACATTTGAAAGTAATATGTACAGTTGGAGTCAGTATGGCATTTTAAACTAAAGTTGTTTTTTCTTTAATCAACCTTTAAAGAAAAGCAGAAATGTGGAAGAGCCATGGTACCAATGGAGAAGTTCTATCAGGCACATGTAATGTTGTAGAAAGACTGTGCTATTTTACAAGGGTAACAGTTTGAGGATCTGTCTATGAATCACAATTGTGTTCTTACTATGTCTTGCAACCTTCTTGTTTTCTGCTGCCTTATACTAAGGAACAGATGAGTGATGCTTTCAAAGACAGATTTGTGGCTGCAGCTGAGCACAGGGAAAGTTTGATCCCTGGTTGTTGGTGGTTCTTTCTTCCCCATAGTGAATACATCCTTTCTGTTAGATCTCCTGGTATAACTTCTTAATCCAAGACTGACAAAAATACCTGGCTTCAAAAAAAATCTCCATTATTATTTTTTAAACTGGCTACAGTCATTTTTATTTCATTGACTTGGAGGAGATGAGTTTCTTGATGGTTCCAAAGTGGAGGACTGGTAGATATGCTTGAGGGCAGGTTTGCAATGCAGATGGACCTAAACAGGCTGGAGGAATGGGTAACTGAGGCCTTAGGAAGTCCAGCAAGGACAAACAGACAAATACCAAATGCCTTGCCTGGCAAGGAACCACCCTTTGCAGCCAATTTGGGCCAGGAAGCAGTGCCCTGCAGGACAGCCTTGGGGTTCCTGGTGCGCTACAGGTGGAAGGCAGCCAGCAGCGGGAGCTGGCAGCATCCTGGGGTTTGGAAACAGGAGCATAGGATGTCAAGAGAAGCAACTGTGCTCCTTTGCTGAGTACTCAACAAACCAAACACAGTTGACTCCCATTCTGTGCTTTCTTAGTATGGTAAGGGTGCTGATAAACTTAAGATGATCAGGGACCTCCAAGATGTTTGGAAGCTGAAGTACTTGCCCTGCAAGGAGAGGCTGAGAAGAGTAGGGCGAAGATAAAGCTTTGCGGGAAGCAAATAGCAGCCTGTTGGTACCTGTGAGGAGGTCATCTTCACAATGGGTGTGGAGGGAGAATAAGCAACAGTGGATGTAAGGTGAAAGAGCTCAGACTGGAAACATAAAAGGGTTAGGCATAGGTTGGGTGTGCTGGAGAGGTTATGCAGTCGTTGGAGGTGTTCAAGGTAGGAAAACAATGAGCAGCCTGGTCTGACCTCAGAGCTGTTCCTGTTTTAGGCAAGAGGTTGGCACTATCGTCCTTTCCAGCTGGACATACTGTGCAGTCCTCTGATTTTGACCAAACCAAGTTGTTTGCTCAGTTCTCTTGAAAATAAATAAATAAATAAATAAATAAATCCAAACATAATGTGGAAATGAGTAGACAGAGGCAAAAAAACCTAATCTGTCTAAATGACCTGAAACTAAAGCAGCCTATTTGAGTGTAAGCAAAGTTATTAAGGGGGTTGTTTCTGAACACCAATGATTGGAAAAAGAATTGTCTAGTATCTTTTGATGAGTCCACATACAGAGCTCCAGAACGGAACATCTGTGAAAATTTTAGGCCCTTTAAACAGAATATCTTCTTCTGTTATGGTTAACATGTTCTTACTTCAATTATTGAATTCCAATATTACAAGTAAAGGTTGATGGAATAGATAAAAAGGCATTCTACAGGCAGGGTGATTTTGAAACTTGTATGTTCCATGTAAATATATCCCCCATGGGCACCAAAAGATAAGGTAAATAAAGACTGCTTATCAGAACTGAGATGATCTTGCTGACTAAGCAGACTGCTCTTACAGTGTGTCCATCCATGCTCTCTTAGAGTCTTAACCTGCACTTTAGGAAGAAACCTAATTTGGAAACCCCCAGAAATGCCATCTTTCCTAACAGCACAGCTGTCATTTTCCCAGCAGGGCAGAGCCCAAGTAGCTGTCCATGACAGAAGCATTCTGTCTATAGGTTTGTTTACTCCGATTACCAAAAATAGCAAGTGATTTATACTTCTTATACTCTTGTAGTGTAACAAGTGTTTCTAGCCTGCTTTTCATAATTGCATGCATACAAATTTGAAAGCAAGACATTTTCCCAGTAAAAGCAACATCAGTACTTACTAGATGTAGTAATTTTTCAATTATTTCTTCCTCTTTTGATCATATGTCAAGATCATGCTTAATTACATTGAGAACAATTGTTCACCTATATTTTTCTTTGATATGAGAATTTCTTGAGGCTACAGAGTAAAAGGCAAAATACTCTTATAACTTACATACTTGGAGGACGTAATCATTCACACACCTTGTAGCTGATATTAAATAAAGGAGCACAGTCAAATGCACTGAGAGATCCTCTAATAAAAAAAAACTTGATTGGTTGCTTTATCTTCTGCCAGAATGAATATGACTTCAGCATATTTAACAACGTTAACAAATCTTTTCTAAAAAGCAAATGCCAACCTTGAATTTACAGTTTCACCCTTTAACCTCCAATCATATCAAGGATAACAGCGTATTTTACAATTTCTTCTGTGGTCCCAGATAAGTAATAATTGCTACTAGAATCATTAAACAAGTTAAAGCATTTAACTTCATTATAGTAGTTCCTGTTAGTCAGGCACGTTGTGCCATTATCAGGCCTTTTACATCAGTAGAAACAATTGATAAATCTGTAATAATTCTGCGTCTCAAAGATTGGATAATGATCCCTTGTAATTCTGTGACATGACACACACAAAGTACTCTTTTCAGTGTGTAATTTCTCATTTCAGAGAACGTTAACCAGACTCAAGAAAAAAACGCTTTTGTACAATCTGTTCAGTGGAATGTAAATGAATGTGGAGAACAGTTTCCTAATAAATGAGCCACCATTGTGATTATTTTTGGTAACATTTGCTGTACTTAATGGTATCATCCATCTAAGGATTTCTGCATTTATCCTGTTTATAGGATGGTTAAAACCTTTATGGAGGAACCATTAATTTTCTTGCAAATGTCACTGACTTCGAATGCTTTGATCATTCCAAGATTAGCCCAGCCCCTGTCATCAGTAGTCTCTGATGAGTTCAGGCTGATTTGCTTTGTATATCAAAGGCATAAAAGGACCACTCTGAGTCTCAGTTTTCTGGGCTACACTTTTGAAGTCTCCTGAATACACATGAGCCATCGTTACAGGAGAACGAAAGGCAGAGGACCACTGTGTGTATGGTGGGCAGTTTGCTTCTGAATTTATGTCTCCTTTCACCAAAGACATGGGCTACCTCTGGAACAACTGTCTTCATGAGTGCAGTTATTGGATCATAAATACAATTATACTCATTAGTATTAAAAATTTAAAACAAAAAACCCTCAGACGTTCCAGTGTAAGATAATCAGAGCTGTGCCCTGTGTATCTCAAGACAATAAAATGTAGGGAGCCGCAAAGTCGACATTCTTTGTACATGATGAAATCTGAAATTGTTTGTTTCAGAGCTGAAAGGAATCAGATGCTTCGTCTTATGATTTTGTTTTCAATCTATTTTCCTATATTTTATATTTAACTATATTTGTATTTTAAAGTATGCATAGAGGAAAAAGACAAACAAAACCCTGTGTATTTCATTACATTTTAAATAGCTGTCTTCCATATTTGTAGTTGCATGTCTTCTCAAAACAAGCACCTCAGTCAAGATTTTCAAAACTGGTTCTTAAAATTAACACCTGGAATGCCTGTTGGAACTCCTCATAGATGTTTGGGATTTTATTTTTGTGGAATTCCTAAGTGTTTTTCTTTAAAAAGGAGACTTCATTCAGCAATGACATTATTCAAAAAGCATAAAACAGAATAGAATAGTTCAGTTGGAAAAGCTCTTCAGAGAGCATTTCCTCCAAATGCCCAACCACTCCACTGCTAACTAAACTTAAGGCATGTTACTGAGGGCATTATTCAAATGTCTCTTGAACACTGACAGACATGGGGTATCAGCCACCTCTCCGGGAAGCCTCTTCTTCTTGGTGAGATGGACAGTATATCATTATGATGTATGTCTCATATACCATTAGGCAATAATAGTAAGACCACAATAGACTTCACAATAGTAACAATGATCAGTGAAGAAATAAGAGTGCAACAAAGAAAAAGCAGAGCTCTGTATCTCCAAAATATGGAGAAAGCTGAAAGCTTCTGGTAAAAATGGAGAAGGATTGTATTAAACAGCATGACTGAAAAATGGCTGTATATTTGTTTGTATAAATGGAGACATCAAGTCACTGACAGGTGAAACTTTCTCTTACTCTTTCTCTTAGGTGTTACAGGTTGGGATGCTCTACAGCTAGCTGTCTAAAAATGTAAGTCAGTTAAGCTCCAATATTACAGATGGGCTATTTTAAAGGTTTTAGGGAATGGAATAACAAAACAATGCAAGGGATTACTGAATATGTTTAAAAGAGTGTTAATTAGAATTAATGAGATGAAAGCAAAAAAAAAAAAGTGCGCAGTGATGTTAATATTCAGGTGAGGGTTATGGAGGGAACAATCTGCCACTGCAGATAGACATTGGATGCCACACCACGTGACATCCACAACTAGTTTCAACTGGCCAAGTCAGTGTGATTACTGCATTTTTTGCTATTATTATAATTTCTGGAGAGCCTGCATCATAGTCATTCTACATTTTTTAGGCACAGGCAAACATAGGTACCTATTACTGTGATGAATTGGTACTTCAGTTAAAGAAGCAAACTCTGAGAAGAGGGTAAGGCAACAAGAGGAAAGGAAGACAGAAACTGTGGCAGAAAGACAGGATGTAATGTAACTGGAATTGTAGATGTGCAAGGTGTACCTAGCTGGCAAGAGCATTTGCTCTTTCTAATTCCTGTCTTCCACTGTTTCCCCAAGTGTGTGGCTGGGAGCCATCTTGTACCAATAGGGATGTGGATGAAGTTACCTATTTGGCTATTGCCAGCTCACATTTCTACACTATTTTCACATATTATTCTCCAAATTAAAATAGGAGCTGTGAAGAGAGCAATTATATGGGATTTTTTTCCCACATTGACTAAAGTCTTTTCACTCAGAGCACAGATGGCCCTCTACTAGTCTCCGAACAGTGCTCTACATACTGCAGTCCCATGGGCCAGAACATGTGCTGCTTGAAAAGACAGCCTTCAAAGGGAGCACATGCATTAGATTGTAGCAGCTCTCTGGAGTGCCAATACATGTGTTGGATGCTTCATAATACAGAATTTTTAGGACAATTTACTTTCTTTGTCAAGAATTAAAAAGAGCTTATTGCTTCATTCGCTGTTTGGTGCAGTACTGCTCCACATACTGTAAATGTTTTGGTCAATTTTAAGTGTAATACCTGTCTCTCCCTTCTGGAACATCTCTGAATATTCTTTAGTCTCTCACACTTTAACAGCTTTGACATCTGAGTGGAGTATTTTTTACTTTTTTTTTTTTTTTTAACACTTGTCAACAAAGCAGCTTTAGCTCTCTGTAATCTCCCTTTTGTGCACAGTACTCGATGGCTGAGTCAAAGCACAGCTATGCACACTCACCTGCAGACACATGCACACAATGTTTTTATGCCTGTTTTCTTTAGGATCTCAGTGAGAATTATGGTGGGTTACTTTTGTGGCAGAAAACATAGATGTTATATGTACTAACAAAGCAGCTGTGTAAAAACTGAACACATTCAAAGCAAAATTATCACCCTACTGCACCCCAAAATAGGCTTGTTCTTAAGTGTCACAGAGACTCCTGTTCTTCAACTTTTCACTTGTAAATATATCTAAAGAAGTAAGTGCAAGAAGGTGTTAATAATATGACAGGAAAAAAATTGCATTATATGCCTCCAAGTGCTACGTTTGGGTAGGCATCTTTTATTGTGTCACATTGTCACAAGTGAAGTCGTACTGTGATGCTTACACAGTTCTGTGTAGTGAGAAAAAGTGGCTTCTTTTCGCAGATAATTTAAATGCTTGGCCTAGTTACATGGGTGATTTCCATCATTAACAGAATGGGATTTTTTTTTTTTGTGATTGCTACCAGAAGAAAAATGTTGTGAAGCTTGTGGGAATTTTCTGGCACAGATGCATTTAGATAGTAAGAGTTGTTTTGGACTGAATAAAGCAAGACATTTTTTGATTGTTTCCATGATGACTGAATGCATCATTAACCCCTTTATTGTTGACATCCTACAGAGACCTGATATGTAGTCTTAATTATTTTAAAAGACACTTTTTTGTTACTTAGCTGGTGATTAAAAGTAAATTAAAAGATGGCAATGGCAGACTATTGTTGTTCATTAACAGATCTAAAATCCTAATCATCTAGTAAGGGACTAATTTTCACTTAATTTTTGAAACAATAAGTACACTGATGTAGAAATTATTTGTGCTGCTTCTATCAGCTAATTAACCAAATCACTAGAGAGGGAGAGTGATTATTTTCTATTAATCAAATGGAGAAATCTAAAGTAGGAATCCCAGTCAAAGCTCTTACTAGTATTCTGTATAACAATAAATGATTTTGAACTTGAAGTTCTAAACAGTGTTGAGTATTCTTGCAGGGGTGAATAGGAAGGGCAAATGCGAGAGCAAGGAGACCAGAATTCTCATTCATGTTTGCAGAGACAAAAGATGAATTATGCTGCAGGAGGCAGTGATGGAGCATACAAGAATCCTGCCTTAAATTGCAGAGCAACTGCAAAAAAGAAATAACTATTAAATCATGTGGAAGATTGTCCTTTCACAAAAATTTGTGGATTTTAGTGAAAAGCAAGACCTCCAATTTGTTGATTCAAATAATGTTCCAGTTCTCAGCATGAATTGTAGTTAATGCTTATGTTACTTCTTTTCCTTCATTTTCAGGCTTTTGTCTGGCAGATGGTGGTTCTTGCACTGAACTGCAACAGCAATTGCTGAGGTTGAAACCCTGCTTCTCTCCCATATAGTTCCAGAACACCTGGCAGGTAGGACTGATGATCATAGATGATCTTGGAGAATTCACATTCTTATTGAGGAAGTATCTCCTCTATGAAGGAGCAAGGATATTGCAAAAGTGGTGGCAAAAGATGTAATTGAAACAAGGTTTTTATACATTTCTGACATTAAGAATGAAATATTTCAGAACTGATACACTGTATGGAAACCTTAAGAAAAACAAAGGCAAAATACACAGGTTTGGAAAATTTTTTATTGGCAGATAGTCTGTTCAACTGATAAAAAATTACTGAATGTATTCAGGTAGCAAGGAAAAAAATGTCTATTGCCTGTTGTATTTTTAAATAGAAAAGTATAGCTATTAAAAAGGACATTCAGCTACAGTGGAGGAAGAAAATATTGGATGCCATGAGACATGTGCCTGTCACTAAAGCTCTAGAACTTCAGCTGCAAACTCCCATGTAGATTCATTGTCATTTCTCAACTCATACAATAAATGTGTAACTGGCAATTTAAAGAGTTTTCTATCTCAGCTTGCACGTGGTGCAGGTAGGTAAAAATTTAGAGTCAAACATAGAAATACTCCTCTGTGCACTTAGGGCTAAGCACAGTGGGGTTTGGTGGGATTTCACTCATGATAAGGAGCTCTTGTACCAAAAAAGAGAGAAGCAATTTTTGAGCGCTGTATCTTCCCTCTTCCTATTTGTGACTGTTCCTTGGCTGACAAACTGTTTCTATTTCTTCCATGGTTCTGGTTTACTAGTTCTGCCTGCAGCAAATTGCTAGACAGTTCCTAAAAAAAAGTCAACCAAAACAGTCAGAAATGAAGTTTGAGCAAAAGGATTCTTTCAGTCAAGTGAATAATAGCTAATAGTGTTGGCCCAGCCTGCTGCTGTAAATGCAGACTTTCTATTGAAAGAAAAAATGTATGAAAGCTAAAATAAACTGAGTGTTATCTGGACTAATAAAAGGAAATACTTTGTGTGTTACTCGCATGTGCACAATTCCCTAGGTGATGCTGTTGTCAGTGGTTTTGAGGTACAAATGCTGTATTGCTTGTTCCACATTATTGTCTCAAATAACTTGTTGCATTTAGCTTCTTGTCATTTGTTATTCCTAATTTTCATTGCTAATGATTTTGTTGACCTTTGTGTATTGCGCAGGTTAAAGTTTGTATGTGTGCATTTATCTACATTTTGATATGGCTTCTTACTGGACTGTATTTTTGCATTGTTTGTTACATATATTAAAAATTAATGGGAAGATTTATTAGAGAAACAAATACTGATTATATTAACCTTGGCTTCGTTCTTACACTATTAGAGGATCTGTAAATGCCTACAGATTTTCCTTTCCTTTGTAATCACAGACACTTTATTTATTTTTATTTATGGAAGCTATTTAAGACAATTGGTTAGTGCTCAGCTTTAAACGAGCTTTATGTAAAAGTAACTGGCTGAGTCAGTAAAGAAAAAAATGACCAGATGGCAACCTCAGTGTGGGATAGAGATAAATGTGAATCTAAAATGAGGAATGTCCCAAATAATGAGGGTCATTTGAGAGTAAGATAGTATGCGCACTTTGTGGCCATGAATAATGCATTCATGTACGTACTTCAGTAATTGTGATGCATGAGTTCTCTATAGACATTATCACAAGATCAGTTTTACATGGGAATCAAGTGCTTTAGGTACCTTAATTATTTATAATATGTATCTGAGAGAAGAAAAATGTTTGAATTTTCTATAACTGCTTTTAGTCTCTGTGTCAAAGAAGGGGACGGGTGAATTGGGGAAGAAATCCTTTATGACCTTGTCATGCTCAGCTCTGCCATGGCAGAAACTATTCTCTCAATTCCTCTTCTTCTTTCTGCCCATTTTAATGGCAAACTGTTCAACTCTGCAAATCAGTGAGGTCTGATTTGAGTTGGTAAGACTATACCATCCTACCTTGAAGAAACTGTGGAAGTCAGTCTGTCCCACCTGTTATTCACTGTGTTAAAAATTACACACAGAATTGGCACCAGGAACTCCCTGTCTAAAAGGACAAGTCGCAGCACTTTCCCTTATGTAGTTATTCATGTCTTATTCCAAAAAACAAAACCAAGGGAAAAGGTGTTGTTCTCCTTTGTTTTAATTCCTAGCTCCGGTAATAGGGAGAACTGTTGAAGCACAAGCCAGCTAAATCAATGAGAAGGAAATGCTAGTGCTACCAAAGTGATTTGTTGTGGGAGATTTCCTGCAACATGAATGCTGCTTGGAGCTCAGTTTGTAAGTTTGTTGATTCTGCAGGAATGTCAGGTACAGGGTTTTACTGATTGTTCCTCTTATGCTTGCTTAAGTCAAACAGCCAACAATCAGGCCCTTATGATGACAGAAAACAAGCAGTTACCAATTTTGCTACTTGCAGCAATAACTGTCCCAGAGACACCTTTGCATTGATGCTCCCCTCCGATACTCTCTGCTCTTCTTTCTCTTCCCCTTGTTCCAGACAGTTGCAGAAGCAACTACACTGCTCTTTGTTTATTTAGGATATACTCAGCACAAGTGTAGGAGCAGGCTGAAGTGATTCATAGAATTCCTTGCAAATGGTAGAAGTTGTTTGTTTCCCATGAAAAATGAATGCTCTCTTCTTGCTGGAAAGACATTCCTAAGTATCTTCCTTAAAAAAGAAGTCTCTTCCTTCTCTAAGGAAAAACAGAGACCAGCGCATTAGCAGCATGCTCAGACCAGGAATGATCACAATCATGTTCTTCTGCAAATTATCCCGTGAATCTTGTGTGTAACTTCTAACCTATCACCTCTCTTCCCCTGAATTATCTCTAGTTCCAATAAGTCCAGTATTTGGATTCGAAGCATTATGGATTCAAGCTGTGGTTACTTCCATTCTTCTGAAATCAAAAGTCTTTGGTAGCGGGCTTGACAGGTAGTTTGAGAATAGCTCCACTTAACACTTCTTTTCCCGAGGTTTGAGACCCCAGTGGGGAGACCAGCACCACCTTCCTTAGAACTGACGATCATTTGAGTGTGTTCTCCCATAATGTTTTTTTTTTTTACAGGGCTGCTGATTCAGTTTACTTCTGCCACAATATGTTTGGAGCATGCATTGTGAGGTTACCCCAGCTAATACATACATATGTATTAGAGAACCTTTTATTTGTGTCTGATTGATAAGTTTGGTCCCACCCACGTAATTAATATAAGCTTAAAGTATTACATACTTAATACCTTTCAGGATAATGGGTTCTGCTCTTAGTGCTAGGCAGTGGAAGAATGCACCTCCTTTGAAGATCTTTGGTTTTGCAATGTGTTCAAGTGCAAATGAGCTCTAATGAGAAAAAAAATCAGTTTCTTACAACACAAATTTAAACAATGGAATAGCATTACAAAAGTTAAAGAACCAGTTGCAACACTGAGATTGTGGTAAATCATACCAACCACATTACTTGCTATCAAGCCCCTGCAAAATGGCAAGATTGGCTAATTACTTTCTGCCTCCCCTTTGGCTGTCATGGCACCAAGAGATTCAGCTTTCCCAATCTGACCCTTTGCCATTGCTGTTAAACCGTCTGAGGGTTAAATATGAGACTGGCTCAGAGAAGCTGCTGCAGGCAACTTTTCTCTCCAGCACGATAGGGCATGAGGCTTTTTTTCTCCTTATCTTACACCCTTCAATTCCTAAGATCGTGTAATGTGACGTTGCATGTTAATGTGAGAATTACAGCATTTCATCTCATCTTCTATATTGTCATTTTATTACCATTTTTGCTGTATTTGTAAAGCTTCCTTGGCTTTAGGTTTCAGGCTGCTTTCTCTGCTTGCAGCCTGTTGAAGACATATTTTGGTAAAGCTTCATATCTCATATCGTCAGAAATATTAAATATGTGCTCTGCTTAATGGTTTTCTTTTTTTTGTGCATCCTGTTGAAACAAAACAGATGGTAAAACTGGGAACAGGATGTTTCTCTTGGGTAATACTTCAATTCAAATTCAGTGTTAATTTTAGGATCCTTTGTGGGGATCCCGTTTTTTTTAGAGTACAAGGACAAGTTATCCTTAGAAATAACAGCAGGAAAATTGCGAAGAGTCTAGAGGAAAAACTTCTCTGTACGTTTTATTTAAAGCCTGTTGGATTTGTGCCATGGGGAATATGTTGCAACTGGAATTTTAAAAAGCCTGGATCATTTCAGGATACTTGCAATTCTTACTAAAATAACAGTAATAAAATTTCACGGTTGAGAGCCTACAGAGATCACAAAAGGACTGAGGAAAGCACTTCCCTCTTATCTACACAATAGCATAATTGGCTTAGTGCATTGGTGGAGATGCATCATCCCCACACAAGACAACAGGTAGCTGACTATTTACTGAGCTGGGACTGAGGGGACCAGCAAGCTGGTCTGATGCAGCAGCATTTGCACTCTTTGGGCAGTATTCCTGAGACTCAGATGTTCTGTGCTGATACTTCACTATTAAATATTTTCCCAATATCATGAAAACTATTGAACTGAAATTCCAGGGCTTTTACTTTCTTTGTGAAGAAGCTCTTGGTAAAATGTTTCTCCAGCTTTGACTGCTTCCTTAGAGCCTTAATCTAAACTCAGTTAGGGTACCGGGAGTGCTAAGGTCGCTCCTGCTCTTCTGCTCTGGGAAACACAGGGCTTCATTGAGCTGCCAGCCATCAGTGCAAGCAGCACTACCATCCCACTGGGCACAGCACACTGCTGAAGGTGTTCTCTCCTGAGCACTCCTGAGAGCCCTCATCCAAACATGTGCTGATGACATCATCACAGATAAGCAAGAAAACAGCACTGCAAAGAGAAAGCTCCCGCACTGATCTTACCTGGCATCTGCATTAAAATAATTCTGAGAGCTCACTCCCTTTTCCATGGATCCTCTATGGTGAAGTAGGACATTAGGACCTCAGGCTTTCAGGAACATCAGTTAATAGAAAAGTCCCATCTGGCTGCTTAGGTATTCCAGAGGAGAGTATATTTTGCTATGGCTGGAGGTGTAAATAAACAATTCTATGCATTCCCTACTTAAATTCTCCAGATAACATGCAGTAAAATTGAGGAAGCTGTATAATGTATCTACCAACATTTTTGTGGTTAAAAAAAAAAAGAAAAGAAAAGAAAAAAAAAAAAGAAAGCATTTTCCTCACATATCCGAGGTCTGTTTCTACCTGACATGACATACTGTTCTTTTCACTTCTTTCAATTGTTTTGATTTTTTAAAATGTAGTTCCCCCAGACAAAATACATGGAACACAGAGCTCTCCCACCTTGTCCTGGATGTGCCACCTGGCACTCAGCGCCTTCCAGTGCACTGCTCAGCCAGCCACAGCCTCTTGCATCTCTTTTGACTGCTGTCATTCCTCACGTTGGCTCCAAGAGTCATCCTGCCAGCTGTCCCACTGCTGCTTGCATTTGTGAAGCTGACAAGCAATTGAACTGTTGCACATTTTATGAATGAGCATAAACTTAGACTTGATGGTGCTTGCAAAAGAATTCAGAGGACAACAAAGGCATTGCTCAAGCACTGACATGTCGTCAGAAGGGCAGCAAAGCAATTTTCCCTCCCTGTAATCCTATCAACCAAAACCAATCAAACTACAACTATAAAACAAAAACATATCTGAAATAGATGTTCAGTGTCTTACATACTGATGTCTATTTGCCTTTAATTCAAAAGCATGATGCCAGTTAAGTCAAAGTTTTTTCTTTTTTTTTTTAAACTCTTTTTTCAAAACATATCTTTGGATAGTCTACTGTTATTGTTCTGTAATTTGGAAGAAACCTAAGGGGAGGACATATTAATGATTGTGAGGTTAATGACATCTTTAGTCTATTGGGCTGTGTCAGACTGCTACTAGGATATTCCCCTGCAGCAATTGAACACATCCTTCATAGTAAGGAGCAGACTCCCAGCCTAGCACTGCTTCTGTTAGTGTTGTCAGCTAAAAGAGTTTGCTCAAGATCATGCTGGGTTTATATGGGAGGCATAAGGAGATCAGTATTTGAACAAAAATGTAAATCACATGAAAATGGATCCACGATAAGCAAAGAAAACCAAAAATTTGCATCCTGACCTTCTCTTCTACTGTACATTACAGAGGCAAGCTTCTGTTTCAGAAGGATAATGAGATATACAGTGTGATTAAGCTTTCATCATTATGCAATTTTTGAAAGTGTGAACTGATTTTTTATGTTTAAAAAGCTACCATGTCTTCATTTTCCTTTTATCTTCACTTTTAACCTTCTTAACACAATGATAAAGTAATAACAGGACTTTCTAATTTGAAATTAGAAAGGGATGTCATACTTCAGAGAGTAAGAATCCAGTAAGTTTAGTTGACTAGGATAAATTTGTATCAGCCTATATTAAGTGCTAATGACACACATCACTAGAGGCCTTCAGGCATCTGAATCCCTTTGATATATCTATTCATCCATCTTTCAAGTGCTGGGCATGGATCTCATTAGAGTAAGTGATGCCATCCAAATAGTGGTTAATTGTTTGTTATTGAGTGCATTCTTTATTCCCAAAAGGTTAGGGTTATTCAGACAATTAGGTTTTAATACAAACTCATCACTAGGCTCAGTAACAGACCTGTCAGTGTGTGATGTGGTTCCTTTCATTCTGACTATTTCTTGGCTGTAAAGGAAATGCTACAGAGGAAAACTTAGTCTTTCTAACTGCAGATGAATTTCCTTCAGATTCCCTGTGTCTCTAACATCTTTAACATTTCCCTCACCATAATCTCATCGTGGTATTCATTTAAATGAATTTAAAGCACGTATCAGTAGCAATTCAGAGATGTCTAATTGATTGTTCTCAACAGAAATCTAAAGAGGCTGAAATCTTCATTGTTTTGGCAATTCTTTGGTTTTGAAACGGCCCTAACAGTTGATAGTATAATTAAGAGAGCGGTTTTACTTTGCTGCAGATCTCCTGACATCGGTTATGGGTATCACACAAAGGAGTTGATCTCACTATAGTAGATAAAGCTTTAGACTGCAGCTCTCGAAGCTATAGGACGTGGTGCTGTTTCAGATCATTGCCTTGGGTACAGATCACCAAACAGTAAAGTAGCTCGTTGCAGTTATTTTTTAGAAAAGACTCGGTAGTCTTTCACTAATACAATATCGAAAAACGTCACAATCTTTTAATCAGCAATTTCCACTGATTTTTATGATCAAAAGAACTGAATTGAACATTTACAGAGCTTTTTGGGTTACAAAATAAGCTCTTCAGTTCCTCTGAAAGGGTATATAGTTTTGGTGCTAAGGAGAGCAGATAAATAAGCTGATAAAAGGAAAGATGGTATTTCCCTTTGGAAGCTGAAGTTGGTCTGGTTTAAATTTGCAAGCAAATGTGCACGGTTCTCTTCATTAAACCCCTCAGGAACAGGACTCTGCAGCTTTCACATAACTTTTGTCACAAAAGAATAGATGTTAGGAAGGCTGACTGAATGCAATGCACGTCTCCTTTCAGATAATACATCTATCTGTCATTTCAGTTAGAATCTGGATGGCTGACTTTTGATTACTCTACAGGTCTGATGTCTGCTTGTAAGAACTACACAGGGAAGTAGCCCTTACTCCTCCATGTAGCAATTGTCAGCTACATATCGATGTACGTTGCTGGGTTGCTCAAAGTCAGCGTGATTCTGTCTTTCATGAGACAGCAAAGAGTTCATTATGAGGTTTGTAAACTACCATTACAAGCCTAAACTCCCCCATTTGTAACTAATAATGCAACCTGATTATTATTCTGATATATCTTTTTGCTTCTGAAGTGAGTCTGGTTTCAAGGGCCCCAGGTAATGTAGGGTGACAGCTGAAAAGATGCAGTGAGTCCGGGCTGACGCTTTGGCTCAACTTATTAGATGATCTGTGGAGTGGGACATTCATGGCAGCTGCACTGGAAGCTATTCATCCATCTTTTTGTATAGTGGTTGTGAGCAGAGATAATGGTTAAATCTGTGAAAAGAATCAGTGAGGACATTACAGAAGACAGAGTGAAGAGGCCCTGGGCCTTTGTCTAGATGTCTTGGGACTTATTCTTCTGAAAGGAAATGAACACTTTTCAGATTTGTGGTATAAAAATACAGTATTTTGCAGGTTAAAATTCAAGCAGCTTTCTTATAATAACTGAAACCACCACTGAATTTCCTGAGATGCAGTTTGATCCCAAAACAAAATCAGGTTAAACATTTTGGTGTCAAAGGAATTGCAGAGTTTTCCCTATAATTTGCATGCTGTTAGAGATAATAAGGAGTCTTTTATTATTATCTGGTATCAGGTAAGAATTCCCTCTGGCCTATTAGGTAGGCTGTTAGCCAGCATGTGTTTCTACTTTGCTCCACACCCCAAACTATTAGCTTTTCCATTGCAAATCCATGTTGGCATCCTCTAGCAGGCATGCTCACTGGAAAAATTCTACGTAAGTAATGAATATACACTATATACCAAAACTTTGGGATTTTTCTCTGTTCGTAGTCACAAATTATTTGACCCTTTGACCTCTTAGAAATATCTAAACAGTTTTGTAGTCATGAATTTAGGATTATTTAGGTGGGAGAACTGGAGAGCAAAGTATTAGTGTAATATTTCTGAATGAACAGGGTAACTCATTTGTGCACTCTTAGTTGATACTAAAAAACTTTGCACTGCAGGAATAATTAATACAGTACAGTTGTGTAAAATTCTGAGATATGTATTACTTCTCTTTCTTCCCATCCCTTTCTTACCCTTCCCTCTCCTTCCCTTCTCATTTTTTTTTTTCTCTGTATTTTAATCAGAAATATGTTAAAGAATTGAGTTGCGAGTGTTTAGCATCTTTTTTTTTTTTTCCCTAGAGCTTCATGAAGTAGTTCAACATTGTGCTGGGCTGCTCCAGCAACTTTGTTAGAAGTGAAATTTGATAAACTTGAATGCCAGTCACTTCATTTGGCACGTGAGTTATTTCAGTGGTGAGTTACACTGCTATTTCTGTCACAGCAAACAGACCCAACAGCTGACAAAGGTTCATCTTTCAGCTGCTTCTTCACATGGTCATTGCTGTGTGTGTTGTCTGGGAGAAGTGATTACCAGTTCAGTTGCTCCCACAATTTGCACTGTCCAACTTAAATTTTTTATAAAACTGAATTGCTGACACAGGATGCAAGCTGTAGGTCTCATTGATGTGTCTCAGCATTTGGAGTACTAGTTTAAAAACATGTCCTGTGGATTAACAATATGCCTTGGGCTTTTAGTGACTTTAAGGATTTTTAAAACATTGCTATCTGTTTATTGCATATGAGGGACTTGCTAATCCTTGCCATCATGGCAGACTTGGTTGCAGCAGCGTCTCTGATTTTAAATGTTTGAGGAAAGTGCAGAGTGGTGAGAGTCAGTTCAGGGGATAAAAATAAATATGATAAGAGAAAATGTGATCTCTGAGAAACGATTGACAGAACTGGGCTTGTTTAGACTGGAAAATACAACTGTATACCAGTCTAAAAAGGAATAAAGTCTGTCACAGAAAAGAAGGTAATAAATTGTTTCCCATGTCCTTTGCAGATCAGGATAGGGGATAGGACAGTAAGTAATGGGATTCATTTTCAGAGAGGGAGCTTTAGATTGGATGGCAGGAAACGAAAGCAACCAAAGCCACTTTTCTGACTGTAACAATAGTTAAGCACTTGGATATGTCATCCTGGGAGGCTATGGACTTTTTCTCATATCAAAGATTTTGAAGAACAGGTTTTGGTGTAGCTTGTCCTGCTTTGTTGAAAGAGGTGGAGTTTATGACCACCGAGAGTTTTCTTCATGCTCCATATAGAAACCTTGATTTATGGTTTTTGTTTTTGTTTTCCATAGAAAAGAAATATTTTCCTAAATGGGCACTGCTATCAAATTTATGTTTCCATGGAATACGTGGGCATAAGGGTAATGGAAAGCCAAATTTATTGGACTGACTCCATCATTGCTAAATCATTATTCAAGCTATTGTCTCTTTCTCTGTCTGCTTTGTTCTTATAAAAATCATATCTTAGTTTCCTTTTTGACTTTGAGAAATGGGGAGCAAGCATATAACTGGTAGATTTTAACTCTGTCCCTTTGTCAGCTGTAACTACTATGAGAAATAGGATCTTGGTTGTGCTATACAGGTTAGATGCAAGATATAAAGGATTTTTTTTAATTCTAATTCAAGTTAAATATTATAATCAAATGTAGTTTTATTATTTAGCAGATGTGTCAGCCTGTGAAATGAATTCCAGTTTTATAATTTGCTGTTTTTAATCAATAACCAATGCTTGGCATTTCCTTTGGAATAAATCATATAAAGTAAAATATTTTAACACTAACCATGCTTTCCATTGCTTACAAATGGCAAACCATCATGGCTGTAGCAAATCATCAGTTTTCACGCAGAACCACAATGCTGTGAATTTAAAAGAACATTAAAAATATACATCTAGTGGAGTAATGATCACCACCAATGGTAGAGTTGAAATAAATAGATCACAGTGTTAAGAAAAGGCTATCATAACTGATAGTTCTGAAATTCTTCAATTTTCTTGCAGTAACAGAACTGCATATAAGTAGTCTGTGGCCTCTCTGTTTCTCTGGGTATTTATATTCCAAAATAGTTACTAATTGTCTTGGAGAAAAAAATCAAATTCAAATACAGGATCACATTTATGCAGAATTGTAATATTAAAAATAAAACAGTTGTGGAATAAAGCTAGTCAAAGATGAGATCCAACTCATCTCCTTGTTCTGTACTTTTATTCTTTGTTTATCTTTTTGCGAGGTGAATTTTGGAGTAGAGACTTTTTAGCTGATTCCTATGTGCTTACTGAACAGTTGTAAATTCCAAATGTACATTCCACTCATCTTTAATAGAGACTCTGAGTACCAACTGTCTTAACTGAACATCGATACACAGTCTAATTATGTATTTATATAGTAATAGTATATACAGATACATTGAATGTGCTCAGATATTGACTGACATTAATAGCCATTCTGTCTTAATAAAAAGCAGAAAATGCTATTTAGGAGGTACTGTTCACTAGTATAACATGATGTCCTGCAGAACAAGATCCTAATTGTCATGATATGGTAATTAATGATGATGGGACCAAAGATACAGTTTAATGCATTTTGGAGATAGAGAAACCCTTTTTCGGAGGGAAGCAAGAGACCTTTTCCATGATTACTTTATGAAATCTCTTATGCTCAGGAGTTAAGAACAAATATCTTTGCACAAATACGTACGCACACAAAGGTGATAAAATTATGACATAAGAACCTGCTGGCATTATATCCTAACTTCATTCTTTTTGTATTTGATTCACTTTCTCCTTTTGCAGCTTTAATGAAATGGGAAACAAATGAAAAATGTTTGTGGTCCTGATTATAGAGCACTGAGCAGCACCATTTCAGCACATGTACATACGAATCACAGCTCAAATGGATCTTTGATTGCTCATGTCGCTTTATACAATTTATGATTTGTGATATCAGAGAGCACCAGAAATCATTTTTGATACATTACATTACAGCCCAGTTCAAATCTGCTGTGGAAAAACAAGTCAAGTGTTCTGCGAGCCAATTGCTATCTCCATTATTAGGGAATGCTCCAGGAGGCTTCCTTTTATTTGCATCAGTTGTGTGATTTAATTTAAAAATAATACTAAGTATTTAACTTGCTCCCTTCATTTTAAAAGAGTGCTTCTTAAAAACTGAGCGAATTCAATAAATGGTTGGAGACACAGACAAAGCATAAATAAGCCCTGTCATTACAGGTTTGATGATTCCTGATTTAAATAGTTTTTTATCAAATATGAAATGTCCAAATTACCTAATCAATGTTAGTTGTGTGATAAAGTATTTTTACAGTACTTATTCTCCAGTATCTTATCTCCTACCTGCAGGATGTTTGTTGATAATACTTCCTTCATGTTAGACAAGCAGACAATAATAATTTGATTTTACAGTTTGCTATCTTGTGCAGAACAGTACTTTAAAAACTCTTTCATGTTTTGTGCTCTAACAAAGTCTATTACTTTTATTTGTTGATACATTGGAAAACCTCAGCATTAATACTGTGGATTTTCTTATTTCTTTCTTCTGTTCTTTTATTCTTTTTGCTCTTCTTTTCTTCTTCTTTTTCTCTATGTCTCTTTGTTTCTGTGTGACTTTCTTCATCTTTTTTTGCCTTTGCCCTTTTTTCCTTGCAGTCAGTTTGAGATACTAACATTGTTGTAAGCCACACACTCACACGCGTTAAATGAAGATCGTGTTACTTTTTGTCACTTGAACCAAGGTGGCACCAGATGCAGAAAGAGTGGCATATATGGTTTCCAATATGAGAAAGTAGGATATTGTCAATACTTGAGTAAATATGGCTGTTCTGATCACAAATCATAAAAACAAAAAGAAATTCCCCAAACTCATTTTCAGATAGCCTCCAATTTAAATGTCACCAACACTTCTTAATTACTAAAACATTGCACAGTTTCTTAATAAAACATTAATTACAATATTTCAGTTCAGAGAATATTTTAAACTATGAAACTATTTTCTGTTACTTCTGATCTTAACAGCTGGTGCTCATAGTGGATTTCAGTTTTGTCAGGATATGTCAGACTCTATCTAAGCTTTTTAGGGGATGGTCTTGGATAGCTTGATTCCATTCCATCAAAGCCAATGAGCAGTTTCCAAATTATTTTGGCAGGTATACTCATTACAGATGCATTTTCATCACTCTAGAAGGAACTGTGCTGTTGGAAGACAAATAGTGGATTATATTTGAACTTTCTATTACAATAATTCTCCTTGTGATGGTGAAAAATATGATTTGGGGGGGGGTTATTGATACCCAAATGGCACCAATCTTATTTTGTGCCTATACCTGAATGTACGACTATTTATCAACTTCATCCCAGCACTACTTTCTGTACTGAATGCCTTCAAAATGAGAGGCAAAACCTCCAGTTTTGGAAACCCTCCCAGAATGTAACCTGGTAGGGCAAAAGGATGAGCTATCTGATTTTCTCAGTGTGGCAGGTTATGGTAATGGTGCTTGTCTACTACCTGTGTTATAGTGTGGCACAGATTTCATGCCCACCTCATTTCCTAATCTACATATGCTGCGTTAGGCATATACAAGTAGCTGCCCCATCTGTAGTCTTGTTTATTTGTTTTAGAGAATTCAACTGGCATTAATTTACAAAAATGAGGAAGGGTTGCCATCTACAATTATTAATTAGCATGCACATCTGCCAAGAAGGTGTTTCCATAAGCCTGTCTGAAGTACTTTATTGTTGTTGTTTTTTTTCATTTGAGGGGGATCAATGCTAATTTTCAGTGTTTACCAGCAATCATAGATGACTTGCAGTTAAAAAGCCATCAGCTCTGTCACATTTTTCATTGAACAGAATCCCTTTCCAGATGGCCCTTCATTTGGATAATGGACAGCCTAAGGGGATAAAAATGTCACCTGTTGTAGCTAGTCAACAATATTAATAAAAACAGAAGAATAGACCATTCATAAAATGGGCAACAGACCAAAAATAATCTGAATTGTACAGAGAACGTTTTTGGTAGCAATGTTGCCCTAAGAATTCACTGACATCCTCAAATCTGGTCATTATTGCCCTTGCACTAGCTGTTCCCTCAGAGTTAACCATGAATGAGCCTAATTCTTCTTAATGTATTCCTAAATAAATGAGAAATTATGAATAAGGTGTGATTATGCTTAGAAAAGAGCCATGAGTACAATTAGGTAAATAATAGATTTCTTGGCTTGTTGTCTCCTGAAGAAAATAACACTGGAAGGTGTTTCAGGTTTAATGAAAGACTGAGATCTAAATAGATATAAAATCACTGAGTTGCTATTTAGTACATGAAAAATGATATTCCCCCATGAGTCTGAATAGTGTTGAAAGTGATTTAAAGTACTTTTGTGGACCACAAAATAATGGTTATAGGTATGGGTTATGTCAAATTTGGTTCAAAGTAGCTATGCCTTTGTCATCCAGCCTTTGTCACCCAACCCAGCAAAATGAATGGAGATTTCTGAGTTCTTTGTCTATGTTAAGCATACTTTCCATGATGTATACCTATTTTTTTTTCTCACATGCACTCTTATTTATGTTTCTCATCAAAATAAGACTTAGTTCACTCATAATGCATCTCTTCTTTAGAACTTGAATGTACTCATTGACGAACAGGTGATAATGCACACAGCAAATTAATTGGCTGCCCAGTAAAGCTCTCGTGTTGAAGGAATACGCTGAAAAAAATGGATGGAGCCATGTATTTTTTATATTTATATGTATTTAAAGCCTTGTAGAAATTTAGGCTTTGATCCCATATCCTCCCATCCAGAGGCCCCTCAGGTTGCTTTGTTGGATAATGCTGTTTTTTCTCATCTGCTCAGAAATTCATTCAGTGAAGGATAAAATTTTGAACTAGGTTACTTCATCAGATTAAACAGTAGGAAGAAAAAGCCATGTTTTTCTGTAATAGTAATACTGATTTCCAAAGTATAGTCTTCTGAAGAGGAAAAAATATATATATTTCAGTGAACTGTTCTTCATTTTTAACTCACAGTCAAGAACAAAATCATGAATATATAACATGTACCATAGAATCAATTTTCACTCACAAGTACATGATGTTTTTCAAATGAAAAATCTGACTTGTGCTGTGCAAAGTATTTTTACTAATTGCTATTAATTTCAAGGGACTTGTGCTGGGTGCTTGACTCCATTCCTTTCAAAAGATCTAAATTTCATTTCCAGGGTGTATATTTACTTTTGAAAAATCATACCTTCTAAAAATATGTACAAAATGAAGTGATGAAACCTCCAGAGTTACGCTGTGTTGTCCTGGAGTAAGTAAATGAACAAGTCAGTAACAGTGCCTACAGCTGCCAACACTTCATCTGTAATAAGTTACTCACTTTTTTAAAAAGTTAAAGCGTGTTAATAGGAAGTCATCTTTGCAGGCTGACAAATGCTGATCTTGTGTAGAGATAACCCTCCAACCATCTGAAGAAGCAGGGACTTATTCTTGATATTTAAGGACCCTTGGTTAATGTAAGCACTGTTTATGGACTTAAGTGAAATTAGTGATGATCTTTTGAAGGTAGAAGATAGGTTGAGTTCACTTAAGCTCTGAGCGAGAATTGAAAAAAAAAATAGTGGAAATCCTCCGAACAGTGGAAACTGTGGGAAGCAGTGTTCTCAGAAAAGAAAAGGAGACATAAGGCTGTGAGCTGCTGAGGGACTTAAAGCAATTTTTGGCGTCATGCACAAGTTGTGTTGCAGCCTTCTTTTAAATGATACATATTTTCCAGAATCTCTGGAGTCTCCATCCAAATCCTGCAGGACCCACCCTGAGCCACCTGCTCAGCTGCCTTTGCTCTGAGCCAGTGGCAGGACTCCAGGGGTGGCTTACAACACCATATAAATCAACACCAGTTGTTTTATAATTCTGCATGCTTGTGCACAGTATACAGTGTACCTTACTGTATACTCAAAAGCCAATCAGTGTTGATATTCTTTTGATGACATTTCACTTTTTGAACTTGTATCACACTCGAGCATGGGCGAAGGATTTAAAGGAGGGAGACCATTGCGCTTAATTTTTCTGGGTTTCTACTTGGTGTGGATCTGGCTCCCTGTCTCACTTTTACCCTGATAAATAAACATAGTGGTAAGTTATGCTATCTGTCTTAATTAAAAGTAAGGTTATAAAATTATCTTTAATGACTACAGTAAGGGATCTGCGTGAGTGAGAAACTAGTTTCAGATATTCATAGGTCGCTCTGAAAGTAGTGCTTCCTATTTATTTCCGTGGAAACTAAATAGGTACAAAAAGAAGAATAACACTATTTGATAGAGTATATTCTAAGCCACAGAACGCTATTTTTCGGCATAGTCACCACTATGTATTTTTGCCAGCAGTGAACAAAAGCCTGCATGCCAGACTTGTACAAAATCTGCCCCAGTGGAAGTGAGCTCTGCTGCTGTCGTCACTGCTGAAACGCACCACCCACCTCCTCACTGTGCTCACAACCACTGCTGGGTCTCCATCAGTGTTCAGCAGGTGTCCATGAATGTCAATGGGAGCGCTTTTTTCCACCAGGAGGAATTCAATCCCATACCTCTAATTTATATGCACTTCCATGTCAGGTGCTGTCATGTCAGACTGCCCCTCTGCTACCATGTTTAAAAAGAAACACTGAGCTAAAATTTCTACTCTGTTCCTATAGCATTTCCCTTTAGTTTAGGTCTGCATTTTTGCACAGATGGTGCAGCAGCAACCTCACACAGTGCTATCGGATCCCTGATATACACAGTGCAACACCATGAGTGCAAGATAGATGAAAGGCTGAGCTTCACATTTCCCGGTGTTTTAGAGATTAATTCTACTCTTTATTGATCCACCAATGCTTCTTGGAAAACTTCCAGAAAATCTCTCCATTAGAATACAGTTCTACGTCTGTGCTATACTTAATGGTGTCTCACTTTTCTTTAATCGCTTTTCATAACTATTGACACCTCCTTGAATTTACGTGATATTTTTTATCCTGAGGAGTTTGTCAGCCATGAATTTTGATTCCATCAGATATCAAAGTCATGGTTAGCGAGGTCAGACACTTCTGCAATTTATCTCTGCTAGCAGTCAGCCACAGCTCACACGCTTGATTTTATGCAGCCTCAGGTAATTTTCAAATTAAATTTAGGAAGGTTTTTATTTTTATTTCTCAGTGTCCGTATATTCACAAGGTTCACATATATACTTATTTTATCTACATATGTGTTACAGATAAATGTTAATCATTTTTGGTGTAAAGTATACTGCACACAGCAAAAGGTTACAGTTAATGGCTACAGTTGGCACTTCTTGGAAGAAGAATTGTTTGGAATCTGTTGGAGCTTTTACTGCAGTATAAAATGGACTTGGGCTTCCTCATGCACCTGCCCACCCTTTGTATGAAGTATTTTAATACTGTCTGGTTAGTGCTCATGTCTTATTTATATTATAGTGGTTTTTAAAAGCATTTTTTGCATATTTGTGGTGAGGAAACTCTGCCTTCCAAAGAATTTGACATTAAATGGGCAAAGAGAAAAAAAGAATTTACCTTCTCTATAATAAGGAATACAATTGCAGAAAAATGCTTCATTTTGTACACAGAGAACCTATAACTGGTCCAACAAATGATTCCTCTTCTAGGAAGTACAGCACCTTAAGTCCTTCTTTGTTACTATTTCCATGTCTGTGCATATATTCACATTGCAGTGTCACCTTGCAGACATGAAAAACTGGTACCAAACAATTGCCAAGGTAAGGCAGCCAAAGATGAGGCTGGCAATAGTCCATCTCCAGGGCAGGATGTCATGGCATCTCTTGTATATTTTAAAAACTGTGTATCACTTTCTGTTTCTATTGCAAAATGAAACATCTGAGTATATCAGGTTATTTGAGGTGATGTCAAGTCACGGAACATAAATTAAAAATAAAAGTTTTGCTAGTGCCAGATGCTGGAAATAGTAAAATATTTATCATTCTCATGGGCTGGTGTTCAGAAAGCAGTCACAAAACTTTAAATTATACTTAGTGCATGTTATGGCTTCTGTGTTATTTTGCTGGAAGGGAAAGGGAGATTTTGCAGGATTTCAGTGAAGAGATGATACTGCAGTATTTCCTACCTAGTGCAGTATAGTGCTACATATATTTGTAATGTGCAGCATTCCCCAGATGATTACTGGAGGGTCTTGTTGAACATGCCAGGGCAGCATGATAACAGATATGGTGACAAAGTTAAAAATAAAGCAGAGTGTGGAGGATGAATTTTAAACTGCAGCAGCAAGAAAGCAGTTCCAGTGGATGAGTGCTGGACTGGCTTTTCTTAGGCAATCTTTTTAAGTATCTTTATACACTAAGCTAATCCAAAAGCAAACTCTGACCTGTGGTACGCTTAAAGAGCAACAAAAGAAGCAGATGAGGTTCCACAGAAAGGGACAGAGTGGACAACTGGGGTCATCATTGCTACATCTATCCTAAGCTAAACCATCCTATCTTTCACTTGAAGAACAGAAATAAAATAGCCATTAAAAGATCAACATGAACATGGAATCTTGAAAATCGTGTGCTCAAGATGGCAGTGAGCTCTCTTCATCTCTTAGATGTTTTGCTGCACGTTGTGTAGGTAGCGGTTTGAAAGAGTACATCATGAAAATCCAGCATGCATATGGGAAGGATGCTTCATACAGGCATGAGAGAAAATAAAATGACAATTTCTGCATGAGCTCACAATTATGTACAATACTTATTTTTTTCCAAAGCTGTTTTCATATCTGATCTCTTTTTCTGCTTTATTCAAATTGGCTTTAGCAGAACAAAATGATTATGAAGCCCATTAATCTTCATTTTTCACACCGAGATTCATTTTACAGAACTGGAAGCTACAGAAGTGGAACCATCCACCTCTCTGTCTGCCGCTAGGATATCAAAATGTAATGCAGATTGAAAATTAAATGCAAGAGCTAAGATAGCAGTTCTAATAACCTGGTAATTTCTAAATAAATAGACTTAGATTGATGGAAGAGGAAAAAAATCTGTTTTCCCAATAACACAAGGTAATGTAATGCTTGTATACAAAGGCCTCGCACTGACTAGGATTTTCTAAAGCTTTATACTTATGCCTCCAATCTCTTTAAATAAATGTGAAGTAGAACTGATACTTTCTCTACTGTCTCATACCTCACTCAGCTACTTATAGCAGGTTATATACTGTAGCAGATTTGGATAGTAGTATTTCTAAATTTCCACTGTACAGCCATATTGATATGGCAAGACAATTGAGAATTTGGCTCAGTGTGTTGAATAAACATACTTTTTTCCTAATATAAAAATTCAGTGAGGTCCATATTCCCATCCAGTAATATAATATAGAATGCTGCCATCTATTAAGAAAAATTCTTACATTTTCTTTTGCTTTGGTGATATGAATTATAATCTAAGAAAATAACAAAAGAATGTCATTTCCACTTATATTTTTACAGAAGTAAAATAATCTTTTTAACTGTGGAAAGATTTGTGTCTTGATTGGCTATAGAATAGCAGGCTCCAAATTCAGAAAACTGTCAATTCAGAGACCACCTGTGTCCATACCTTCCTGTCGCTGAACAAGCATTTTTTGCACCTTTTAACTTAGTACCTACTCCTCCACAAAAACAGAAACAAACATCAACAAAAAAGCTTAGTGCTGCATACTTACATCCAAAAATAGATCAAATTATCTAAAAGCATAACTTCATCTGATACTGCCCAAGGTATATTTAAAAACTGACATTTTCACAGTTAAGTCCACAACCTTGTTTTAAAAATTTCAGGATGTTAGAGAAATCCTTTTTGAAAGTTCCTTTTTTTTAAAGTAAACTTTAGGGTGTGGACTTTTGACACAGTTCTTATATGTTAGATATTACTGGGTATATTCAATAGGAACTTTGCATCTTTTGTTTTGATTAAGAACGCATTAACGCACTTAACTCATGTGAGTGCCTATGAGACCTCTGGATATGTCAGAAGCATTTCATATTGACTCTGCTGCTGGATGATAGCAAAGGTGGACTGGAATCATGTTTGAGTGCTTCTGTTCCTTACTTTCAGAGAGATCCCAGAGGAAGGGCTGGGTAATTGCTCATTCACTCTGAGAGCTCTTTCTTCATTATAAAATAAATAAATGAAAAGTGAAAGAGGAAATTGCACCATTTGCTAAGTAGACTAGATGTTACTTCGTAATTGTTCATCAGAGAAGAGGGTGAACCAAATCCTGTGCCTAAACCACGCAAGCACAGGCAAGATATTAAGGAAGCTTCTATATCTATGCTGTAGGCGACTGTTTCATCTACCCTCTGTGTAAGGATCTTTCCTTTTGTAGAGCTATCTCACTGATCACCATTAGACTGGAATGAAGAAGTAAGACTGGAACTGAAGGCATAAACTACATATATGCTGTAGTTCTCTTTTTGTAAATTAGGACATATGAGAGGGTTTTTCCCATCAATTTTATTATGGAAGAGATGTAAGAAATGTAAAAATGGCATTTGAGAAGGACACATTGCTTAAATGTAATGATAATTTTATTTCATCATTAATTTTTATGTTTCTTGACTTATTTGGCTTGGTATCCAGTAGTATATTAATGTACACTGTCCATTAGTGTATGATAGAGTAGCAAGGACAAGTGTCTCACTGACCTGTTCTGTGCCTCACTGTTCTGTTCCAGAGTGTATTGACCATTTAAATGTGGGAGGGCAGATGTCAGAAGAGAGACTGCCCAAGTAATGAAGACTCTAGGCAGCAGTAAAGGAGAATACTGAGGTAGAGCTTATGCATTTGCTGTCTAGGAGCACAGGATACTAAGGGCACTAGGATCGGCTGCTGCTCTTTCTCAGACAATGTGATGTGCCCTGCTGTGAAATAGATGTGGCAGAGGGGCTCAAGGATCAAGCCAATCAGAGTAAGTTTGGGAAGAGAGAGCAGCATCTAATTTACCACTTTCCTATTAAAAGATGTGGAAGAGAAAGGTAATTGTTTGCTGGGCTGTCTGATGGAGGAACAAGCATGAGACCACTACAGGTGTACAGGAGTGTAGAAAAATGTCGCATTTGCAGTGTTGCCTGACAACAGAAGCAAAGGTATTGGACCAAAGATTTCATAGTGGACAAGGTTGGATGGAATCATTTTAAAAGCTGTTTAGATAAATCCACTCAGGGCTACAGCCAGCTTCATGATCCGTGATGCAAATAGACATTTTGCTTTGCTATTCTTTTGGAGTAGAACAGCAGAGTTGAATTAAATTTGAAATTTTAAGTTCTGTTTCAGGCCCCTTACTGCTATGTTATTTTAAAATCTTATTCTCTACTTTCTTCTTATAACATTTACTACTATCAGATTTCAAATTTTAAAATGTAGGCAAAGGATCACATGGTATTTTTTATTCAGTGTTAGGTTAGACAGCATTCTAATCCTCAATTTGTGCAGACAGGGATGCGCTGGGGTCCTGTGCTGACCAAGGAATCTGACATCACCCGGAGATTAAATCCTAAACAAATCAATAACATTTAACTGAGAAACAAGAATGCTTCTTTATTTGCACAGCATTCATTGAGTAATATGTTGGTATCTGATGACACTGGTGAAAAGGGACCTCACTGAGGATTTGGAAAAAACAATAGCTGGACATTCAGTTAAAATGTGCATGCTTTTCATTCCCCTCTCCAATATATTTCTGCTTGTAACAACCACAACACCAATACAACCAATAATATATGATAGTGTGAGACCGAAACATTTGGAGTTACAACAAACTGCTTTAGAACAAACGAAACAAGATTAAGCCTTGCTGTTTCTTGAAAGTTTATTCTGCATAAAGCAGTAATTGTTTGGCATTTTCCAAAATTCTCTCTTATAACTCAGATATCTTTGATTTTATTATGTAAATTGAAATAAAAACAGAAAATAGAACAATCAGTTGGCATAGAAAGAGGGCAGAATTACAAAAAGCTGCAGAGGGTTGGGATGTTACATACTTGTAAATGGAACTCACCGAAACTAGTGGAATGAGAAATATGGGAATTCCTTAATTGCTTCAATTCAGCCAACCATTGTAGCTTTGTATTTTGTCTGCAAGTGTTCTGTAAAGGTGAAATCTTCTGGCATTCTGAGTAGAGTCAGACAAATGCCTCTACGCACTCACACTCCCACACTGCAGGAAGTCTTCTTGAGTTTCCAGTTTAGCAACCTGTTTCATGCTGAATGTCCCCAAAATCTTAAGAAGCAGAATATAATCTTTACATGGATATCATTCAGAAAAATTGTTTGTCACTCCGAAAGTAATGCCTCCCGTTTATTTCCACAAAACTACAATAGACACAAAGAGCACAATAACACTAATTTGTAGAGCAGATTCTCAACTACAAAACGCTATGTTTTAATGTAGTTACCAGCATTAGCTGTGGATTTTCACCAGCGGAGATCAAGTCCTGCTTGCCACGCTCATAACTATCTGCACCAGTGGAAGTGATCCACTGCTGCTGTCAAGCACTGCTGAAACGCACCACCCACCGCCTCACTGTGCTTACATCCACTGCTTGGTCTCCATTAATGGTCAGCAAGTGACAATGAATGTTAATGTGTGACATTTTTATTCCACATAAAGGAACTCAGTGACACACCTTTGCCTCATATGCACTTCAGGTCAGATATCATTGTGTCAGTCTGCTCCTCTGCTGCCATCTGTCACACAGCAAGAAAATGTAACTGAATTTTGGTAATCAATTTCAATCTCTACTGTCATCCATCCACTATCCACCTCTGATGTCGTGGGCCAACAGAATAAAATAAGAGGCATTATTTTTGGAGCAGCAGCTGTATATCCTATGTGTTATTTCTTTTTACTTCTTTGAGAAGTGAAAGGTTGGGGGTTTTTTTTTTGTGACTGTCACAGGAAGGGGAAAATGAGAATTAACCCACAAGTCGTCTTTTTATGGTGAAAATTTGGTGAACACTAGGAACATAGATTGTGGCTGTGATCATTAGCTTTTAAGTGACGTGTGATACAGTACACCTCCAAATACAGTTTTAAATAGACCTAAACGCTCACAGTTGTATCTGTGAAGTTTTATTCCAACTCTACGGGGTATGGCTGTAGATACTGAATCAGGTGTTCAAACTAAACATAGAAGCTTGAAGCCACCCTGCACTGTGGTCGACCAAACAATGTTTCTGAAGTCTGGAAATTAAGGATTTGTGCCCTGAAAGACAGGCATCTGAAACAATGACAAATGCAATTGGAATCACCAAGATTGCATTTTTTAATCAAGAATTTTAGGCAGTCTGACCTGTGGATTAGCTTGTTCATGTGTCTGTGTCTGAAGAACCCAACCACAAATACCAGAATATATTGCATTAATTAAATGAAAATGAAGATCTGCATACGAATTAGCAGTAGCCACGTATGATTGAGAAGGAATCTACCTTGCTCTAAGCATAAAAAATCTGCTGAATTTTGGAGGAGAAAGTTCTACCTAGCACTAAAAAAGCATCTTGAGATAGGAAAAAAAAAACCCACACCCAAATGAATCCAAATTCCTTGTATATAGAAATATGAGGCCCTCTGAACTCACACAATTAAGTGTTTTCTGAATAATAACTTCTGCTTTAAGTACTCTGAGATCTACATATCATCTTGATTTGAAGGAAATGTGATCTCTGACAGTAATTTGTATTATCTGATCTCCAGTGAGAAACTGAGCAATTACTACTGTTAAGCCTAATGAAAAATAGTATAATAAACTTTTCTATATGTGGCTAATAGAAATATTTGGCTAAAAATTGTTGTAAAATTAACACAAAATTTTGTGAGTGCTATAGGAAACAATAAGGAATAGTTCCTTTGGCTTTGCTCATAAAATTCATTGATTTATATTTGAAAATACCGTATCTTGCATGAAAAGATACTGTTCTGTGAGGAATATGCTTTTGACAGAAATCATGTTTTGATTCAGCACAAAGCATTTAAAAACAAGACTATCACATACTAGTGCACAAACAGTTGTAGTATCTTTATGCGTCCATACATAGTAAGTTTCTTAGAGTTTATTACAGCAGTCCTAATTTATTTCATCTGGAAATATGCAAATTTTTATTTCTGTATTATATGCAGTCATGTAACAATCCTAAAGCATTAATAGTGCCCAATGATGTGAAGTTAAATGCTTATAAAAATGGCCTGTTAAATACAGTACAAAGAAAACAACATTCTAAGAGTTGTTTCTGCTGGAGTATAGGACATTAAAATGCTGCTAGATGATATCCCAGCTTGGGTTTAAAGAATTAATGAAGAACAAATGTTCTAACTGACATGTGAGCATGCAATTCTCTCTGTGAGTTGACCTTCATTCTTCTGCAGTTAGTTAATGAGGATTTTCTTTGTTATCTTTCTTGCCGAAGAACCTCAGGGCCTTGTATCATTATTGAATGAACACAATGTCACCTCAGTTGGCAGAAATGTTTTGTCTTTCTTCAGGAAAAGAAGTTACCTCATGTCAGCTGGTGAAAGCACAACACAGAAACAAGCAATTGAGAACAGACATTTCAATTCAGCTAAGTTAGCCCAGTGGAGATGTTTAACCTGCTGCAGTTTTGATCAGAATAGTTAGGCGTCATTATTGTGTGACTCTTGCATCTTCATCTGAAGTTTGCAGCCATTGTTATAAATTAAACAAAAGCATTTTATCTGGAGAACTGCTCGCAGTTTTCCCCTTTTAACAATTAATTACCATTTGTTGCCAAACAGTATGTTGTTTTTTTTTTTTTTAAATGAGCTGTTAAAGAACAGCTGTTTTTTATCTGATGCAAAACAACAAGTGTATTGTAACTATCAGTGGATCTTGTAAGGTGGGGATCACATCTGCTCAGAGTACTGGAGCTGTAACTTTGAGCTTTTCTGTGAGCTGTATCATATTTAGCAGAGCTATATAAGGGGTGGAATGATAATTGCAAGTTTCATCAAGCATGAATTTGCAGATTCTATGATATACTCTTACAGGTTCTCTATTGCTCAGTACATAGATGTTCATTATACATGGCAGCACAGCGAAGCCAAAAAAAAACCAACAAAACAAAAAGCAGCTAATCTTCTGTTGACTTCACAAACAGTGTGTGTCTGTACTTAAAAATGGCATTGGAAAGAGAAGTCAGTAATTGAGAACAGTATAAGAAAATGTTATTCAGGAATCGTTCATCCAGGTTCATTACATACAGGATAGCTATGGACACGGATGTAGCAGAGATCTCTAAAGGACCTTCTGCTGAAGGAAGTACTAGGTGTGCATATAGCAAAAGTTTACTGAGAAGAACTGTGCCCTGGTATAATCCGTGTCATAAAGTAATGAGCAACAGCAAGTGAAATCTGAAATGATCTGATGTTTTCAGAGATTTTATTCTGCACTTTGCCTTACAGCCATTTTCCCTTTCTTGTGGTAAGAGGACTTGCACCATTTTAGAAAAACATACTACCATGAATCCCACTTCTTACTATAATGGGAGGGAAGGGCATTTGTACAGGTTTTATTATACCAATATTCAACTTATCCTCAGTTTCCATAAACTGCATTTTTTGAGTGGACAGGCACATATGTTTTGTTAAAGCCATTAAAATAACGTTGTATTTAATACTTCTTTAACATAAATGAAGCACAACTGTGTTACCTTCTGGTTAATAGGATACATATGTCTAATATACATTCATTTTGGAGTCCCTTAGGGGACAGCCTTGTTATTAATACAGCAGAGAACAGCTGAATGAGCATATGGTTTATTAAGATGTGCTTATATTAATTACATGTGGATACTATTTAAAAGGGTCACTGGTCTATAACTGAGTGATCTGTAGTGATCACTACTTTGAACCTCAGAGCTCAGTGGGGTTAATCTTGATCTGAAAAAAATCCTGACTGGAAAAAAATGTTAGATGTGTGCCTTAAGTTAGAAAATAATGAAAGACTTCAGAACTTAGTGCCATAAAAACTCAAACAATGAGCATGCAAAAACCAAGGAAATTTTGAAGGCAACATGAAATTGCACATCAGAAGGTCTAGAGCTCATGTGTTTGTATAACACTTTATGCAGCTATCTGATCCATGATGGGACCTAACATAATGTGCATGATCAAGAAGCATCATAATTCCAGTTCCAAATTTAAAAAAACATTGAAGTCATGTCTGCAGGCCTTCCAATCCTCAGGTTGCTCAACTGATATTGAATATAACAATTCCTCCTCTGTTACTTAACACTAGTTAATGTTTATAATGATTTTTATTTTTAAGGCTGTTTTTCATTTCAGGAGATGACATGGTACACACTGTGTCCTGCAAGGCAGCATTTCAGCTTTCAGTGGAGTGCCAGGCAGAAGACTGTATGAGCTGAAAATAAAACAATATGGATTTAAGCTTTGAGAAGACCTAGTGCAGAACAAGCTTGGGTCTGTTCAGTTACATTTCTTTTTCTAATCTTGAAGCTCCTTTGATCCTAGAAAAGGTGCAATCAGTGTCTGACACCTAAAATAACATGTGCCAGGTCTGCACTGCTCAATTAATGATAAGTTTTAATGTTTCTGTGATACTGCAGAAATAGAAAAAGCTGTGCTTTACCTTTTCCATCACTTGGCTCCTTAGTTAGTGCCTGATTTGCCTCAGAGTTACACAGCTGTTCAGGAAAAAAGGCACTGAGAGAAAAGATTGTTTCCATCAGTGTTTCTTACTTATTTGCAAAAAAGAAAAAAAAAAAAGAAGAGAAAAAGAATCATAGAATCATAGAATCACCAAGGTTGGAAAAGACCTAAAAGATCATCCAGTCCAACTGTTCACCTATTCCCAATAGCTCCCAAGAAAAGAAAAGAAAAAAGACATTGCACACTTTCTTGTGTTAGCAGAATCTGAAAATTTAAAATTAAAGAGTCAGGCCCTAGAACTCTGAAAGTAAAACAATACAGTAAGTACAATCTTAAAATAATATTTTCTTTATAATTCATTTTTATTTGCATTTGAGAAAAACTCCAGTGTACTTCCTAGTATTTCTTCTAAAGCATTAAGGGAGTGTCTGTTCATAAGTTACATTTGAATTCTTGCAATCATCATATAGTCAATCGTCTGGCACTGAAGCATTAGTAGAAACTCAGTTGTGAGATGTTGCAGAAAAGAACGTCCAAACATACAGCAGGAAAAACAAAGTAATTAATCCCGTATTTTTGTCTCTATTACTATCTAAAAGCATTTGTGGGGATGAGGCCATTTGTGCCTCTTCCCCAGCTGTAAATAGAGACTGCACAGGACCTCCAAGTAAAGCATTTTATGCCTAGTATAAAAAAACGTTGCTCTTGATGTGAAGCATTCACAGTTATCCAAAACATCTCTGCCATTTTAAATCTTTCTTTTCAGAAGCATGTTCAGGAAATGTGAACTTTAAAACATCCCAACAACAAAACATAGTCCTAATTTATAAGTACATTGCTGTTGTTCTCAGAAATGATGAAGTTCAACTTTAAAATTAACCACAGAGCAGAAATCTATAGTAGTATTTTACTGTACTATTTCAGAGACGAGAAGAAAATGTGAAAGGACTCTCCCTTCAGCTGGGAAGCAAACAAGCCACAGGTGTGTGAGGG
The DNA here is from genome assembly GCF_019232065.1 of Centrocercus urophasianus. Lineage (NCBI taxonomy): Eukaryota > Metazoa > Chordata > Aves > Galliformes > Phasianidae > Centrocercus > Centrocercus urophasianus. Next base: position 4,166,007 of record NW_024884822.1, on the reverse strand, counting down.
GGCAGACAACGGTGTGCTATTAGTGTGCAGCAGCAGGTGTTCAGTGTTAAGCTGAACATTTCTTTATATAAGCAGCTTGGTAGAAATAAGTTTTTGTCTTCAGTTGAAAACAGATCAAGTTTAGTTTATTTTGGTCTATCTTCTCAAACCAGGAGGGCTATAAGCAGGGCAGCCCTCAGTGTGGTTCTGGTGCAGCCTGCCCCTTGTTTAGGGGCTGGTGGCTGCAGGACTGCTGAGCCCCAGGGCTGGGGGTGTGACCTTGCATTGGTCTGCATGGTGAGACCCCAACTGACGTGTTAGTTTGGCAGTGCTGGTCTGGAAAAGAAGACCTGAATAGCTCCCTGTTGCTCAGGTAAAAACAATGATGATGATTAGTTCCAGCTTAATTTACTAGCGTTTATTTTTGGTTTAAAAGATGCTTCTAGGAGGGGTGTCACTGTTTTTCTTCAGTTCTTGTTTTATTTTTGTGTAATAAATTAAGTCAGGGTTTTGGTAATGGAGTTACCCATTGTTGTGCAGCCTGCATAGGGGTGGTTCCCGCTCTTGGCAGCTCAGTGTGTGCCTGAGGCACAGGTAGGGTGTGAGAGAGCATGACTAATGCTGAGTTTAATTATCTCTTTGTTATCTCTTTGTAGCGTTTGGTTTACTTGTTGGAGAGCTTAATAAAAAACATTAAAAAAAAAAAAAAAAAAAAAAATCTGGAGGGTGATGGATGTGAAAGGAGCAAGGCTGTCAGGTGAGGTTGTCTCCATGCAGCCATGTTTACATTCTGCCATAGCAGGAGAAAATACCCTGGTTAACCTGATGTGCTCATCTGTACTCATGTAGGCTAGTGTGGCTTTTCCAGATCCATGCTGGCACTGGTTTTCTCTGTGTTTTCTCTGTGGCTCCCTTCCCTTAAAATGGCTGCTCGCAGTGTGGTGGTGCTCCTGTGGCCTGGGTGCTCCTCACAGTCGGTGAGGTGTTGTACTTCAACTCTGGCTTGGCCTAAGTGAGCTGCTCACATGGGTGTGGAATTGTTTTTTTTTCCTCTTCTGTGTTTTGTTGTGTTTTTTTTTTTTTTTTTTTTTTCTTTTTACTTTATAAAAGAGGGAATAGTGGTGTTGTGAGGGTAGTCTTTATTATTAAAAAAAAAAAAAAAAAAAAGCAATGATAAAGAATTTCTGGTCTCATGAAATAGACACTTGATAGGATTCATTTAACTTTAGTGGTGGAGATGAAGGTCTTCTGTTCTATGGAAGGCAGGTGTGTTGCAAATGTGTGTTCAAGCTTCGTTTATATGTATCCAATTCTTTTATCTTGTGCTTATAACAAATGGAAATAAGAATAAAGAGAGCAACTTCAGACTCATGCTCAGAGACATCAGTTCACTGTTGGCATTTAGAAAGCCTTTCTTTCTCCAGTAACGGGTGTGAAGCAGCTGCTTTGCTGACCATGACCATGATCAGAATGCTGTTGGTGGAGCTGCATGTTTGTTTGTTTGTTTTTACTGCCCTCTCTGAGTGTGTTGGGATGACTTAAAGTTTGCAAGTAGGAAAATGGAGCTGTTTCATTGTTTGGTGTGGGGTAGAGAAGGTGGTTGTGATAACTCCCTGAAAGTCGTCCTGAGGTGTGATTTCTCATGTAGCCTGCAATAGTGTGGAATAGTAAAACTCAATCATTGAAAGCATTATATCAGTATGATCCTTGATTCTGCTGAGGTAGGATTGTTTGGTAGGGGTTCTTTTATTTATTTTATGCTTAAAAAAAAAAAAAAGTTTTTATCCATTTTAAGCCATCACAGACTGGCCAGGGTTGGAAGGGAACCTCAGTTATCATGAATCTCCAGCCCCCCGACACATGCATGGCCACCAACCTTCACATTCAATACTAGGCCAGGCTGCCCATGTTTAGTCATGTTGGTTGCAATAAGTATGAGTGAAAATTAAGAGAAATATTCAAAAAAGCAGTGGTCGTGTACTGCTCCCAGTGAGCCAGAGCTGTGTTCTATTGGATGCGGTGTAATTTTTAAGAGAAAGCGTGGTCAGCTGCTATATTCAGTGCAAGCAGCCATCCGTTACTTTCATTGTAAGGAGGAAACATATTTGGAGAAAGTTGTCCATTGCGACTGAATATGTCTCTCATCAAGTTTTAGAGTTAGAACTCTTTGCACTCTGGCTGTCTTTTCTATTTTTTTTTTTCTAATAAAATCAGGAAACACTGCTGATGACTGACATATTAAGTACCCTGCAAGTCAGAGAACAAAGCTCCAAAACAATGCTGTGGTTGGTGAAGAGCTGAAATATTCTGGGACTTGTAATCCAAAAATGCTTGAAATATAACAAGCTGAGTATTTGCAAATTGATAGAATTCCATAAAGTTTTAATAGCAAAAAAGAGCCAGGTGTTGTACTTTAATCACACTAGAAGAAGCAGCTGATGCATATTGCAACAGCAATAATTCTGGGCTAGAAGCTTACAAATAATCTAGCTACAAATTATATTGTCAAGGGAATCCAAATACTTTGTAATATGTTCTAATACATATTAATTTCAGAGCCCTATAGGGGACAGTCTTGTTATTAATACACAGAGGAGCAGATGTGATAGCATATGGTTTACTGACTTGTATTTATGTTAATTCCTTGTAAATAGGATTTTAATAAGGTGATGTTAGTCTATAGCTTCTGTTTCCTAATATCTTTATTCCTTGAAGATCATAATGGGATCGCCTAAACTGAGGTCTAGGATCACAGGACAGGTTAGTTGAGAGAGATCATTTTAGCTAAGATCTGTAAGTGGATAAAAAATAGCAATACTTGAGCATTTTGTGATAACTTCCAAGAAAAACCCCAACCAAACAAAAAAGCACTTCAGTGATTAAATTCAATTGGAATGCTTCTAAAATGACTGCCTGACATATAATTTTACTGGTTTTAAATTCTGATCTAGGTTGATTGTTTGCAGTTTTAACTTCCATTCGACTGCCTTGGAGGAGCTTGCAGAATCTCATAAAACTCTAAAATAAAATTGCAGTATCATTTTAAATCTGATGTCTATCGATCTTCATGTACAACCCGTCTATTGGTCTGGGTTGGAGAAGGTGTGAATTCAGTCGGGAATTAGCTCAGGCTTCTCAACAGCTTTCTCTGGTGCATATTTGGCTGAAATTATGCTCCCAATCACTACCAGGAGTCACAACAGTCTGTGATGAAAACAGAGTAAAAGTTCTGTGTTCCTGAAGCAGGTGACAAAAACCAAGTGCTAATCAGCTCTAGTGTTTCAGAGTACTTGAGGAAACGTTTTCTATTCTATTAGGATTTTCTGTTTTAAACAGTTCTCACCTCCTGCATACACAGGTCTGCAGTGTTTTCAGGTCACCATGAACTTCTTTTCCTGTGGCTTCCTTAGCCATTAACTGTTTCTTGTAACTCCTTGTTTAGAACTCTAAAGCTGTAGGTACAAGTGCAATTTAGTTATCTTCCCTCTAGTTAGAGACGCGAATTCTTTTTAAAATGGGAAGAAAAGTCTAAAATTTCTGCATTTCTAATGTAAAGATCTCTGGGTTCTGTGTCTCATATTTTAATTGGGAGTGTCAAAACAAGTTCTTTGAGCTTAAGTGCACTTTATTAAGAATGAGCGTTTTTCTCCCTCGAAGTTTCTTCAATCTGCTCTAGTTCTTTCTAAATTTCAGCAGAAAATCTCAGCTGGGAAGGGAGAAGCGCTGAAGCAAAGGATCTCTTCAGAGCAAATGGGAGAAAAGAAAACTAGTTCTCACCTTTGAATGCTGCCAGCTTCTTCTCCAGATCTTCCTCATCACTGAACTTTGGGTCACAGAGAAATGCTTTACTGATCTCCTCCAGACTTCATATAGATGTCAGTAATAATTCATTTTGCATTTTATGTGTACCAAAGTGAGCTAAGGACTCTGATTAGAATATCCCTAGGTATCAGACTTATGAGAGTATGTTCTGAATAATTAAGCTAATAATAGGATTTTGTAGGTTGGGAAAACACTAACATGACAAAAAACACTGAAATGATACTTCAATGAATGATCTTGCACAAGCTCATGCTACTTATTTCTGTTCTCCTCCTAAAGACTTGGGGGTTTTCTAGGAGACCCAGACTCTGACCCTCACCCCCCCCAAAAAAAAAGAGTCTGTATTGGGCTACCAGAAACACTGTATGAGTGCTGTACATCTGTTTCTCATGATTTTACGTAGAGCAGGGTCATGAAAACTTTAAAAGTATGAGAGTGGATGCAGCAGATGTATGCATTCCGGACTTGATGCTTCCTAGCTTAGAACACTCTTAAATGGAAAAGGTCAGCTCATAGTAGTGGAGAACTTTTATCTTGCACTGAAACTTCCAATGGACTTCTCAGGTGTTTTGAAATGGTCCTAGTTGGATTTGTGGTGCATTACATATTCATATAATGCTTTTGAACTCAGACAACAGATTTGCAAGCTTCAGCTGCTTTGTCTGCTTTTGTTCCTTTAACTTGCAAAAACAATTGGCTGTTTAGCAATTGTAAAAGACATTGCACAGAGCCAAATTCTGTTCCATTCAATATTCTATTCCATCATCTTTGTAATATGTAGTAATGAACATGCAACAGTTCACTTCTTTTACAGTGATCTGCTGCTAGGATCTTGTAAGTAGTAGCACTAACAAAGTACTAACACTAAGAAAATGTTTGAAAACAGTAAATAAGCATTTGGGCAACAGATTATGGTTATAGCAGTTGAAGGAGACAATGAAAATGTTTTTACAGTTATATTCCCTAGTTAAATTCTTTCTACGTTATTTCGGTGTATTTGGCTAAGTAAAATGATCCAATATCCAGAGCTGCTTTCTCTTCTTGCAGGAAGCCATGTTTAAAGTCATCAAGCAATATTTCCCCTCTCAACATGAGCCACGTCTTTGCTCATAGTGGGAGGTACTAGAGCTTCATAATCTGTCCAGAGTGAAACAACAGTTTGAGTCATCATCAGCAGAGGGATATCAGATCATATATCTTTGCTTGACAAGAGGTGGCAATTTAATCTGACAAGTTTCCTGCCAATGAGGACAGCTTTAGGAGTTCAGCTGCCTTGACAGAGATTTGACATGTCATTGAGGGATGTTGTGCAGAAGCCTGACAATAAACTTGATCTTGCTAACGCAGTTTAGGATTGCAGTAAAAATTTATTAGAAATCAGAGACTGTAAAATTACTGTTTTCTTCCGGAAATGTTTCTCTTTCCCTGCTGAATATATATGGGATGTTTAATGCACAGTACATGTTTAAAAGCTTGTTTCCTGATGATGTAAAACAAATCTATTACATGGCACATGAATTGGTAAGGGATTCAATTAAATGCATGTAAGAATAAAAATGTCCACTTGTAAACCTGTTTTGTCAAGGTATTTCTTTATGTTGCTGCCTTAAGAGGATTTGGAGATGTTATCAACACAGGAACAGTCTGATTCTCTATCTTTAGAGGTAGGTGAGATCTTGGATATTTCAAATGTAGGATAGACCTGCACTGTCTCCCGTCCTGAATTGAAGAGCAGCCCTCTTGAGCTAAAACAGCATCTGAATGCTGAATTGCTATGTACCTTTTAGGAACTGTATTTATTTGGCTGCAGAGGCATCTAAGTGGCTTGTTGTTTTCAGTGACGTGCAAATCTCCCTTTGAAGTATGGAGAGCCCATGCAATTGCTTACTAGGTTACTGCGGGTCCTGGAGCTGAGCTTGCAGTCAGCTTCTTGGCAAGGCTGGTTTTTAAGTGCTCTTTTAACTCTGGCTGCAATCTAAACACAGTTAAAATCTTGGATTTGTTTCACTAAATAAAGCATTCCAATGTGAAGTGAAATCAAAAGCTATTTAACATGCAAATGAGGCATTCAAGTTTGATCTGGGGATTTTTTTGGAGGTGTTTAAGATGGGATGTTCATTATCCCAAATGACGCAACAGCTCTCATGGCAGTTCAGCACTTTGGGATGTGTTGACAAATGCCATCTGGAAGGATATTAGTTATGCTTTCACAGAATTTGTGAATGAACTTCAGAATGTGAGGTGTTTTTTTTTTTTAAAAAAAAAAAAAGGTTAAGAAAACTATGAAGAATGTGCAGAGGTTCTTTTCAAGAAGTGTTCTAGGACATAAATTGAAGCCTTCTTGAATTGTTTCTCCATTAGCTCTTGAGAACTCTTGATTAAAGAAGCAGGTCTGGGTAGTGCACTTCTCTGTGGATTTCCCTTTAACATCTACCTAGACAATTGTCTAGTTCTTTAAATTTTATGACAAAACAGTATGGTAGCTTGAAAATATCATTCAATGGCAACAGATGAATCATCATCATCTTTTCTTGCCATACTCTTCACGAATCTAGCTGAGGTGGATGCGTTGGCTGAACAGTTTGTAATTGTTTGCACAGGTTTTTGTAGTTGTTCATAATGTGGGCCACTGTGGTGTAACCTGCCAGGCAGCTCAGCAGCACACGGCTGCTCACTCACTCTTCCACAGGTGGGATGAGGGAGGGAATAGGTAGAAGTGGGAGAACTCATGGGTTGAGGTGAAGGTAGCTTATGAAGTAAAGCAAAAGCTGTGTGTGCAGGCAAACCTGAACCATGCTTCCATTTGCTGCTTCTCATCAGAGGCAGGTGTTCAGCCCCTCCCAGGAGAGTGAAACAGCATTTATGAGGGTTTATTGTGAAGATAAATGCTATCAATTCCAATGTCACCTCTTCATCCATACCCCCAGATTACTTGCTGAGCGTGGAGCTGTATGGTATGGGTTATCCCCTTTGGTCAGCCCGGGTCAGCTGTCCTGGCTGTGTCCCCTCCCAGCTCCCTGTGCACCCCCAGCCCCCACTAGCAGGCAGAACAGGAGCAGGAATGTCCTTGGCTCTGTGAGAGTGCTGCTCAGCAACAGCTAATATGTCAGTGTGCTTCCTCTACTGTTTTCAGCACAAATCCCAAATGAGGCATTGTATGCACTGCTGGGAGGAAAATTCTGTCTATCCCAGGCAGAACCATGACAGTCAATGCCAGAATTCTATGTTTTCTTTCTAATGATTACATTTAGTTGAAAGGGAAGAAAACTAAATGACAGTTTCTGTTCAGGTATACAGGGATACCTGGTGTATATGAAGTCTGAGAAAATCCAAGAGGAGTATGAAGCTGACTTAGCTTGTTGCATTGCATCCCTTTTGTTCTGTTAGTACAGAGAATATACTGACCTCAGAAGCTAATGAAAAGCTTAAGATGCCTTCAGAGAGTCTTTACAATGCCTTTCAAATGCATTAAAACTAATTAGAAAACAGAAATCAATCAGCCTGACACAGTGGCCGAAGTAAGTCAGGGAGAGTGTAAGAGTGAGCTGTGCTCAGCCTGAACCTCCTTGTTCAGGGTTTTCTTTGAACTTAATTTTGCTCTTGACAAAGACTGTGTGTAGCTGTAATCTCTCACTAGTTAAGCACTTAAGTAATCCTTTTAGCATATTCCTGGCATGTGCTGATATTGCTATTCTAGTCATATTTTAATTTGGTACGCTTCATGGCCACTGAAAGCAAATCTAGACAACTGGAATTTCACTGGGGAAGATTCTTGAATGGGAATTCTATTGGCTAGGGTAGTTACTGTTTGTGATGGGCAACCGTTTTAATGTCGAAATTCCTTAGTTACTAATACTCTGTAAATGATATGGGAACTTGAGATGTACTTAATTTTATGACGTTAAGCTTTATGGCATTCCCTCTCTTCCCCCGCCCCCCCCCATCTCCTAAGGTAGATACTTCCATGATTTAACAATGTGGAAAGCAACAAAGAGCAATGAGTGAGCTTTGTTCAATGCTAAGCTGTGTTAGATGGGATTGGTATTTTGACAGTGAACAAGAATACCCTGTTTTGTGTGTAGTATAACCACTAGAACATGCTCTTAGTAGATGATATTTTAAAATAATAAAATGCAGGTTATGCTTTTTAACTGAATATTGTTAAAATACAAATATTTAAATTGTCACAGAGGTCGGGTTTTTTTGTAAGTCAAAAGGGTGTTTCTAACAAGTTGGTGGGTGACAGGTAAGGGAATGCTTATTCCAGTGGGACAGGGAGGGTGGAGAGTGGCCTCCTGTGTGACAAATCTTGTGGTCACCTGTATGCGTGTGTCTGTGGTTCAGCATGTTTGTGGAGCTTGGTCGTCTCATCCCGGGTCTTCAGACACTCCCCTACTAGAGGGGGCCAGCGAGTTGCAGCAAGAGCAGGTTATCCAGAGAAGCACTCAGAAGTGCCTTGCTCAAAGTGTCTTATCCACCTTTTCGCTCTTTATTTGTTTGTCTCCCCTGCTGCTTCAAGGGGATCAGCTGCATGTTGCCAATTAGGCTCATCAGCATTGTCAATAACAGATGCGGAGCTCCTAGTAATCTCCCCCCTCCTTGTTAGTGGACTGAAAGGGCTTCTGGCTGTTTGTGATGAGACTTAACCCTTATCCCCCTACAGGGAGCCAAGCCACTCTGTCAAAGACCAGGAGGAAGGTTTTGCTTGTTCTGTATTGTAAGGGTTCCTTTCTGCCATCATAGCCCCAGTGGGTTTGATTAGACTCTGTTTTTAGCTATAGATGTCAGCTTGTGGGAAAACATAATTAATTTCAACACAGATCAATATGGAAAGGATATTTTAAGAACTCAGCTTCAAGCTAAAGGTAATAGCACAAACTTTTATTACCTGTCAAGCAGATCACCTGGGCATGTCTTGCATGCAAGCTGCAAGCAAAACTTTTGTTACCAGCCAACATGCCGTTACAGGATAAGTCTGTAAGCATGTTCATTAGACAGCATGTTCAAAGACTCTCAGCTCTTGCAGTCATACTGTCATATTTGCTAAGGGCAACCCCTCAATGCATGCTCTTTATTTATTCCTGTATGAGGCACCTTCAGTGCTGTGGCTACTTTCCTCTTCCCAAGGGAGCGATTCAATTCAGGGGGATTGTAACACTTAGTGACTTCTGCAACTAAGTGGAAATCAAACCAACCTAGGCTAATTTTTTTCTCCTGTAAAAATCTGTCTTGCAGGGTACACCTTTTCTTGACAATTATTAAATATGAATGTGTTTTGGCATTATGTTGTGGGAAGGGGGAGGGAGTAGTCTGAATGTACTGAATGCCTGTGGTTGAATAAGGAATCTGCATGTTTATTTCCTCCCTGTTAATTTGGAGTGGGGGTAGATCTCAGCACAGCAACACTTCTAGTTCATGAGGAAACTTGGAGGCTTGCAGTGATACTGAGTCTGGATGATTGTATAATTGCTAATGGTCTTAAGATGTTTAGTGTCTGGAGTTGATCATTTGTAGATGAACTCCACAGTATGAGACATCGGGATTTTTGTACATGACTGTGAACCCTAGAAACTGTAAAACTAACAGGTAAACAGAATCTCAGTGTTGGAGCTATTTGCTGGTTTCTCAACAGCAGATGGTGACAGGGTAGCACTTGTGGACTTTTGAATCCAGGTGCCAGTGGCAACAAGCCAAGAACACTGGGAAGTGTAGTACATAATTGAAATTTAAGTACTGTCTCTACGTATCTTTGTTTCTTTCTTAATTTAGAAATGAGTATAAGGAAGGCTGAAAGACTATCACTAGTGGTAGTGCTTTCTGTATAGGTTTAGAAAAACACATACTGATCTGAAATGAGTAAGAATACTTGATGATCTGAAACACAGCTTTGTGTAAGGGCCCTCAATGCATTTAACTATTAAGATTATGTGTGTCTGGGGATCCTTTGGAAACTGAAGTAAGAATAAAACAAAGCACTTTGATGCATTTTTATTGATCCCTGCTTCGTTTCTTCGAAGCTGAACAGAACAACTCAAGTTTTTGTTCCGCTCAAAATTGGAGTAGAAATGTAAGTATCGATAACAGATGTTCTTCACAACGCCATGGCTGATGGGTTATTGATTCATAATGAAGTTTTAATCCTCTGCATATTGAGTAAATTATGAAGCTACTATGCTGACATCACTGCATTTCATCTCATTTGTCATTAGCAAGTTGCGAATTATTTAACTTCGATGCTTTGTCAGCAACGCTTTGAAATTAGATTTGCAGAAATTACCATGTACAACAACTTTTAAAAATGAGTTAGAAATCACTTGAAATGAACTGTTATCAATTGGCATCTGCTTAGTAGTTAGTGTTTAAATTATGAGAGGAGTCTCTAGGCCTTTTCTAGGTAAAATAGGTAATTCTTTAAAAAGAAGCTTTTTATTTTTCAGTACAAGTATGTTATGAGTGATGCTTTTTTTCATGTTTGCTATGATGAATCCATTGGGACCCACCAAGTGTAAGCATTTTGTAGGGAAATGCGCACAGGTGAGTGTGCAGGTCTGCATATGCAGCTCTGGGGGTGGGTAGCACAAAGGAGTTTCTTAAAGATGTGCAATAAAAACAAAAACCAAGTGGCCTCTGTATCTGGATTGATCAGTTGCAGTTACCATATTCCAAGATCATACCCTTGCCTAAATTAAGACTAAATCTCAGTTGTTGCGTGGCCCTAAATATTATTTGTACTCTGTATGTTTGGAAACTGGATTTTCAATTATTCTGCTACCAGTTCCTGAATTTTACATTTTTGTGTTTCCCATGGCAACAGATTTCCTTGTGACTGAGCAAGTATCATTTTCCTGCTTCGGATGTTAGCAGTGTCAGACTGTTCTAAGGTATGAATGCATAGCCTCACACAAAAGGCTGGTGAGACATAATTTATAAAGAATTATCTCTGATTCTTAGTGGTATTAAAAATAAAACAAACAAAAAAAACCCAACAAAACTGAATCTACGATTTAATCTACAGATTAATTTATGATTTATTATCCGTATACTGCATGTATGTGTTGCAGGCTTTGATAAGACTTTATTTGAAGTAAGATGCCTCTAGTTAATGCTTCAAATCAGAACCCTTGTGAAATGTTAAGCCAATGGTTCAGTTTGGCTGTTTGATTCTTGGTTTTATGCTTGGTTTGAAGTTACTTCCCTCATGCTTGGGAATGATTATATTAATTATAGAATATATGCCACCATTCTTATCTCTTAATAGAAATATCCATTGTTGTCTTGACATTTATAGGTGACTTCTGTGGAAAGGTCACCCTTTTCCCCAATTAATTCCGTTATGAGAAAAGCTTAGCTATGCCCACTAATGCTGTCCTGATCTAATAAAGTTTTTTCCCCTAGAGCTAAATTCTCAAACATGAGCACATACAACTGAAAGAGTAAAAAGCTGTCTCCCAAAAGACATGCTGATGGAAATACATTGTAGTGATGAATTCATCTCTACTTTTCCAGAGTTGTTTCACTATGTATAATAAGCTCCCAGGCAAGAAGGTTAAGAAGTTACTCTGCTTGCAGCAACTTGAAGCATCCAAACCAAAGGATGGATGCTAAGGCTATAAGAAATGTCTCCTAGGCAAGCAGTTAGAAAATGCAAACATAGCACTTGCTTTCCATGGATTTCTGCCTTGATGGAAACTTACCTACTTTTTTTTTTTTTTTTTTTTAATGAACTCCTTATTTCTGTGATACTTCAGTTCTGAAATACTGTTATAAATAATAGCTGTTATTGATCTTTGTCTACAACACGGTAGACAACGATCTGAGCCAAGTTCTAGTTCATTTGTAAGTGATGTGGTTTGCCAAGCTGCTCTGTTCTGAAAAAGCCATAGATGTGAGCTGAGCTCTCTATGTGCAGTGAAATGAAGGTGGAGGAAAAAAAGTGAAGTTAAATTTTATTCTTAATAGATGGAAGAAACAGTTCTAATGAAGAGCTGGAACCACGTAATGATTAAATCCCTAGAAGGTATTGTGGTATTGTAGGACACTGGTTGACTATGGATTGCTGGCTTTTTTTTTTTTTTTTTTTTTTTTTGTGGTTTTCAAGCACTGAATGTTGCTTTAAGGGCTTTACAACTTGACCATTCGGCCACTTGATTTTTATCTTGTAATATCTTCTGCAGTTGTTAACTGAGCTTATGTATGTTGAAAGTGCCATTTTATAGCAGAGCTCCATTCTGAAAATGTGAGCAGTTTCTTCTTTGTGTTGTTCTGCCTTTATTCTCTCTTCTAATGTAGAGATTAGAAATCAATGACTTGGGCTACATTTGAGTTCCAGGATATTTCCCCAGTTTTCAGAGGGATATACTGTATTTCTGTGATAAGTAACATGAAAATGCATTTGCTTAATGTATTACTTTCTGAGGAGTTTAATGTTTGTGGTTTTTTTTATCCTTGACCTGCAGCTCCATTTTTTTAAAACCTGTGTTACCTTTACCTTCTAACACACAATAAACAGAGAGCAGATTGGGTATTTGTTAAGTGATATTGCTTAAATAATTGCTGATATCTTAATTCAGCCCTTTGGGTAGAAATAAGTTACACACATCTTTGTTAATTCCGTTAAATCATTAGAAGTAAAACCTGATTGGAAGGTGCTTAGTTGAGTTCAGTATTCCAAATGGTATGGCCACTAAGATGCACATGGGTGTTTGAGATGCTTTTTTTGACACTATCCTTGGTAAAGTAAATACTATCATTTTTTTGACTGGATCCCACATCTTTGTGATGCATCTGGTTTCCTTTTGAAATGGAAAGTAACAGTTTTAATTTAGCAAGTCACTGTTTAGGCTTGGATTTGCCCAGGACTACATGACTAAAATATATCCTCCTATAACACTGTTCATTTCTAAAACTCAGCGTTCATGTTGCTCAATTTAGTGTACTTATAAATTTTCTCTTTTAACTGCTTCAGAGTAATTGTGTCATGCTGCCTTCTTACTTATGCTGACTGTTCCTGTCTCGTGCTCTTCTTGCATAGGTAAAAGAAATAACTCAGCTAAATCAGAATCTATGCAACTACATTTTTATGAGAATGTGGAGCAATTTTGCAGAACTGTCAGGCTTTCAGTGTCCACCTAGATCCTACTAACATGTAATTAAATGGAAGTATGAAACTTGAAACCTGTGTCTGAAAATGTGTCTTAAAACCCTGCTTGCTGGAGTAAGTGGACAGTACTTGATAATATTGGATTTCAGATGTGCAGAGTGGATGATTATGCAACATGGCTAAGATGAATTTTAAGTGCTCCGAAATGCCCATTATTCTTCTAAGATTTAGTTAATTTGATATTTCAGATGTTTTATCCTCAAAGAAACCCACCAAAAATAGATACCTGTCAAGCAGTGATCACAGCCAGCATTTGAAGAATATGATTTTGCAAGAGGGAACTAGGGCTGGGTGTAGGCAGCACTGACCAGCTCATACAGTTGCAAAGCGCTTATTAATCAGAAGGCAAAGAGGGAAGAACATCTGTTCAATTGATCTTTGTTAGTAGATATTAATAGCTATCAAGAAAGAATAAAACGTGAATATGGCACAACAACCCACCTCAACTTTGTTTCTAGATAACATTGTAGGAGAAAGGCGTAATATAGATAAGGCATCGCAATAAGAAAAAGATGAAAATCTTTGTTTAATAGGGGTGTTTTTCATCATACATTGAAGTCTCAGAATTTACTATCGTAAATCTTAGTTAGAAAAGAAGGATATTTCCTTTGCAGGTATTTTGATCAGATTTGTGCAAAATTGCAGAAGTGTGAAGAAACCTGGCTGAAAGAACAGAAGTATGAAACGTGTTGTCATCATTCTGTTGTTCATTATTTCCTGGAGCAACCTTAAACTAGCATCCTTCTGAAAACCCAAATCTGACATGCAACAAGAAAGACATCTACATCAGCAAACACTTGGAATTATTTTGGCATAAAATTTTATAGAATGGTTCCTGAACTTACCCGATTGTGTTAAAGATATTCAAAATCCATCTCTGTATTTCTCTCAGTCACCTTCTTAGATACAAAGGGAAGCAGTCTGTCTGTGCTGCTTTTTGTGTGTGCGATTTGTCCTCTACAAGTAGGTGGAAAATCCTTTCTGTTTCAGTGACGCTGTTGTATGGCAGAGCCCAGCTTGCTTTGATTTTCCGAACTGGAATTGTGTGGAATCTGGTAGTTGATAATAAAAGAAATTCTTAAAAGCACTGATGTAAAATTGCTGAGTCCCAAGGACTTCATTGTCCACTACCAGAGGATGGCTGCAGAATGCTTTTAGAGTAATAAAGGAGTGTTAACAGTTTCAATGTTCAAATGTGTTGGATTTTGCTTGTGCAAAAGGATTTGGCCACACCAAAACTCTTTGCTTGTGGGTTTGAAAATAGAAGCTTTTATTATAGCTTTCAAACTTCATGCAAAGTATTGCAGGTATCTTGTACTTCTGTTACATATGCATGAATAAAGATTTTGAACTTGTTTGTTCTTTTTTTCCACTAGTCCTCAATGATTTCAGAAATACACCCTTAAGAATGTCCAGCTAGTTACAAAAACTAGAAGCTACCATTTGCTATTTCTTACACTTCCATGCACCTTTCTTCACCTCTTAAATACAGAGCACTTCTTTTCAAGGAGCAGCAAGCCTTATAGTGTTTTCCACCAGTTATTTTAGTGTTACCATAAAAATTGCTTTCCCCTTGCACCTATAAAAGTCATAATTTGCTGTAAGCTCAGTGGAGCTGTTTGTAATATTATTTTAGGTTTAGTTTTTTGTCACAAGTCCAATGGGCAGATTTACTGGGGAAAATGAGTCTGCAGGTTCAATGGAAATAAGCTTTTTGGGTTTGAAGAAGAAAAGGAGTTACAGTAACTTAGAAGCAACTTAATCCTGTGTGTCTTTGCTTATAGTGAGGCTTTCTGATGACTTAGCAAAGGTATTCATGAGGAATGTTCTTTGAGGTGACTGCAGATCTACAAAGTGATCAGGCCTTGATGTTTGAGAGGAAACAGCTCTAACACAGCAATCAGAAATACAAACCGGGTTGTTCTGTTGTACATGGCAAGGTAAAACTCATTTTCTTCGTCAGTTCTTTGTTGCTTAAGCTTCACATCTAAATCTCAAATATGTGGGCATTTTATTTACTGATTAGCTTTGTGTTCACCTGCTGACTGTGAATTGTGGACATCTGTTGTTGCTAATCTTAGGAGGATGTAATCTGAAAGGGTTTTATTTCTTTTATTTATGGCATTTGCAGCTTTTCCTTAGTGGTAACAAAGCCATTTTTTGAAGCTCTTTCTGGTTCTCAAAGTTATAGATTAAGACCTACCCTTTAAATCCTAGTCAAACTACAAGGTTTATTTTTAAGTTCATTTTTTGTTTTTCCATTGGCAAAAAAAGTTTCTATTGTGATTGAGTAAGCTAAGTTTGTGTGTTGACTTAAGAAATTGTGAGGCGGGGGGAAGAGGAAGGAACACAATTTGAGTTCCATTCAAAAATCATAATTCCATTTTAAGAACACGTGTTGAATGGAATAGGAATGTAAAATGCTACATGCTGTGTTTGTAATAATTCAGTTCCCAAAGTGGGCAGGGAGCTCATTCAGGATTCCTGCTTTCTGCTGCTGCTGGTCTCTCTGGAATGGGAGAAGCAGCAGCTACAATTCAACCTGCTCACAGTGCCCATATTTGAAAATATATGCAATAATAGCTGCTTGTGGTTAGTGCAAGTTAGGTCTAGCTGGATCTTGTCACTAATGAAAGTAACCTCGCAGTAATTGCCATCTCAGCTGTGAAGCTGGTTCTGTGCTCTGACAGTCAGCTTCTTGGATCCCCTTAGATGACAAGGAGTCATCATGGGGGAAGCTGAAGATGGCTTTTATTCATTCCTGTTACTGGAATAGCCCAGTCCTAAATGAACTGCTCTCATATGTAGCATTAACTGTGTGCCTAAACTTGCTTGGCCTGAAAACTGGGAAGTCTTTTGAGATTGCAAAGAATGCTGGGAAATAGGTAGCTATTATATTTACACAATTGTAACTGTCTTCATATTATCTTGCTGTTCAGCTCTTCTAAGACCATATCTGCATGCCCAGCTCTTCCCAGTGCTACTTGCTTGAAGACTGCTAAATCATACAAAATTAATTTATTGCTTGGGGTATTTGCTTGGCCTAATCTAGAGCATCTGGTTTGAAAAACCAAGTAAGGAGCCTCAACTTCCCGTTAGAAAAAGGAGCCTGAGGAAGGCTACTCCTTTCACTTAATAGCATGATTAACCACGTGCTCCTGCTAGCCTTCAATGAGATCCCAGTAAGGCTACTTTCATTTCTAGGTAAATTAAGCACTTAAAAGAATGAATGGTGCAGTCTCTATATTTTTACTTTCTAAAAATCTCTTAAAGGATTGAAGAGCATTTTTTCCTAATAACCCCCATTACTCACCATTTGTTCGAAAGGCAACACGTATTCCCCCAAATCAATACCTATCTGCCAGTGTTTTTGAGCCCTCTCGGAGGCCTGGTCTGAGAGCTCACTAAATCTCAGCCCTTTCTGGGCTGTGTCTCATTTAATACTGCTGGACTCTATCTTCAGACACTGGGTTTTCTGCTTGAATTAACCCAAAGGCCTCCTGTCAGGTTTGCTGCTTGCTTATTGCCCGTTACTGTGCTTCTCTGTTCCTAGGCTTTATGGCTGACTTGTCATCAGTAGGATTTCTGCTGCTGTAGAACTGATTTGATGGAGCTCCAACTAAAAATAGTCACTGATTATGAGAAGGGGAGACTGAGTTTTATTATGTTTTTCTAGTACCTCTGAAGAAAAATAAAAATATTTCCCTTTCCTACTGTAGAACACGGGACCAGTGTGAGCACTGAAGGGCTCATGTGCCACCAGGCTGAGCTGTGCTCATGTTTGTGTTAGTTAGCATGCCTGCTGTCCCTGTACTAGGGTGCCTATCCAGTTCTGTGACCGTAGCGTCTGCAGTCTGAGAGCAGTAGCTGTTTGGAAGGGCAGGTGTCTGGCTCCATGAGCAGATGTTTCTGTATCTAGATGCTGTTTGTCATTATAATGAGTTGGCTCCTTACCATCTCATCTCCAAATGCCCTTAATGTGCTCATAACTACCAGTCCCCATACTGTAGCCACAGACTGATTTATGGGTTCCTGTCTTGCTGACCACCTTGCTGAAGCTTATTGTGTGCTGTTTGAAATGTTTTGTGTGGTTTTTGCTGTCTGGATAGTCTCAAGATTGTAGTTGCCAAATACGGACTTTTGCCTCTGAGTGAAAGCCTTCACACCCAACATATCCCAATCCACTTCTGTATTGGATAACTTGTCCAAAAATAAATTTTATGACTATCAGTGTGAAATAGTTCCTGAAGCTGTGGGAGAGAGACTGATTGCCGTATATAAAGCTGGCTTTGTTTTCTAACAAATGCTTCTTTGTAAATAAGCAAGAAGATAAGAGTTCAGGTAACAGTCCATTTACTCAGCTCTGCAGTGTAAATAGCTGGCACATGTATCATTTGAATTCTGTTTGACCTTGATTCATTGGACCTTCTTCGAGAGGGGATTTGTCTGACTGCCGGCGGACACAGGAGACTGGATCTTTTCATTAAGTGGACTGAGGAAGTGGTTCTGATGGTTTGGAACGGAGACGGGAAAGAAAGACATACAATGCATATTATGACTGATGTACAGCTGTACCTTGTCTCTGCTCTGAAGCTGGCACTGATTTTGAGACTGCTTGTGACTGCTCCAGCTCTGTCATTTAGGCTTTGAAGATGACTGTTCATTTTCCATAAGTTTATATAAACTGTATGTTACAAAACTTGGACTCAGGCATTCGTAAAAGTTTATTTTACAAATTTGTGCTTGAATAATACTTTCCACTCCAGCTGGTGTAAAAATAAGCTTCTAAATACACCTTCAGCTTTTTGATGCTGAAGAAAAAATGGCTTCAATATGAACATTGTTAGGAATTGTAACTTCTGATGAAGTTACTGAAGTACTAACTGACTACTGAAGTAGTCAGTTTCTCAGTTGTTTCCCTACCTGGATTTTTTTTTTTTCTAGTGATAATCCCACAGAGGGAGGCTGCTGTATGAATGACACTCATTTTTTACTTAAAAACAGGAATACTGACTTTTCTATGCTGAGTATCTTCAATGTTAGCAAAGCTGCTGCAAACAACATATTTTGGAAGGAGAGTGTTGTTCTAGCCAGGTGAGGATGAAGATCCAACACCTGAGTGCTCAGTGCTGGCTTGTGCTGGCCCTGTGCGGTCTCTTTGCAGGACGTGTGCTGTGGGGATGTGCTTTTGTTGGCAACAGTACCCCGGGGAGGTGCCATGGGACAGGGCTGAAGCAGCACACTCACTACCACAGCAAATCTAATAAGTGCAGAATTGTACCATGAAATATTCTGTCAGATAGGTTGATATTTAGGCTTCCTTGTGGTGCTACTGAATAGAAGTTTAGAGAAGTAATTTTGATGTGCAGTGCAGCTTGACTGATTGCCACATTGATAATGTGGGTCTGTAATCTGAAAGAAGTGCTTTATTTTTATGACACTGTTTCTAAATAGTACCAAGAAAACCTGCTTGGAAAAAGGAAAAGTGACTGGGATCACTTAGACTGGTCAGTATGTTTTCCCCTCTTGCAGATTTTTAAAGCTACTCAGCATCCTCCAGCCTCTCTCCTGGATAATGAGGAGCACAACTTGCCCAGGCAGTACAATCTGTTAAAATGAAAAGCATATGTACATCGCATGCTACCTCTGATAATTTCAAGTGAGATGTGAGACTTCTCACAATATGGCTTTTCAGTATAGATTCGATATTTATGTTTCATGAAATTTCTGCAAAATTCAAGTTCAGTTTTGAATTGAGACATTAATGTTAACAATTTCTTGTTAAACAGTAGAAGTACATCGACCTGTTTGTCAATAACAATGCATTGCTTTCCTTTCTCACAATTTTGTCACATAGGCAGAGTAGATATTTCTTTGTCTAACAGCTAACTGAAAAATAGTACATAATTCTAAAGGGTTTTGTATCATTGGCACATTATTTTCAGTAAGACCTGAAGTAGATCTGCAAGCAGTTAAATCTGTGCTCTGGGAAAAGGCTTAGACTTGGAGAATGAGACCAATTAAAACAACTTCAATTGACTTCTCCAGTCAGTATGGCAAACAGAATAGGTTTGAGGACAGAGGAGAAAGAAGCACCACTGTGTTGCAGTGAAGCTTAGTGATTCTCCAGCAAATTGAATCATTGTGTGTACGTATAGCCACAGCTATGTGCTTGCTGGGAATAATTCTCTAAGATATTACAGTTAATTCTGGCAGGTTGTTAGCAAGGACTTCATGCCCAAGGGAAGCTTGCGGGCATCTTGTTTAACTGAATATGAGGAAAATAAATGTGTGGGGGAAAAAATAGGTTTAGTTTTACCTTTAAGTAAATAGATAATGACGAGAATTAGTTTGTGTACTATACATGTTTCTGACTATTTAATGTGTGCAAACTTCTTGCCAAGCTCCCAACTCATCAGACAGATGGAAGGTAACAATGATAGTACTCTAACAGAGGGTGCATGTAACTCAAAATTCAGTTTGTTTTTAGTAAGTAGAGAAATGAAATTTCACCATTTAAAAAAGAAAACAAAAAAACCCAACGAAATACTTCTGGATTCTCTGTCCAGGAAAAGGAGAATCAATTCTTATAGAGTAACAAAAAGCATCTGGATAAACTGTTGTCAAACATGAACTGATTAATCTATCTGATAGCTGTTCATATAGTTTGGATGCAGTGACATAAAAGATTGGGTTTTAAATGGCTCCAGGGTCAGGTAATCTGATAGAATATGTCCAGCATGCCAAGACATTGCTGTGAACATGTGCTTTCCCATCTTTAGGAAAATGTTCCATCTCTTGACTGTGCATTGTGTGTTTAAATGAGTAACTTCTCATGTTTTCCCTCTGACCACATTCCTTTTCTGCATTCACCACTCATTGTGGGTATCTTAATACACATATCAGGGTGATGAAGGTGGTTCAATTAGGTTTTATGTTTTGATAGTGGCAAAAACCTTCTGTTTTAACTTGAAGTGGAAATGAGGCAAAGATGTGATAATTGCACAAGTCCCCAGAAGGTGACAGTGAAGCATCTGACCATTAACCTGTTTTCTCAGAAATCTGCAACTACTTCAGATTCCTGTAGGTGTGTGTGTGCACTGTTGGTGAAGTTAAACAGTGCCGTTCAATGTATATTTAAACTATTTGTATATATCACTGTGCATTTCAACTGAACACTCTATACTTTTGTTTCTCATTGATTCCTAATTTGGCTCTCTACAGAAATTCTTCTGGAGATATTTTAAGGCTCGAAAGAGGAAAATATCTATTGTAATTTTGTCTTGTTTAAATGCTTTTTCCCTTTTTTTTTTTTTTTTTTTTTTTCTGCCTGTTTTGAAATTGTGCTAATTCTAAGTTGTGAAAGCTTAACAACAAACAAAAGGGATGCTGGGGGATGAGGAAAACAAATCTTGTTGCTGCTATAAATTGGTATCTAAATTTGATTTATCCTTGCTTTGCTAGTTATGGGTGTGGTGGTATATAGCCTACACATTAAGTAGTGTGCAAGTAGGAAGTATCTTATTTCTCGTGGAAGTGGCTTAAGCTTTCTTTTTTTCCGGTACAGTTTTTTCTGGAAGTGATGTAAGTCTTAATAGGCAAGACCAGGATGGAGTGATGCAGTCACAGATCAGTGAGTTTGCTGGAGATGTCTGTGGAGAAACCAATTCATGAAATGGGGTCATAACTTTTTTTTTTTTTTAATTGTCCTGGATGTGTTGCTTGTCTGCATTACCTTAAAAATGCAAACGTACCTGCATGGCTGAGTCTAGATATTCAAGTGCACATCTTTCTGTACTGTAAGTATGATATGGACTGATTTGTTTCATAAAAATGACTTTGGAGAAGAAAATCCTCCGAACTTGTTTTTGAAGGACAAGTATCTCCAATGGCAAAGAATGACAAAACCGCCCTTTTACAGTAGTAATAGATAGCTGAGTACTGAGGTTAATTATTGACAAAAGGCGTGATAACTTCAATAAACTAGTTGTCTCATTTGTGTGAACTCAATCTGGGGACACTTGGAGGATGAAGGCACCTTGAGAAAAAACTGTCCTCAGGGAAACTGTAGGTATTTATGGAAGAAGTAAGTTTCTCTGTGAAGAGCTATGAAACTGCCACAGGGCATAAACAATGCTTGAAATGCACTCAAACATACTACTCATGAATTATAAATGTTTTTGTGACCCTTTCTCAGCAATCTGGACACTGGGGTTAACTGTCATTTAGTCAGGGTTTATGACCCAATGAAAATGTGCTTGCTTTGGTTCTGCAGACCCAGAGGACCTAACAAAAGCTGAGAAAAACAATTACAGATGGAGATTTGAAGAGAAGAATGAGGGAAAATATGGGATTTCCAGCTTGTTTTATTGTTGCATTAATCCGTTAAAAATTAAATTGCTCCTTTTAAATTAAAGAACAAGAAACTACTTAAATCTATGGATTGAGAAAATGTCATCTTTGAGGTTTTCTTGTTCCTATTACAGTTTCAGGATCACAGTGTTAATTACTTTAATTCTTTGCAAAACAACCATAGCAGATCTAGCAAATCTTCTATCCCTTTATTAAAAAATAAATGTAATTCTAATGGCAAAAACCTCATTTCTATTAAGCAGCACAACTAGTGCTTAATTTTATGTGGATCTGGGAGGCCTCTGCAGCACACTGGAAGCTGATTTGGTAGCAATGATATCCACAGTAAAATGTAGTGTAACTGAACAAAGCAAGACCTGTGCACAGACATGCAGGAATGCTACACCAGTTGCCTTGCATGAAGCTCCTTAAAGGAATTATGTTTTCAAGACCTTAACTGGATATGTGGTCAGAGGTGCATCTTCAATATCATCAGTGTAGCTTATGCTAGAAGTATATGAAGTTTGCATCTTTATAGGCACTGACAAATACAAGGGTTGCTCCAAAAGTAATACCTCTTGTTACATTGTTTGCCCACAGCTGGAGGCAATGGTTGGTGGGATGGCAGTACAAGTTGAACTTTCCCAACAAAATTCAGTTGCATTTCATTGCTGTGTGACAGGTGGCAGCAGAGGGGCAGTTGGGCAGTGTGGTGGCTGACATAGAGGTGAGTATGTAGCAAAGGTGTGTCACTGATTTCCTCTGTGTGTGGAAGAAAATGGCACTTGTTGACTTTCACTGATGCTTGCTGAACATTAATGGGGACCAAGCAGTGGATGTGAGCTCAGCGAGGCAGTGGCTGGTGCATTTCACCAGTGGTGACAATAGCATTGAATCACCTCTGCTGGTGCAGATTGTTATGAGCATGGCATGCAGGGTCTTGTTTATCACTGGCAAAAACAAAACAAAACAAAAAACAACAACAACACAAAACTGAAAACCAAAAAACAGCAACAACAAAAAAGCCTGTGTTCCTACTCGTGGTGACTCTGAAAAATGGTGCTTTGTAACTGAGAATTTGCTCTATCAAGTAATGTTTTTCTGCTGTCTACTGATATGAATATAAATAGGAGGCATTACTTTTGGAGAAAATTGAAAATAGATTGCTTATAATGGTATCAAAAACTGCCAAGTCAAGCCATCAGTGATTGAGGTGTATGGAAATTTGATAAACATGTAGTGGTTGTGGTCTCCATAGCGATTTGAAAATAAGCTGAGGACTTGTGCATCTTGAAAAACTAACCCTAGCTGGTCTATTTCTGGCAGCTCCTTACTACCCTGTTTTGTGCTGGTGTCCTGCATGTTATCCTTGGGGAAGTAGAAGCACTTGTGGTCTTGCACTGCTCTCTCTTGAAATGGTATAAGTCTTTGCCAAATCTTACTGTTATGGGGAAAGTGCTGGGGATCTCAAGTACTTGTGAGACTTTTGGTACTCCAGTTGATATATGCAAATGAAGGATTTAATTTCATAAAACCCAGAACACACAGCTCACTTGATAATGTTTCCATAGAAGGCACAGGTAAAAAAGCAAGAGGGAAAGGGGAAGAAGGATGCAGGGAAGGTGAATCTAAAAGCTCTTTTTTTTCCCTTTCTCTTTATCTATTTGATGTGCTGTTGCTGCTTTCCTGAGCAAACCTTATCAAAGATCCTTTTCTGTGTACTGCATGTCTCACAGAGCATTTATCAGAAAGTGACCTCTTGGATGCTCCAGAGCACTTGTCATGGCTTTCATTTCTGTACAATAATTTTTCAGGACACTCGTGTGATATGAAGTAGAAATGAATTTGAAGTAGCCAGTTAACGGGTTTTTCATTTGTTTGTTTTTTACACCCTGCTGGTTGTGCCAAAACAAGTGCAAGCATCTTTAGTGTTGCCTGATGTATGCGTGGTAATCAGGAAAGTTGTCATCTTGGATATCCTGCAGTTAGTTTGAGGTTACAGATACTTCAAAGGAAAAGGACTTGGATATTGCTTCAGTACATTTATTCCTAGATACATCAGCCAATGCCCTTCCCTTCCCCCTGAATACAGAAATGTATTAGTTATTCAAGAAAACTGTGGAGATGAAAATTAAGGTCTGCTTTGTTCCCTTTCTGGAGTGCTTTAGAGATGGCAATGCATATTCAGATATCATGCCTGTTAAGTCTTATGCAACATGAAAAAATAAACTTAATAGCTTTTTGCAAATACTTTTTTCAGAGTTCAGCCAGGAGAAATTGTTGTTTTAATTCTGAGGGAGGCTGTTTTATTAGGTTTGACACACAGTTCACCAGAGACTTCTTATTTGGCTGATAATGATACTGGGTTTAAGTTACTCTTGAATATGCTGTCTTCTGCAGAGTGGTAGGAAGGTGATGCCCAGCTGCTTACCATGTAGCTTAATGTTAATGGGGCAGCTGAAAGTGGTTTTCAGTATAATGTATGTGGTTATTGTTTTTGAACTTCTGATGAGGATTCATTACTTGAGAAAATCCTGTCAGTTGCTGTAATTTTTCTTAGGAGAGAGGGAAAAATTTTGGTGAGGAAGAAAAGTGTAGTGCTTTTTTTGGTCTAATTTCTCTAAACAATATCATAAGTGAATTTTAAACACTTGCAATTTGATTAAGCTTGGGAAAAAGAATCGTGATGTTTTCTGTATTAGAAAATGTGATCTTCACCATCTAGATTAATTTTCTCTGCAGCTGTTCTCTCAGAATAAAGGGTTACCCTACAAAAGCACTACTTCCCATTGAAGCAAGTAACTCCAGTGATAACTGTGATATCTGTTTGAAACCTGTCTGTGCACGTGTGGAGGATAGAGCTAGACTCTGTTACAGGACATAAGGAAGTGTTGGCACAAACAGAAGTACAAGAAACTCCATTTAAATATAAATCTCTCTTATTGGAAAGCATTGGAAGAGGTTATTCAGAGTCTCTAGGATCTTCTTTGGAAGATATTCAGGATCCAGCAGGACCCACCCACGGCCATCTGTTGAGCTGCTTCTGCTCCAAGGGAGTGATGGAACTCCAGAGGTCTATTCCAACCCCAGCTATCCTATAATTCTTTATACATTATGTGGTGTGTAGCCAATGCTTTCCTCTTCTGACATTATTTTGCTTTTTCAACTTATATGACCTTGGAACATGGGAGAAGGTTTTGAAATAGGAAGACCATTACACTTGATTTTTCTAGGTTTCAACTTGACTTGATGTGGGTTTGGCTCCCTGTCTCATTTTTGCCCTGATTAATAAGCACGGTAGTAAATTGTGCTGTCTGTCTTGATTTAAAGAGTAGAAAACTATTTTCGGTGTTTAGAATAAAGGATTTGGGTGAATGAGATGCTGGTTTCAATTCACATAGGAAGCATTATTAAGTGACCTACTTACTTCTATGGATACTGTGCATTTTTGCCAGCAGTGAATGACAGTCTGTGTGTCATGCTCTTTTAAAGCAAACAAACAAAAAAAACTCAAAAGCCACTCCTGCAAGGATGACCCACTGTTGCTACTGCTGAAACATACCACCTGCTGCCTCACTGTGCTCACATTCAGTGTCAGGTCACCATCAATGTTCAGCAAGTATTGATGCATGTCAGTGGATGCCACTTTTTCC
Source organism: Centrocercus urophasianus (assembly GCF_019232065.1). Taxonomy (NCBI): domain Eukaryota; kingdom Metazoa; phylum Chordata; class Aves; order Galliformes; family Phasianidae; genus Centrocercus; species Centrocercus urophasianus. Next base: position 4,141,041 of record NW_024884822.1, on the reverse strand, counting down.
ACATGGAAAACTCAGTTCTACACCTTTGCTCTGTTTGCACTTCCATGTCAGATTGCCCCTCTGCTGCTCTCTGTCTCACGGCAACAAAACACAATGGAACATGGGTGGGGTGGTTCAGTCTCTACCGCTGTCCTTCCAACATCTGCCTCTGGCTTGATGTGCCAGCAAAATAAAGTAAGAGGTGTTATGTTTGGAGCAGACCTCATAGATCTGGAGTAGACCTAGATCTGTTAGACAGTGGTTGGGTCTGAAGTGGTAGGAGATACTTCATGAGGCAAAATCTTCCTGTAAGATGTTGAAATATTTATGTTCGAAAACAGAATAATACAAGCTAACAAGCAAATTAAATACCAGTGTTTAAAGACTAACAAAGTAATTAGGCTACAAACAGGTCACATTGAAACATGCCTGCAAATAGGTTTTTTTGCAGTGAAAACAGTAATGTATGCCATGTGAATCTCAAACTACCAAGTAGCTTAAAGTGCTAATAGTGGGCAGCAGTTTGTTGATGGTTATTGCACTGAATGCACCAGTCACATTTGTCAACTAACTCCTGGTCTGTGCAGAACAAAGTGAATTTGTCACTAGACCGAAACTTTAGAGAAGTTTAGCAGCTATATGAATGCAGCTAGGTTCAGCTGAATATTGTACTGTGTGTCCTCTGATTAATTTGTCTATTCTAATTCTGTCTCATCTGGTATCTGATTTATTTAACACTGCAGGCCTGAGTTAATAACGTCCTTAGGGAATTAGACACTGTGCTGTTGTTAAACCATTTGGAGAGTAAAAAGGGGACAAGGCATCTTTTTACACTTTGGGACCTTGGTAATAAGTTGCCATAGTCTGCATTCCTACTGTTAGCCTTAATAGGATTAGTTTTGGTATTATCAAAAGAGTAATTAACACCTGCAGATATGATCACAGATGGTATCAAAGAAAAGGAACTCAATTCTACAAAAGTGCAGCTCATATTTTTGTATCTGAAACATCAGTACGAAATTGGCTACACGTTCTGACCATCTATTTGTACTTCTAGTTGTAACTTGTTATATCACGATAAAAATAACTCAATTAATATTAGTAATGATCACATTACAGCTCACCATGGAAGTAAACATGCTGAATGTGAGAAAGAATTCCTCCCTGGAGCTGGGGGAGCTAGCCAGTTTTGCTCTTGAACGTAGCAAGGTTTGGTAAAAATGGTGCTGCAGGAGGCAGCTGTAAACTTGAAAAAGATCAGTAGCTAATGATAGCTGTGAGAGCTTCTGGGAAACATCAAATAGGAATAAGCTTTTTATGGAGCACTGAGGCAATGGAATCTGGATCCTTGGAATCTGAGTTTTTCAGAAAGAAAAAGGAGACTTTATTAGTGCACCGTCATTCTCTTTCAATTCAGTTATTCTTTCTTGAGTGGTATGTCCATCACCTAGTTAGTGCTGCTCTGTGCAAAGTATTTTGCAGTAGGTATTGAGAGCCACTGCACCTGTTTTAGGGTCCTTCTAGCAACCCACGTGAGGAAAGCAGTAGTATAGCACAGTCATATGCACCTGCTAGCTATCATTAAGGTTCTTGGGCAGAACAGAGCTCAGCAGAAGCTGCAAAAATGTTTCAAAGATGATAAATCCTGTAGCATAAATTGTCTGCTATTGTGGATCAGCTGTCTCTAGTTCCTAAGCCAGTTTGGTTGTGGCTAGTGGAGAAACAATACCTTCAGAATTACTTTTGCTCTACTATTTGCATTAAGATTGTCAGCATGTTTGTAAATGACAATGACAAGAGAATTCGTTACTCTTATGGTGGGGAATCTTATCGCTTACCTAGTGTTGAGGTCTGTATTTTCAGGAATATACCATTTAAAAACTAGTTAAAAAGGAATCCTAAAAAGAAAAACAGTTGTTGAAAGTGTTGTATAGTCTAAAGTTGTGATAAAGCAAGAGTTAAAAATTCCTGTTGTCTTTTGGGTAGAGTTATTATAAGATGATGCTTCCTTGTTTTAAATTTGTGTGAGATACTATATTGTTTAATCATGCAATATTTCTGGTGATCCTTGAGATCAAATAATTAGAGACAAAATGCTTTCATATTCGTTCAAATGATGTTAATGCATCAACCTTTAAGAAGGAAGGTTAGGTATTTACAGTAGTTATAAATAAACAGCGATTCAATGACCAGAAATAAAGCCAATGTTACGGTTAAGGTCAACTTTCTTGGTAAAACCTACTGAAAACTCTTTGTATAAGGTTCCAGATTTATAAAGCAACTGACCAATCTGACCTGAACAGTTCAAGTTCGTTGTCAGCCTGCCCACTGCATTCTGTCTGTAAATGGGTGAAGGAAACAAGACTAGAAGAGTAACTTGCACTTAAGGCACAACAAAGAAGCAAGAAATCATTTTCAACTAATGTTTGTAAAACTACTGATATTAGTGGGGAGTTAGCTTGCTATATATATATAGCAATATGTACATCAATATATATATGTATATATGCATGTGTGTATGTATGTATGTATATATATGTATTCATTTCTTTGGAGAGTTGAAAGTATTTCTCTGGCTGGACTGCCTGCTGCTGCTTGTGATGCAGTTGTTCCCATGCTGTCCGACAGGCACTTCCTCATTCTTTTGAGTCATAATTAGATATCCCTTCCATGAGGTATTTCAAAATAGTAAATAACTGAAACTTAAAAGTCCCTAAGTCTTCATTCATGTGACACAACTTGCTGAACTACCAAGAAATTCTAGTAACCTGCTCCCTCTGGTATTCTTTCTTGCTCTTGTGCCAGTCATACATGAGCACCTTGTATGTTCATGACTCACATCCCTCTCCACAAACAGAACTGTATTTGTGGGTATGGGATGTGGACCTTTCTTTTTGTATCTCAGAGTCAAGAAAAGAGGCCAGGAATTGGTGAGGATCAATTTAGCACAGGACATGGAGGCTGAATATTAATTAACAGAAAATAGAGATTCCTTGTGTGTCCTTTCTGAAGTTATTCTGGTTCCAGCAGTAATACATGTAACTCGTGGAAGGTGGGGGAAAGATTCTGATGTACTTATCAGGGAACATAGATATTTGTGTTTGCAGGTTCATTATATTGTCATTATTTGCTGGCAATTAATAGAAAAGTGCTTTTAGTCAACTGAGAGGTAAGTAGTGTGTAATTTGTCATCTGCACAGGGAGAAGTGTTGGAAAGATGAGAGCAGTATTTGAAGCAGCTGATGCTTGTCCTTCTGGCACACTTTGTATAGAGCTTCATATTATGCTGGGGAACCCTTAAATGTTCCTCTTTAACAAGATTGTGCTTGGCATGAGCTGTGCCTGGGACCTTTGGTTGTAGAGGAGTAAATGTGCACAGGATTTGGCACCTTCTGGGTTCTATCAGGAGGAATCCTTTCATACCTTTTTGGGTCGAGGCATAGTACTGAACTTTAATTTGAGTAAAAACAATCAAGCTGTCAAAGGTTTAGGGGAGAACAGTCACGGGTTGAATAGCAAGGAAAATACATACTGTGCCCTTTTTTTCCAAATAAAACCTCTAATTCTTCAGTTCAACTTCTATTATTTCTGGTATTAATTTGTTAAATCTCTCCGTTCTGTGTATTCCACAGGACTATGGATGTAGCAGATGTATCACTGCCAGTGGGATGGGAAACTTGGATACAGCCACAGCATAGCTTTCTGGATGTGCAACTTCTACCAACCCAGAATAATTTGACCCCAAATTTGTACCCCAAAGCCTCCATATTATGCCCCTAATGGAAGAGTTTTTTTTTTTTGCAACTCCTGACACTTTTATTTGCTCTGTATTAAGTCTGTTCTTCTTTTCAATGTCAGTCAGAGCAGCAGCAGAGAGCAGAGAACAAAGTGGTAGGCTTGTTGCTTGATCCTCTCTTCTAGCAACTGGGAAATGCATCTGCGCAGCTTGTGTAAGTGCTGCATGCGCGTGCACCAGCAGTGTGGCAAAATCAATTTGGATGGAGAAAAGGTGTGGAATGTTTGTGATGATCAGTGTTCCAGGTTTAAGTGTGGCTCCTAAGACTGCTGCCTCTTGGGAATTCCAACTTTGCACTTAGTGTAGGGAATAAGTACACTTAAAGGCTAGGCCTGCCAATCATAGCCTTGTGCCGCACTGAGCATGGGGATGCAGAAAGTACGCTGAGGTGCTTTAACTGATACCTTGTATTGTATCTGGGAATATATTCTTTCTATTAAGAATAGCAAGCTAGGGTGGGTTTTTGCCAGTTTGTAACCAGGCCCAGCAAATCATTTGTAGTAAATTAGCAGTGTTTTGGAATCATTTCAAATTCTACTTGGCTTTGTATAGAAGTTATGTTTCTGTCTGCTAAAAGTATTTGAAGAAAAAGCATAATTTCATAGGAGCTACTGAAAAATGTTATTTCCTTCATCTGTAACAAATAGAGAAGTAGAAAATAATTACTTGTATCACAGTAGAGATGAACATCTTGAAGGTTCCTGAACTATAAATTTAATGAGTTGCACTGTAACTAGCTTCTAACAGCAAAGCATTTAGTTTCTTGTGGAGTTTATATACCTCTTGTTAATTAACAATAAATATTCACAGAGAAAAAAAGGCAATTAAAATGATGTCTGTTATTTCTAGAGTTCCAGATTGAGACCAGTGCCTTTCTCTTCTGGGATTCATAAGGTCTTACATCATTAAGATCAAATTAGCTGGTAGGTGGCAATAGTGATACTTCTCTGAGATACTGCTTCCTTGCACTATTTCTCAGTGGTAAGAAGAAGTCAAATCCTATTCCTTTCAGTGCAGTTACCATGCAGCATAAAATGTTGCTGCAGCCGTGAGTATCCTTGCTTGTGTTCTCTAGCCCTGTTGTGTCCATGTTACTGGTTCTTTAGAACCTGGAAACAACGTGTTCATCCAAATAAATGGTCTCTTGCTGTAGGACAAATCCTCCATAATAGTTGACATGGTAGTTCAGCTTAAATGTGGTACAGAAAATGTTATGCAACTCCAGTATAATACGCAAAACATTAAGCAGGAAAAGGAATAAAAGTATTTAACTCACAGATGTACTCTTCTTGAATAGAAGAGTATGAGAAATGAGTGTTTTGCTTGATTAAAGCAAAAAATCCAAGTTGTATTGTCATCCATCCCTATGAAAGGGCACTTCAGAACCCTTCAGTTTTTCTCTTCAGTGGGATGGGCCGTGCTGTGCATGGGCACCTTGTTCAGTGCTGGCAGGTGCCAGCGATCAGGAGCTGCTCTGTGTTATAGAAACATGCTCAGTCTTAATAATATTCTGGACCACGCAGGATGACCTTGTCTTTTCAAACTCAGTTATTTTTTGATAGCTCCATAATTATAAAATAAACGAAATCTGTTTGGAACAACTTTTCATAATGTTAGTAATAGCAACAATGTATTCAGGGGGGAAAGAAAAAGCCATTACCTTCTTTCACTTCAGGCTTCTGGTACAGTTTGAGGCAGAAATCTGTCTGAAGCCTAAAGTCACTGTGAGCTTCCCAGTTAAACCCCACAAGCCATAGGCTCTGTACCCCAGTGATGTAAATATACAGACTTGGTATAACACTCTTGGTATAACACCCATGCTGAGGTGTAGCACGTAGGCTCCTTAGGGCTGGCACTAGCTTTTGCTCTTTGTCAGTGGAGTTTCTAGTTCACTGAGCTGCAAGAGGAACTCCTGTGGGCTTTGGCATACCAGTAGTACAGTGATGTAGGGCTTCAACTTCTTAATGAATGATCTCCTTTTCATTGTAGAATTGACACTGACTGGCCTTTTAGATTTGTGCCTCCTTCAGAGAATGAAACTATTTCACTTTTTTTTCACTTTGGAATAGCTTTTATTTCTACTTAGAGTATCTTATCAGTTTTCCTCTTTCCATGGTCAAATGTACTGTTGACTGAACTTAACAATTCATTGTGTTTGAAAATTCAGAGTAAGATTTTAAGGCAAACACTTAAGTTTCCTTCAGAAAAGAGATCAAATATTAAAATTGTAGATTTAATATTACCGTGCAGATTTAGCATTTGCCAGAGTTCTGTGGAGGAGTAAAACAAACAAACAACAAAACAAGCAAACAAACAAACAAAACAATCAAACAAAAAATTTGCTCCAGAGCAAATAGAAGAGCTCGAAAGAAAATAGGAAACATTGCATTCATTGACCACTAGGGGATACTCTTGTTCAATTTATTCATTTCATCAAGGTCACTTATATAAAGATCAAAAATGTGGCACTCCGAAGTTCTTAAAGAATGGGATTTTTGAAAAAAAAATTAATCTATATTCTCCTGTATATCAAATGAAACTAGACTGTTTTTCTAGTTGATAATTATTTGACGTAACGCAACCTCTTCCAGTGCAGTTTTGGATTTACTTTAGTTTCGTTAGACTGAACCAATGTAAGATGGCATAAGTAACTGCATACACAGTTACCTTATTAGGCTGCCTGCATGACAGCATGCCAATTAGGACTGTTGGAGTTTGGTGTACAGTCTATAGACTGAAGTGTTTACATTTTAAGTTTCATTTTACAGTTATTAAACTTAATAGCCAAAGTGAGAGAAAATACTTTAGCTTCTATGTATCTTTCTTGAAGGACCATTCTTATGTCATGCAAACTTCATCCTTTGCTCTATGTGCAGCATTACATAAAAATGTTTAGATTTCTTGAAAATTCTGGTTCACTTCAGGATTTTGAAAACTCAGAATGTTCAGTAACTTAAATCTCTCTACAAGACTGAAATAATTTCTGAAGAATTTTCTGCTTACAAAGATTCCACCAGTGATGGTGGCAGGGTATGTGGCTTTACCCAGCTGTTTGGGAAAGATCCACTATACTTCTAGTATAGGAAACAACACTTGTAACTCTAACTTTGCTCTAATAAATTTCCAAGATCCAATCGTGTACTGACTTGAACTTTTTAATACTGTTTCTCAATTCTTAAAGTTATTGCATCTAACTCCATGAATTTGTTTACATGAGAAACAAAAGCTGCTTGATATTTTTTCAAAGGCATCATAAAGGAGGAAAATTGCTTGCAAGTACTTTAAGTTGATTTCAGTACAGCTCTACTCTGAATGTCTTAGCTTTGATCTGCTGATAGTCTGACATGGAAAAGTATTTGTCTGGTTTGATTTTTTTTTTTTTTTTTTTTTTTACACCTAAAAATGGCATAAAATTAAGTGAGATATGTGAATAATATTAAGTGACTATGTGAAAGCAAATGTGGAAATAAGTCATTTCTATGGAAATCTTATGCATACCACTGTACTGTTAGGATTGGAAGAAGGACTCAGAGAATGTTCTGTAGTACACATGCTATGAAAATGCATCCTTTGAAAATAGTTTCAGGTTTTATTTATCTGCGAACTACCTGCTGAATGCTCATGCTAGTATCTTGACTTTGCCAAAGTTCAGTTGCCAGTGGGTAAAATCACAACTTCAAGCCCTTGAGATTTTCTTCCTGTGAGTCTCAGGGCTACAGGACCCACGAATTGAATAGAGTTCTCATAATCTAGAATCAACAAGCCATTAATGACATCTCCATTCCTGTTCTGGCAGTGGTTTTGCCTCCTTCCCTGACCTGCAGAGTGTGCAGGTGCTTTCTGAAAAGCACCCAAATGAGCTATTCAGGTTGTTTTTATCATTGGCTTCTGTTGTGAGTGCTGACTCTTGGTGCTTTGTCAGTTGATACTCAAATATCAGAGAGCTGTCTTTCTGCACTGACAGTGTAAAAATACATTCTTGTGCTTGCTGTGGGGAAGTGATTTTACTGAGACCATTGTGTGAAAGGCTACTCATTCTAGTATTGAGGTTGGTCTGCTCATGAGATCGCCGCCTTCAGATGCAGTTAGATTCCAGTCCTCTGTAAAAAGGCTATTCTGTGTCTTGACCTTTTTTGACTGTCAGAACTAAAGCTTCATTACATGATAGCTATTTTGACACTGTCCTGCCATTGCTTGCATTGCCTCATCATCCGTATCAGATTGGCACCATTTCTGAATGCAAGTTTTTGCAGATCCATAGGACATAGAGCTCTCTGAAGGAAGCAGCTAGAGCCAGCTGTTCCGAAACTTGGTCAAGTCAAGGAATAAAAGCTAGCAATGATAAATTTTACTTCAAAGAAAGAGTCAAAGGATGGACTTCCAGAGAAAACTTTTTTTTTTTTTTTTTTTTTTTGTAAGCATGAGGAGCCTCAGTCTTCTATCAAAGCTATCTAATCCATCAATGTATTCAAACTTTGGCTGAGGGAAGATGGCAAGGCAGTAGCAGCCAAGAGTAAAGAATCAGGAAAAATATTGCTGTGACACTTAGCAAGGAGTCAGGAAAATGAACATGTGCAGCCCTGAGTGGTTAGGCACTCTGTGATGAGCAGCTGGGATGAAAGTGAAATGGCATCTGCAGTTACTGATGAATTCAGATATACCACATTATGTTCAGGATGTGACTTAGAGTCTCAAATTTGCCCTGTTTGCGTTTGTCTGAGTTACTGCTGCCACTGCAGGAGATGTGTCTGGCCCCTGCAGCGGGGAATGGAAGCGTCTTGCTGTATGCTTACCCTAAACCAGTAGGCTTTGGAGGAGTATTGATATCACTGTGTCAGTAGAACTTCTGGAGCTTGGGGCCGGCACTATGATTTCTGCTCACTGGCTAGCTGAAATTCTATTTTACTAATGTAGGCAAATGTTTTCTTCTTTAGATTTTGTGTTTTAGTCTGGGGTTTATTTGTCTAACCGGAAACAAAAGTGTTGCTGCTTGCAGAGAAGTATGGAACTTGACTTGAGAGATCTCAGTTCATGGAGGAAAAAAAACCAACAAAAACAACAACAACAAAAAACCCACCTAGTTTTGCTGTCATCCTCCATAATTCAATTTCATATTGCTGTCTTCTGGTTCTCATAGGCGAGGATAAATGAGCTTTTACTACTGCCTCTGGAGGTTTTACTTTCTCATGATTTTCGTGGTGCCATGTTTCTGTCACCTGTTATCCTCAAACCAATAACTGACTGAATAAGGTAAGGCGACCAAATCACATCCTGGTGAAGAAATAAGGACTGAAGTGAAGTAAGGCTACAGTCAAAGCTTTGCTTTGTCCTGAAGCTATTTCATTACTATTTGTATATTAAGTGATCCATAAAGCTAATTAGTAGTAGAGAAGGACACCAGGTAGTGAGGGTGGCACAATAACAGTACTAGTATAAGTCTTATACAGCAAGACAGGCTCGCTTCAACCTGAGATCTGTCTAACAATATTCACATGGATGGAAAACAGCTCTGAAGATGTCTGGCAATTTGCTCTTGTGAAGTGAATGGTGAATTTCTGAGTTGAGGATGAGATGGCCAAGGCTCGGTCAGTTGGCTGACAGGGAGCAGTGCAGCTGCATGGCAGGAGCTGTGCTCCCATGAGGGGCAGGGAGCTGGCTGTGTGTACTTACATTGTCTGATTCTTAGCTCTCCTTGGTGAAAACTTGGCACCCACTGTGTTTTTCTGGCCTCTCTCTAAGAAAACATAGAAAGTTTGAGCTTGGTGTTTGGCTGGGAAGAAGTCCCATTTTGTAAAAACTCTATGAATGGTGTGCATCTATCTTGATGTAACTTATATAACCTAGCTAGGCTTTCAATGGGTGGTGTCTTTAGTAAGTTATGAAACTATCAACTACTGTGAAGTTCATTTTCACATGATTTTAGTTTCTGGTGCACGTCTGTCTTTATTTTCATATGTATATAATGTCCACTTGACAGAACTACAGTGTGCATGCAGTTGTTAGGAAGCATTTCAGAATTTCATTCTTTTACTGTATTCCACACCACTGAAGCTGCACAAAAGCAGGCTTTCCTGTCATTTGTAACTCTAACACAAACAATAGTAATTTCTCTGCTTCAACAGACTAAAAAAAATAATTATACTGTTATTGAATAAAATAATCTATTAACAAAAGGCTCTGCTAAGCAACGTGTCAACCCTCCCCCCCACTGATCTTCTGTATTTCCCACACCTACTATTGTGTGAGGTATCCTAAAGAGCTTGCAAGAACAAAAAGCCTGTTTTTAGAAGCTAAGTTTTCCTTCTCAAAGTTTGAGTATTCTTTTAGGGAGAGAAATACTACACTTATCCTTCTGTTGTTGTCAACGGTTTATGGGCTGGTCCGGCCCAGTTCCGTGACCAGCAGGGCGGAGGAATCTGTGGATCCGCGCCTCTGGGAAAAGGGGAAGCAGGGGACCCCAAAATACTTGAAAAACAACAGCACTGATCTGAGGTGGAACAAATGATTTTACTAAATATAGTATTAGTAAAATACAAAGAGAGAGAGAGAGAGAGAGAGAGAGAGAGTCTGTTTGAATTGTATAGACCTCACCACAATGCTGGGGTGAGAAGTGCAGTCCAGCTGAGTGACTGAAGTGCAGATGGCGAAGTGCAGGCGGCGAAGCGCAGATAGCGAAGAGCAGGCAAAGAAGAAGGATCAGGTGACCTTGCTTGGAGTTATATCCCCTTGCTGACCGCAAAGCCTCCTGGGGAAATGTAGTTCTTCTCCGACGGACGAACATTCGGCAGATATCAAACCCCACCCCCAGTGCATTACATGATGTTATGGTGTGGAATACTGATGACCAAAAATCATAAAACCATGACAGTTGTTGATCTCATTAATGACAGAGGTTTAGAAATACTAGTGATTAATGCATCTATGCACTAGTCAGTTTGTGGCTGACTGGATTTTATCCTTGAATAATTCAAATAAATTATTTGCCTGTGTTGCTGGAGCATGAAAAAGACTTCTAGAAGTTGAGAGATGCATTTGTACCTAGGTGGTGGGTTTTCTCATCTGATTTCTTTCTGGAGAGGTTTCAGCTGAGAATTGAGATGTGAATGACACCTTTAGTAACAGCTATTTGTAATTATTGTGTTCTCTGCATACTGAGGTAATTTTTAATACAGGCCTAAATAGGGATTTATATTTGTTAACTTTTCAAAGTGAGGATTGGTTCATGGCACAGGCTTTGTGTGAATAATACTGGCAATTCAGAATAATAGCCTAAGGCCTTCGTGTTGTGGCCTCTTTCCAAAATAAGGTATGGAATAAAATTTAAATGATGATAATTCTGTGAAATCTGATGTTAGGTTGGCACAGTGTAGATGGTAATTCTGAATTGTGTGTTACAAACATGTGACATAAAAAGCTGGTGGTTCTTCAGAGGTTCAGTTGGCTTTTGGGAATGAGGTGCGTGTCAGCGTGAACTTTAAAAGTATCTTCTTTGCAAAACTGTCATGGGCTAAGAAACAGTGTTTCTAGGGTCAGGAACTTTTTTCGCTTTCAATTTCACTTAATGGTTTGTGCTGTAAGCTCCTGTACTAGAATGTCATGTTTTCCGCAGCGATAACAAAAGCTAACTGCCATCAGATAAACTTGAAGGATACTCATTTTTCTTTGAAACGTACGCCTTGCCTATTGTGTTGTCACACTATTTAATGTATAATGCAGCTTGTAGCATAATGCTGTCACACATGGAAATAAAAAGACTGTGAGCTGGTAAATCTGTCACTTCGTTTGAGTTCAGTGGGATGTAAGGCAGCACTGGAGCATAGGAGGGATCTACAAGTACAGCAGGATGAATGATTATGGTAAACTTTGGACATCTTATTTGAAATTTTCTTCATATTTATGTATACAGCAGAAAGGCAGAGAGAAGACAATTAGGTTTTTCTTTTCTGTTTTATCAGTAATGATTTAAGTCTGGAAAGAGAATGAGTGAAAAGTTTGACAGGTGGTGGTAGAGTGAGAGTCAGACCTGGAGTGGGGAAGTGACTTGCACAGAGGTGTGAAAATGGTGTTAGCCAGTGGGCTGAGATGAGCCACTGAAAACAGAACTAGGAACCCTCAGCTACTGTGAGAAATGGTATTGGTGTCTGGGATTGCTTTAAATAAATAAATGCAATTGCCCTGCATTCAGTTACTGCTTAGCATGCGGAAGCAGCTTTCACAAATGGCTTGTCATAGGGCTTGAAGAGAAGACACGTCTTGATCGAGTTAGTGCAGTCAGTCAAATGTAGGCTCTGGCATGAGAAGAATTGGCTGTTACTGCAGAAGGGAAATACGGACATAAAGAGCTCATTTCTGACCTACCTTATAGAGCAACTGAACAGCCTCTGGTTAGCGAGGGCAGCGTGTGAACCTTAGTATAATGCTCCATTAATACATGTGACTGCTTCATTAAACTTGTTGCTATGACAGAACAACTGGGCCATTTGGTAATGAAAGCTGTTACCGTGTGATGGACATGATAACAAAAGGTCAATTTCTGATGACCACAAAGCAGTCTCTTGCCTGAACCTCCTTTTTAAGAGACAATTGGAGAAAAGCTATGATGATTCCGATGGATTAATCTCTGAGAGTGCTCAAACCACCCATGTATGTAACCAAACCGTAAGATTTTCAACTTGCAGGTTACATATCGGTAGTGCATAGCTATACAGTATAGTATGATGGGGAACACAGTTTCTTATCTGCATTAATGCTGTATTAGTCAGTGTTTTAAACTAGCCAGACAAGTTTAGAATGGGAAAATAAGTTCTTGTCAGATGATATCAAGTCCAGTGATTCCTCCCCCCCCCCCCCCTTCCCTTCTTTCTCTCTTAATTCTCAACACCTTAAACTCCATGGTGTAAAAAACACTTGTTTTGCATTTTTTTTTTTTTAACTGTTATCCTTTCTTATGTCTGTGTTATTAATATAAGGTGCTTTACGTCCACAGCTGCAATCCTTTATTCTCTGCAACAGAAACAGCAAATAAGCAAGCATAATAGCTGCTCTGCCCTTGTGCACGTCTGCCTTCCTGTGAACTTGATGGAAAAATACTGTTACAGAATAAGCTTGTTATGAAAAAGAAATACTATCATTAATAAACATTCTTATTCCTGAATGAATCATACTCATGCTACATAAGTAATCTAAGTAACACTTAAGTTATGACTTGATCATTTTTGCATCCCATTTTCTAATGTACTCTTTATTTTATGCTCTTTCAGGTGAAAAGTTAGCTACTTCACATCAGAGAACATCAAAAAGCACTCCTTCTGGTAAGAATATCTGATTAATTCACTTGTAATATAAAATGTAATTCTCTGACATCTGACACGTATTCAGAAGGTTTTATTTTCATTAACTGCATTTTACAGTCCCATCTCCTTTGGTTCCTTTGTTTTCATCTCCTCTGCTTTTGGAATTTATTTTGCAACTTCTTCATGAACAATTCCATAAATCTTTCTGCGGTCAGTCTGTCAGACAGTTACAAGCAGCACGAGGCATGTGAAATCCAGGGGTTCCAAGATCTACCTGTTCTTTATCCTTCTGTGCCTTTATTCATTCTGTGACGTTTTTGGCATCATTAGTGGTGTCAAATTTGAGTGTGTTGCCATAGCAAATAAAATATAGTAATGAATTTGCAATGGAAGAGAAAGAGATATGAGACATTTTGCTAACTCTTCTAGATGTTGTCGTTTAAAGAACATTCTGCAGGGATTTTTCAGTAATGTCTGATCCTTTCTCTATTCAGGATCATGTTATAGTTCTGGTTCCTTAGTAATTACATCTTACACTTATGACATAATTACTTTCAAATCTGTTCTATTTTCTACTCTATGTTTTGTGCAGTAAACTTTATGTGTAGTGTAGTGTTACTGCATTTGGCCATGGTTCAGCAGCAAATAGCACTTCAGGATTAAGGTAATGTGAAAATGAAGTATTGATGTATCTGTTCACTTTTTTCTTGCTCTGGAGAGCTGAAAGTTGGCAAGGGAATTTTGTGTCTGACTGAGGGAAAATTAGTAATGGATGACCCTGCAACAGACTGGGCTTTGTTTGGTCATGTTTTACCAGAGGTAAGGGTTGTAACTGTTGTCATTCTGGTACTCGCTCTTTTTTTCGTTACTATTTGATTTTCAAATACTAAAAAATCACATTGTTTAATCCAAATAGAGATTCAACTCTTTCAGTCGCTTGAATCAGAAGAGTAACTTGATTGAATAACAGAAACAGCTGTTTTACAGAAAAAACATAACCACAGAACTGCCTCTGAGTGTGTAGCCCTCATACTTAGCTGAATTCCTTTTCTATAAAACAACTTCCTACACAGCACATCTGCTGAGCGGTTCAGTACTTCAGTGTGTTTTACCAATTCTGACAATGTTTATTTAATGGAGTTTGGTTGAAAATTCACATGGTATGAATTTTAGAGTTACTAGGATGTTCTGGATATGTGATGTTATGTATTTTCTACTGATGATTTTCAAAGTGTAGCTACTGATTCAAGTTCTTAAAAACAGTGTGAGGAATTCTGAAATAGTACACATCTCTTCCTTTTGACTACTGTTTGCTTATAAATGGAATAATTCAGTACTAGGTGGCCATCATGGCTCACAGAAGCCCATATCAAATAGCTGTGAAGCATACATGCAGTTCTCCATGAAGGGAACAGTTCTTGAATTCGTAAGTTAAAAGGGAGTTACGCTTACGGAGGTGAACTGTTCCCTCCTAAATACATGCCTACGTACATTGATGTACATCACAAGTGCATAGCATATGAAATCAGGTTTCAGACACATCACCATCTCCCAGATATTTTTGTAAATAAAATCTGAACTAGAGGAGTTCAAAAAATGGTAGTGATGGTCTTTCAGTGAAAATATTTATAAGAAATAGCATGCTATCTATTAGATTGAAAGGGCTACAATTGAAATGATGGAGAGAATTAATATATACTACTTAATTTCCAAATGCTTTTTTTTATTATTATTTTTTAAATTTTCTGGGTCTATAGAAGCTTTTTCATGTGTTCAGAAATGGAGAAATTGGATGCTGACCCTAAACAACACCTGATAATTTAAATGTGCAGGTTGGAGGGTCCAGCTTTTTCATTTTTTCTGTGCTACTGACAGCAAAATTTCCATTTCTTTCTGATTTGTCAGTGTAGGAAAAAGGTGCTTCCATTTATTTTATTTTTTTTAATGACTGAATTTGTTGACTTGTGTTGGTTGATCTCTATTTTCATGCCCATTTTCTATTAGATTCACAATTTATTCAAAAAATACAGATAGTGTCCCCACTGGTGCTGCAGGCTACTTTGTCTGTGGGAAGGCTTGTGTTTTGTCACATTTGGGGATGACCTGATGTCTTTCCCACCTGAATTATTTCATGATTCACATAAAAGTACAATTCAGTGTACTTAAATTTTAAGGAACAGCTTGCCAGTAATCATGCCAGTCTGAACTATACTCTTACTCTAAGAAGTTCAAACAGGATTCAGCTTGATCCAATGAGTGAATGTGGCACAAATGGGAAACTTGACACTTTTTTCTCAGTTTTGTAACTTTGGCAATAGAATTAGCTCAAGTGCCTGATCTTAAGTTTGGGGGAATTACATTTATGCACTTGGAAAGATGCTAAAACTTAAGATCCTTGCTCTGTTTTCTGATGAACAGTACAGAACTGAGCTGGTCTGTAGTTCTGTATTGGAAATATAACTACCAGTGGTCACAGGCTGCTTACAAGTCTATAAAGTCAAATAAAAATAAATGAAGCTACTCGGAGAGTCATGTATTTTTCTCACTGTCTGTTCTTGTTTCTTTTTAATTTAAGATCTCTATTGTATCCAAAATACCAGCATGCTTTCTCACAGCAAAAAGTAGTGGCGAAAGCACTATATATATTTATAATTTACTTGAAATAACCTCTCAAAAACACATAAGTAATTCTTCAGAATTACTAAATTTGGGTAAGGGTTCAGACTGATCTCTCTTAATTTAAACCAGTATAAACTGCTTTCCTTGCAGTTGAGTTTATGAAAAGAAAGTCTTTATTCCCTTTCTTCTCTGACAAAATTAGTAGTCTAGAAAAGTCTGGCTTGAGTGTATTTCAGTGACAAAGTTTGTATTTCTTCTAATTCCAGTAAGTGCATTAATCTTGTACTCCTTCACCACCATTCATCCTACAGCCTACTATTACAATGAACTGACTAAGCCACAAGGCAGAACAATTCTGTAAGATATGTAAGGAAAATGCAGGAGCCACATCATATGGCATTGATGTTCAGTCGGTCGCCTTTGTAACAGGGAATGGCAGCTGTTCAGTGGTGTGCTCTCTGATCACTGTGTCCAACCAAAGCCTCATTCTGAATGTAGGGAGCTGAGAACATAATTATGAGTACTGGCACTTGGCTGATGTGCGTAGATCAATAATGCTCTTTAAGAAAAAGGAACTGGAGAAATTCTTGTCAGACAATAGTCAAAATCTCATGTGCTACTTCTTAAAAAAAAAAAAAAAAAAAAAAAAAAAAAAACAAAACCAAAAGCAAATGAACAGTCAGTCCTTCCCACCCCCTCAAAAATAAAACCACACCAAACTAACACGTACCAACCATGAGACTGTACTTTCAAATGACAGAGTCAAGTATTGCCTGCTAAATGACTGATGCTCCTCTGCATTACTCAGGTATTGATTTGAAGTCTCTCCAGTATTGACTGAACTTAGCTCACGATATTTGAGGTGAGCTGTAGACACAGGATAAACCAAAATGCTTAGGATACTTTGGAGATAAATGTTGATATCAGCAGGTGACATTTTATACCACTGTGATTTAAATCTATCACAAATCATTTGGAATTAACAAGAAAGAGTAAAATGTGGAATTATTAATAGGATATTGAATGAGAGAGCACCTGTTTGTCCAGATGTTTGTTTAGATAGATGTTCACCCTTCCACTAAATAAAACAATGGCTTTGTGTTTATAGTCTTAAGCTGTTTTCTTTCACTTGTGGAAGGAAAAAATAAAAGAAACCCGTCTTAAAACATCAGGATTGATGCAACTCCACTCAATTGAAAGTGGTGAATAAAATACAATTTCCGTAGAAATAAAATACTATTTTCCAATGGGGGGGAGGTGGAGGGGGGGAATGGTTTTTGTGCAGGTTAGCTATTTTTGTTCTTCATTTCAGCGAATTATTAAACTGGACCAAAGTTAAGAACTTACAGTTCTACTCTGAAATGACAAGAAAATAACAGTGATGCAGAAGCATCTTGGCAAGGGACAGGTGTGTTACAGAAGCAGGACATGTGGCTGGTTTCTGCCCTGCCTCTGTTTGATGGATAAAGTAGCAATGCATACCCTGAACCAGAATGGTTTGAAGATGTATCACAGGAGCTGAAACGCGGGACAACTCCTAATGGAAATACCTGCTGGGTCAGCAGGGCAGTCTGAGAAAGTTCTTATAAAGCTGGAAGCCAAGCTCATTCTTCTCTGGTGAGCACCTCTTTACCTGTACAAAAGGAGCAGCTCCCAGCATGGTGCATCAAGGCAGAGACCTACTTTTTGTGGCTTGCACCACATCTCCCAAGAGCAGTACTGTCAGTGTTGTTCACTGGACTGATTCTGAAGTGCTTCTTTCCCGTTATTTGAGAGTGATTACCTATTTTAATTACAGGAAGAAGGAAAAACTCTATTATAAGGTGATTTTCATACTTTTAAAAGCCAGGGAATTATTGTGATCAGTGTGATGGATGTAAATATGTAGGTGCATCTTGCCAACTACATGTGAAGCTGAAGGGCTGCCCAGTACTTACTGGGCTCCTTAAATTGTGCAGGAAATGAATGCATTTTTCCTTTCAGAAGAGTCAGCAGCAGCTCAGATTCTGTAGGGCAAGGCGGATACTGGAGCTGCAGTGCATGTTTACCACTCTTATGTGAGCCAGAAAGTGCCCAGTTGCCTTTAGTTTTGAGATTTTTACCAAGAATATGAGTTCCTGGTCATATTTAGGGGAATGCTTTTGGGTATTAGGCATCAGACAGGACAAGGGGTTGCACTTTCAACCTTTTTAAGAAAAATAATCTTCATATGCTGTGTTGATGAGCAGCTTTATAACTCATTCGGGTTGAATGCCTTTCAGTAGGATTTCTATTGCTAATGTTAGTCTCTTGAAAATCCCATCTCAATAAGTCTGACATAGTTTCAGAGTTCTTTCTGTAAAATGAAAAACTTTCATCATTTCTGATGACTAAATTCCATATAAATGCTTCCTGATAAAAGAAAATAGTAATAATTTTCAAGAAATAATTAGAAGTGGGGGAAGAAGGGATATCGAGCGAGAAGTATTTGCTTTAATCCCTGAGAAATAATAAGGAAATGAAGAGCTAAAACCGTTTATGATCACAGTCCTGTAAGAGCTAAACAAAGGGGGCTGTGAAAGATGTGATAATGGCTCATAATGGATCACATCCTCCCTGGGGAACACGAGCAATTATCAGTTAGGTGGCGGTTGTTATCATTTCGATTAGCCGCGCTGTTATTCAGCTCTAAAACTACAGCACGAGTGTTTGCTAATCCGGCAGCGTGAGGCGGCGGGGCTGGCGGGCAGGGGACGCGCGGAGGCAGCGGCGGGGCAGGCGCTCGGGCTGTGGAGCAGCCTGATGCTGTGCTCGGCTCCCATGCGCACAGCTGGACGCTTCCCTGGCTCGTTCTCCTCCCTTCTCCCCTACTTAGTTTTCACCGTGCCTTAGCAAAACTCGGCAGTAATTCAATGTGAGAGCTAGCTCTCCAGGAGAGAAGTTTTTCCCAGTTCCCACTCTTTTCTTATAATTTTTCTATTTTTTTTTTTCTCTAAGATGATAATCCTCTCTGCGGCCCTGCAAAATGGCAGCTGGCAGGCACTCTGTCTCACTGAACTTTTTGTTTCTCCAAACGCTTTTATAATGCTTGTCACAGTTTTTTTAGGGTGGGCCATAGTAAGGAAAGGAAAACAGGAGCCCAGGTTGTGTGTGGCGCAGACCTTTTGCAGTACTTTGCAGCAAGTCAGCTGCTTTGCAGTCCTGTTTCCTGCTTTGCCCACAACTGTGGACGGCTTGTAGTTGGAAACTCAGACATTGTGGCAGTTACAGACCCTATGGTTTGGCTTTGTGCTCTCCAGTGGCTGTCACCCCAAGCATACAGTGGACGCTGTGGGCCTTTCTTGAAATAGAAAAATGCTCCAAGGTCAAGAGATTTGAGTTATATAGGATTTCTGATCATAATTCTAGCTTGACAGAATTCTGTGAAGGTCTCCCATTGTGTGGTTACTCTTTTAAATCCTAAAACTTTATTTTAGTATCAGTTACACTGCATACCTGCATAGACAGTGGAGTATGTGCCTAATATGCTTGATTAATTGAAGGAAAAAAATTATTTAAAATATAGAAAACAGTAAGAATGTGTGCATAAAATGAATACCTTGCAGGCATAGCTTCAGTTCTTTTTTTTTTTTTATGAAAATTAGAAAAAAAAAGTCATTGAAAACAGTGATATTTCATCGCTGAAGAGGTACTACTGTCATGTGGGAGATAAACCATAGTAAGTTTATCACTTTGACAGGGAAAAAACCCCTCTCAAAATGTAGGTCGTGTTTAGAATTTCTTCCTTATCTTCAGGCTGAGCAGGAGGCAGAGCTGTGGATGAGATGTTCTATGTTTGTTTCTTTGGTTTTTTTTTTTGTTGTTGTTTCTTTTTTTAGCTAGTTGTGCCACATGTGGAGAGATGAAACTGTCAGTTTGGATTTTATACCATTTGTACCTATGATGTTCCATGCCCTTATTGTTCTTCTTATCGATAAACTGTAATTACAGTGGAAGCAGCTGTTTTCTATTTTCCAGTATAAATTTTAAATTGGGAATATCAGAAAACTTTTTTTTTTTTGAGGTAAAAAAAAAAAACCAAAAACCGACAAAACATGTTTCTAAAGTTTTGGGAAGATATAATGTAATGAGAAGTGACTCCTATTTTAGTTTGGCATTTGAATACATAGTTCTTCTCATTGAATTTAAAGTTAAAATGTCATTTCATTTTGGTTTGGTAGTTTAAAAAAAAAAAGAAACAAAATGACATTTCAAAATGAAATAAAAATATCATTTTGAATCAATGTTAATATGAAAGGTCACTTTGTTTTTATAGCCAAAAAATCCCTCTGGAACAGGATATTTCATAGTTAAATTAATATTTTTTCAGAACGTCTTATGAGAAAATGGGAATTATTTTATACATACAAGTAGATAATCAGCTTTGATTGAGATGATTTGCATGCAGATATGCTGGCTGGCTGTATCAAAATGCTTATCTTCTTTGAATTCAGTCTCTGCTCTCTTGGAAATGGTTCTCAACTCTTGCAGCTAAGCCCTGCATTAGAAATGTGGATGCAGAGCTTCTACCTGGCACATTGAGCAAAGTACTTCACCTCCCCACCAGCCAGTACCCTTCTGCCTGCTAGTGCCAATGCCTGCCCTGGTGGGAATCCCCTTCTGCCTTCCCTGACCCCGGGCTCTCTGCATGGGTGGCGGGGCTTGGCATTGCCGGCAGGCTGGGATGGCTGTGCGGCAGGAGAGCTCCTTCCTCTGCTCACAGTTTGGGAAGACGTTGGGGTTCCTTTTCCTCCTCATCCTACAGTAAATTTGTAGCTGTTGGTCTGTTTGTGTGCTTTGTTCCTCAGCTAGGGAATCTACAAAAAACGACTAGATCTTAATGAACTGTGGAAGAGCTTAAGCCTTGCATAGTTGGCTCCTTTTTTTTTTTTTTTTTTGTTTCTTTTTCTAAGAGAGAATCTCATATCCTGCTTTGCAGTGTACTCTTGCTTGTACTATGAAAATGTTTACCATTTTTTTCAGCTTTTACAAGCAATTACTGAAGATGCAATTTTGTGCTTAATGAGTAGCTGTGCACTGAACCTTAAAAAAAAAAAGCTTACCCTTTCCAAATATTAATTAGTCCTTCAAGTTAAAATATTTTAACCACAGCATCCAAATTTTCAGTCAGACTCAAAATACCATCGTCAGTTGTTTAGATTACTGGTTTTCTTTGAGGAGATGCACTCAATGTACCATAAAGAACCAAAAATAAATAAATCAGGAAGACCTGAGGGCTTCTTTCTTTGTTTTTGTAAGCCGAGTCCCTGGTATATTCCTTTTCCTATCTGCAGTGTTCAGCACGTTTCCATGCGAAGGTCACGTTGTCTAGCAGCGCAGGCTGGAGGCTGACCAGTCTTCCTTGCATTGCTTGACCTGCTGTGATGCTATTTGTTGGGGTAGTCCTGGTGGCTCAGCACTGGCTGGGGCTGGGCAGCTGCCCATGCACTGTGACAGCAGGAACCTTTGCAGCTCATCTCGCCAAGTCCTTGGCTGTTCTCAGGACTGACACTGGTGTTACAGAGGGCTGCCCAGGGCCTTTTCCCTCCAGATTTCAGTATCTCCAAGAACAGAGGTACTTTTTGCACCTTCCTTTCTGGAGTTATGCAAGTATTAACAGACATGAGAACAAGGGACAAGTTAGAATTTGTAGCATCCATTTCTAATTAAAATGGACATTTACTGCAAATCTTTCATTTTTAGCTCAGTATCAATCTAGTGAAGAAAAGAAGATAAATTGCTTTGCTTCTCCACTGTTTGCACTTCAGAGGAAAATATTCTGGTTCAGTTTTTTTGTTCAAGGTCTTTTGGCATCTCTAGGAGCTTTTGAGTATACTTCAGCATTTATTGGTTGCCAATGAGCTCAAGCAGTAGGTGTATGAAGCCAGTACTGAAACATCAGAAGACAAAATAGGTGCAGACAAATCAATTTGGATGAGTGCTGCGTTCACACAACGACCTTTGTGGAGAAGAGGCATATAGAGCAAAGTGGGCACTCACAGATGGACATGTAGTCCAGTAAACAGAGATGTAAATGTGAGCTGTAGGAGAAATGAACTCAACAGGCTTGTTCTGTCTTTAGCTAAATTCGCAGTATTAGAGTTTGTCTCAGATGAGGAAGTAAAAACGATGTTTATTAAGTGTGCTTCAAGAGAACAATGAATAGTCAAAAGAAAACTTCCTCTGTGTCCACCAACCTGCACAGATGGCAGTTGCCTCAGCTGGATGTACCCACCAGAGCTGTGGAAATAGCTGCTCTGAAGGGCACGCTTTGTATGGGGAGACAGCTGCTTACTGAACAGCTCTGCTACAGCAGGGAAAGCCTGTGGTACACGAAGAATTGTGCACATTTCCACGAGCACAGAAAATGCAACTTTTAGATGCCATGATGTTTGACAAGTAGATCCTTTAATAAATGCTAAACATTTTCTCATTTGTTTGGTTCTGCGCTGGTTTCCAAGCATGCTAATGACATTACCTTCCATCTACTACAATTACAACATCATTTTTCAATGTCAGTAAATGGAGAACTAGGGAGGAAGATGTGATTATGGCATGTAGTAATCTGCTCTGACATTTCTATGATAGTTTTGCAAATCTAGAAGCATAATGGCTAACACAGTTGCATTGCATGGAGATTCCTCTAGTTTGTTTAGCCTTCCTGGCATTAGGGCAACTCAGCATTTTTTTTATATTTCTCTGGGAACACTGAGAGTAAGATAAAAGGACAGTCCCATGTCCTTATTTACGAGGGGCATTTTGGCTATTTTCCTTTTCAACAGGCTTATTCTTGTAGTCAAGCACTTGAAATCAAGGTAATTTTAGAAATACCGGTATTATTTCACAGTTGGTTAATAATAGCAAGGCTTTAAATGTGATATCTGTGCTCTTCCAAATGCACAGAATGAAGTAAATGTGATCTTCTCTCCCTCTAATTTTCCTGTTAAGGATGAAAATACGCCATTAGCTATAACTACACAGGGGAGGTATTAGTAAGGTTTATGAGTTGTTCTACTTAACTGCTCTACACTTCAAGCCGTAAATAACTAAATTAAACAACAAAGAAGTATATTCAGCTTGTCAGCCTCCGGACAAAGCTCCTTCTGTTATTACAGTCCTGTAGGTAGTAACACTAAATTGTTCTAGTATTTAATACAAATATGTAAGTGAAAACACTTGTTTCTTCTTCTTGTTCATTCACAACTTGGTCTTGTATTCATTTCATAGCTCTGTTAGAACCAGTTGGAGGGCTGAGATATTGGTAAGAAGTTAACATTTAGTTTGTGTATGGATTGTAAAAACTTACACATCAGTATACATATGCTTTTTCTGGAAAAGCTTTTACATGTTAAAATCTACTCAAGTGACAAAACCAATTCTGATTTCCTTTTTTTGCTTTCTTGGTGCCTTCTTAAAATGCTGTGTGTATAAACATGCATCTTGCAAGATGCTTTAATCATTTATTGTTTTTTACAATATACTGTAATAGATTTTCTTAATGCTATCTAATCTCAAAACTATAACAAGCATTGATATCTCTGTGAATTATTAATTCCTAACAGGGTCATCTCAAAGAACATCTATAGGATGGTTAGAAAATCAAAGAGCTGCACTAGACATAAATGAGACTGCTTGAATGGCATAAAAACTATATGACATTGTGTAACATTAGCCCTTTTTTTTTTCCTCCAGGAGTTGCATGTGTGCATTTTCTATTTTCTTCTCTCAAAAGTGAGGGGTTTTCTCCAATTATTTATTTATTTTCTGCTCTTTTACATCCCTGTACTGCAACGTCTGTGTGTGCTTTCTATTACGGTTTGTATTGTCAGCTGAATTCTAATCAAAAAGTAATGACAAAGTCTAAAAAGCAAGGAAGGTTGTGACTTTTTCTTAGTACCTGGGGCAAATAATATCCCAAATACCAATATTTTTATTAAGAGAAAAATCATAAATATTGCTATGAAACAAACTATGATTATGTATGTTCTTTACTCTATCCAGAGGAATTTAGCTTTCAAATATGCGGGCATAGGGCTACTACCACCTATAAATGTGCAATAGCTTTTTTTTTTTTTTTTTCCCCGAACAGCTCACAAGAAATAGAAGTAGCATTAAGCTTGCTTTACTGCTAATGCGTGCTGCAGAACACAGTGTTTGTGTTAGCAGTGTGTGATTGGCCACATGCTCAGGCTGGGGACCGATATTTATATCGCCTGCCACAGTAGGGTAGGATAACTCACGAATTCTACTGAAATGAGCGGGACGTAGTTGTGTGATGCAGTGCTCCAGCTCTCTGGAAGAAGCCGCAGTGACAGTTGGTGAAGTGGTTGTTTCCAAAGTGAGCATCTGATCACACCTTCTGATTTATGTATTTGTGATGCACTTAAAGTACTGACTGTAGTTAGGTGAGAATTTCTGTCTTTTTGTTAACACTCAGTCGACACTGTCTAGTGGGATTTTCCTGTTTGGGCATGTTACATCTTTATTAGCTGCAACTCTTTCAAAAGTGTTAATTATTTATTAATGAGTGATTGTATTATGAAAGTGTATTTTATTTGACCTCTTAGTGTGACAGGCATATTTAGGTGTATGGTACAGAGAATGCAAGGCAAGTCCCAAAATGTTCATGTTTCGTTGTCATTGTTAGAATCGTGGTAGACAGAAAGAAGATTATTTTTTTTATGATACATGGCCATGCTTTTGTGATAAATGCGCATACTTGTGTAATGAATTTCATGCACGTCTTTCAGTATAACCTTCTGGCTGTATCTTCCAGTGCTGTGAGATGTTGTTAGGATTCTACAGTAAAGCAATTCTATTTAAGTAAGTTTTTCTTATCACCTATTACTTATAAAACTTGAAATAAGTTGTGCATCCTTATAGAAACAGAAGGTATAATATTTATCATATTACTTGTGCTTTATAGCAAGGCAGAAGTTCTGAAGCCAGCTGCTTCTCTTGTGAAGGGAAGAACATTTATCTTTCTGTTTCATATGATCTTATGTTCCTAGAAGAAGTGGTTGAAGAGCATATATGTTACTGTATGTAGTAAAGAGACTAATTCCAAATTAAACTTGTTCTGTGCGTACGCTTCCAGATGATTGGCTTCTTGCAGGATCTTTGCTAATGAATACTTTGTATTGGAGGGGAAAATCGTTTGCATGAACTATAACCTATTCATCCATCTTATTTTTAGGACTTTTCAGTTTACTTATGTCTTCACTGAAAGTCGCCTCTTGCAAGGGAAAAATCTGAGTGTGACATAGCAGTAAAGCCACTTAGCATTCACCCAACAAGGACATCAGCTGTGCTCCATGTAGCAAAGTATTCTAATTGCAGAAACAGATGAGACACGGGTGACACTTTCGGTTACCTTTGCAGTGTATTGGTTGACACGGGCAAACAGAAGTTACATCTTTGATGTAAATACACCAATAGGTCTGCAGCTTCCCATATTGTCCCGCAGTGATGATAAGAAGCTGTTTTATGCTTCATGTTTGCTTCTGAAGATCGTTGCCCTGTTTTCTTAATTTGTTTTACGCTGTCAAAAGTAATGAACACAATTAGAAGACCTCCTTCAGAGAGTCTTTCTCCTGTCCAATGGATTTATGTGAAAGTGTAATTGACATCTTAACCTTGAAAATAAAAGAAAATGGTTCTTTCTGACACTTCATTTAGCTATCATAGTATTAGCTGACGGAACCTGACACAGAAACATTGATATAATTAATTAGCACTGATGACATCAATCAACCTCCATCTAACTAATATAATCCAGTGCTGACACTTGTTTCCAAAAATAATGAAAAAAAATCTAGTGCTGTGTATTCAGTGACAGAAGAAGCAAGTAGAACTTATAACAAACTTTTTTGTTATACATGGCAGCGAAAAATAAAATGGTGGGGCAGGGAAGCTGGTACATTTGTGGCCTGATGCCTGAGAAGGCAGAATGAATGCAGAGTGTTCTGCAAACAGCAGTCTGAAGTTTATGGCTAAATTATTATTATTATTATTTTTATGAAAAACTTTTGCCTGTTACTCTAAGTAAATTCATTCATTTTCCATTGTTTAGAGGAGCAGGACTGCACCACATAACAGCCGAATAGGGGCAGGAAAAGTCAAATTGCTGGTTTGTTGTGAGCAATAAAGTTGGAAACAAACTCTTAGAAGTGTTCTTCATGATGTTGTATTAGAAATACACAGTTGCATCTGAAAAATGTTATAGATATTTAGTGCATTGTTGGGCAGAAAAAAAAATTTTGCAGGTAAAATAGTTTAGGTTTTAATTGTTTGTGTCTTGTCATTTTGCAATGGTTTTTAAGTTTGGGTTCCTTTTGGAAACTTTCCTAAATTTTTTTGGAATAGTCTTGTTTCTTTCTTTTTAACTAGAAAGAAACAGTGTAGTAATACGAATCCTAAACTGTTTGTTTGTAGAGATGTTATTGAAGAAGCCTCTGATCTTGCTGTCCCCAGTACATATTTCGTAACTCCCTGTGCGTTGAGAAGCCTGGGTGATACCAGTTCTCTTCCGCATATTCAATATAATTACTTTATGGCTGTTTATATTTGATCATCTTGCTTGCTTTGTTTTGATCTTCCTCTTGTTGCTTTCTCTTCTTCTAGCTCTTCTTGTTTATAACCTTTCCATACTTTTCTCCTTATTGCTAATATTTTGCAGTGACTTTCCATTTTTCAGATCCTGTTTTATTTGAATACGCTCTCCTGTTCAGTAGTGTACTTCATATACAATTGGTCATACTGAGTACTTTCCTTATCAAGAGTGCTTAAACTGACAACTAGTTTGAGTCCAGGGTCTATTGAAGCTAATGAAAGTCTGGATCTAATAACCTATTTTTTTTAGGAATTGACTTGCATATCATTTGTTTGTATGATTGTTTTCCTTTCTTTCCTTCACTCATACTTGGAATCTAGTTTCCCAACTTCATCAGCTACCAATTTTCATCCATGTGCATGAAGGGTAGTTATACTTTGAGAATGTGATGATTCTGTCAGCATTTGGGGGAAGAGACAAAACACAGAGGTCATATATCACTGAAGCTAATTAAGCTATGGAGTTCCGCAGAGCCTGCTCAAGTTTTTGTGCTTATAAATAAGCACTTAGAACTTATACCATCACTTAGCCATTACAATAGCAAAGAAATTGTTTGCAATTTGTAACAGAGAAACAAAAGGAGGAACATTAACTTGTAGCCGATGTAATAAATAAATCATTTATATAAGGTAATATAAACACTTAGCTGTACCCATTTATGCTTTTTTTTTTTTAAAGCTGAATTGTTTCCCCCTTATTTTCTAATTATGAGTGCAGCTTATATTAAAAAGAAAAAGGGCTCTGTCTTCTAAGTTTATTTCCTTGATGTTATTCATTGGCCCAAAACAGCTGAGATGGGCATCTCAGTTTATTTAATCAGTAGCTCACTGCAAGGGAGGTTAGGAATCATCTCTGTGCATCAGAACTGATATGTAGCAAAGCCTGCCAGAAGAGATTAGTAGCTCCATGTCGAAGTGCAAGCAGCAGGGTAGAATGAAACTTGAAGCTGGGTTAAGTAATTGGGTTCTTGTTCAATAAAAGTGCTTGTTTGTGTGTTATAATGAAAGATCTTTGCTGCAGTGGATGTTTGAATCCAAATATCCTCTGGATTTTCTGATGGATAAAGCAATAAGGGTCAAAGGGATTTAATTTAGGACTATTGAAAAACTTTAAAGAGATTAGAGAAATGCGTAAATGTACTCTCCCTTATCAAGGTGGCTGTTGTGACTTACCTGAACCAGCCTTGAGATGGGGAAGAGGCACTCAAGGAATTCGGAGGGGTTGATTTGGGACAGGTGTGCTTTTGGATGCTGCCGCTGTTCACTTTCCCTTGAGGAAAGATAACAAGGCAATGCTTTACTTTGTGTTCACTAATCAGGACTTAGGAATATGAATGCAGTTTTTTGGCCAAGTTCAGTAGTGCTAGCAAAATTTTTTTTATTAAATGTTTTTCTATTTCTTCTGTGCTTTACAATCAGAATTATTCCAAATTTAGATCATCATTAGGCCTTAATTCTTACAGCTAAAATGAAGTTTCTTTTTTTGTTTCTGATGATCTCTATTTTTCATGGCAATTGATTTAGGTGTAGTAGTTTTCTCTGACTGCAAGACTGTATTCTTTGTGTAACTTTAAATTCTCCGGTTTCTTGAAGTCTGTTAGTATAGAAATAATAAATAATAAAGAAATGCTGAGGAAATGCTTAGTGAAATTGTCTCTGCCTTTGAGATACCTCTTGCAATGTTATCTTTCTAGATTTTTCCTAGCAGTACCTGATTTGGAACTACAATATCTAGATTGGAACTAAGTTTTATCTCAAACACAATGGTCCTTAAGAGCTAACTGTCTTTTCTGCTTGATTTAGCAAGCAGGGTGAAGATGTTCCGTAGTTGGTGTGCTATACTTATCCAGTCACAGAATTGCAGAAGTTAGATGTGGACCAAAAGTTTCCAGAATCAAAATATTTATTCTGAAGCAAGATCATTAGCCTCTGGAAAGCCTTCTTTGAGCTGATGTGTACACATGCATGAGCATGTATATGAGGAGAAAAAAATGCTGCACATTCCAAGGCATCACAAAAGCATGAAATGTTACTGTTCGGCTCATTTATAGTAATGCTTACTCTATTCTGTTATTTATCTCAGGTATTATGAAGTTGCTTACAACTCTTGTCTGTGCATCTTCTCTTCTCTTTGTTTTTTGAGATTATGGGATGAATTAGGAACTGTTCCTCATGGCTTTTGCTACAGTTACCAAAAGTAGAATCCCAAAAATAAGTGAACAGAAACCTTTCATGTTTATTTGTTCTCAGGATTCATATAGCAAACTCTTTGAGAACTGTACTCAAATGAAACAAAAGCACCTGACTTGCAATGAACATGAGAATTGATTGTCTGTGGAAGCTCAGATGATAAATCTGAAATGTTCAAATGAAAACTTCTCTTGTAATGTGGAGTAATTCCAAAAAAGCCTTGCTCTGTGGAAGCATTCAGTAAGAAAAAGATTTTACTTCTAGCTTAAAAAACAAAACCAGAAGCAGTGTTATTTCCATTTTGGAGCTGAAGCACATTCTGCTAGAAACAATATCCTGTCCTTGTTGTGGTTGTTTTTACCAATGTATGTCTATGAGGTCGTTGTAATGGGATAGTCAAGAATTTGATCTGACTTGAATGTAGATCAATTTCCTTCAGATTATGACATCTTTCTTCTGATCAGATCTTAAAATCTGACATCTTGATTTTTCTGGTAACAAACCTTGTCAAGACCTGTGTGTTTCAGTTCATATGATAGCATCACACAACAGCCAGAAGCTGTCAGAATCTTTTCCTTGGCTTGTGAAATGCAGGATGGCTACATAGCTTATTAATTCCATCTGACATTGAGACTAAGTGCTTCATTTTAATAAGTTTTTAACTGTTGCCTTTGTCTGCATGTACGAAAAGAGATTTTCAGTTTTTATTTCCCCCTATTAATGGGGGATTGAAGGCTCAGCTGACAGCTTTAAATCAGATGCCTGTGCCTCTCAAATCTTCCAGCCGCAAAGGACAACCCAGTTCATGTCCCTGCTAAAGAAGTGGCAGAACTGTTCTGTCTCTTGCTGGGGCAGTTTTTTCCCAAGCTGGGAGCCAGGAACATAGGTGGGCTTCCCCTTGATATCTCCTGCCATCGGAAAACCTGACTGTGACAGCAGTAGTGCAGTGGGTGCTGCTTGTTGAGCTGTCTGGGACCGAGGGAAGTAGGGATCACCACTGACATAATCATGGAAGAAAAGAAGTGTGATCAGCAACAATCTGGTTACTAGAGCAACCAGTGAGCAATCCACAAAGGATTCCTGACCCCAAAGGATGAGAAAATTGCTTTACTCAGCTCCCTTGTTATGTTTTTTAATTAATTGGCACCTTGTATCTACTTCTTTAATACTTAGTGTTTACTTTGCCATAAGCAACCCTGTAGAGTGAACTCTTATTATCACTGTTTGGTCAACACAAATACTGTTTTCTATCATGAGGAGGTAATACAGGTAAGATTGGCATATTGGTCATTTGCTGGAATTCATAAGGTCTAAAAGGAGAGGTTTATCTGCATACCTTCAGAAATAAAATTGAACTTAAGTCATTGTCAACATCTTTCTGATCTACAATATTGTGAAAGCAAACTTCCTCTGAACTGACCTTTATATTGCTCTATTAGCCTCAAACTGGAAGAAACGTGAATTTTCGAGGGCAAATGAAGTCTGTACAGGTTGCACAGCAAAGAAGATGAGCAAGTGCAAGATATCCCAAAATGTCATTAGGAAGTGTTGTCTGGCAAAATGAGCAATTGGGGGAGGGGGGCTAGAGCATAGGAATGATTTATTTCTTGGTCCTCTCTTTAAGAAAAATCAACAGTGCTCAAAACATGAACTGATTTAGACAAAGTGTTTAGGCTTTGAATATCTGTAAAGGAGGGAAAAGCGGACAATTTCACAATTCCTGTTAGGATCGGCATCAATCCTTCTGAAACACTTGTTTAAAATAATTGTCTCATGCTGTTCGATTTCTCCAACCAATGTGCTTCATTCCCCACCCCATCCAGAAAAAATCTAACAAAACAAAGGTGAAACCATCCACCTTTTACATCAAAGAAATTTGGCAGCAGATATTCATGGCAATTATCTCTTCTAGGAGAAAAAACATTTAGAAAAATGCCTTCTGGTGGTGTATGTTACACCTGTCATTCAGTACTGAGCTCAGTATTCCTTTGGCCATTAGAAAAGAGGGAAAGGGAGACTGTATAACTCATGCAGTTAAAATTTTACTTCTGTGAGTACAGAATATATATGGAAGAAGAACATTATGAAAAATTCTACTTGATCTATTGACAAGAAATAGTGTGTGTGCACTTGATAAATGCTGCCTCTTACAACCTATGCTTGCATAAGTATTACACATTTTTAGTGGGATGTATCAGATATTGTTATGTAACTTTTCTGAACTGTTTCCTATTAAGAGCAATCTTGACATCCGCTCTATCAATTTTGAATGATTTTAAAAAACCAAACCATTTTAGTAAAAACAAAGCTGAGTTTTGAGTGTTAGTATTTTTTGCAGCTGCTCCTGAGAGTTGGAAAATGTATGTGTATACATGCTCTCTTATGCATCTTTATGCATTTAGAAGAAAATTGTTTCAAGGAGAGAAAATTATTAATTTCTCTCATTAGCATCATATCTTCTAAGCTTCTGCTCATTTGAACATTACAAAATTACTTGATAAATAACCATAATTTTTGTTGGGTCAGCTAGTTCAAGAAAAGAAACGTGTTGCTCAATATTCAATTTCCAGAGATAATGAAGTTTATTACTGCAGAAACTGCTTGTGAATATTTTGCTTGTTTAAAAAAAAAAATAAAAAATTCAATCTCATGAAAAGTCAGCTTTCAGGATAAAAATTTATGGTGTAATTGTGCATCAATTTCTGCATTTGTACATCTGTGACACTTTCACAGTGATGAAAGGTCTCCCATGATTTGAGCCCACCCTAACTGGCTATCAATATGCCACCTTACTAATATTGTTTTTGAAGGATTTCATTTATGTTTGAGCTGGCTGCTGTAGTATGACCTGGCATAAATTCAATGCAGCTTCATTTTTCTTGAGCTGGAAACCTCACAGGTAGCCAGGTCAGATGTCTCCAGGCCAAGTGTCGTTTCTATTCTGCATTATTTTAATCCAACAAACTCCTGTGAAGTTTTTGATGTGCTGAGTTGTTGTTTCATTTTTTTCTTGCCAGAATGCATTAAAAATTGGTGATCTGTATACCAGCCAGCTAAACTTGTATGTTATTTTTGCAGCCAAATGGACCCCATTAGGTAAAGTAGGTTGACAATTCTAAGGAGAGGGTTTTTTTTTCCCCTTAAAACAGTTTATTGAACAGCTCTACAGGGATGATGTCACTCAGAACATGAACTAGTGTAAATTGTCAATACGTGCAGGCTGAGATGGTTAATCACAGACTGAGAAAGCTGCTTTTGTAACGCTACCGATCTAAAGTCACTGATCCTAAGAAAATTTCTAGTATCGGAAGAAAGCAACCTTTAAAGTAATTGGTGATCAGTTCAATGGTTATTTTTCAGTGCCAGTTGAATGCTAGTCATTTTAAAAATATGGATAGAAAAATACCAATGAAAGCAGTGTCTTTTTTATACCTTTTCTGCACACATATATAAAGCTTCTTTCTCAGCATAAATTCCTACAGTATTATGCTCCTTCATACAACTGTTTCATCAGAGGTATAAGCTATTTCAGCTTTCTCAACTTCAATCTCAAATGCTATTAATATTATCAGCTGAGCAATGACTCTAAAATCTATCCTCTACTCTTGGAAATATGGGTGCTTCAGATAGCTATAAGTAATGCTCCTTCCTGGAATGGAAAGTTTCACCACAAAGTGAACAATTAAATGAGAAATCACTTCTGTTCTCTTCCTCTGCAATTGTTGAAAGAACCAAAATTATGTTTTAATAAGTAAGTATCACGCAGAGGAAAGTCACCTGCAGTCGGTCTCCAGGCACCATAAATCATTTGTCAGAGATACAGCTAACAGACACATGACCATTCATAATTACAGAAGGTCTGATAAAAAATTGTAGGAGAAAAGGAAACCTAGCTACCCCCTATCCCCCATCTCCCAAAGTAATAATAATAATAAAAAACAGCTTACAATATATACCTGAAATAGAACTACTATTTTTTTTTCCAGTAAAATAAAGGCTTTTAGTTTTTAATTATTCATTATATGCTTATTAATAGTGTTGTTAATTTGGGGAAAACAACACAATACTTTTCTGAAGTAAATGGCCTATTGCTTTGCAACTTCAATCTCATCACAATCTTTGTGGAATTAGTTGCATTGTGTTGATTGATGGTTGGACTTCGTGATCGTAGAGGTCTTTTCCAGCCTTAACTGACTTCTCTGACACTCGTGGTTGCTGCTGTTCATGGTTTTAGAGGTTCAGACACGATCTCAAGGGGATGGTCTGGCAGCTAGTCACGTACATGTACATCTGTTTCAGGGCCTGTTTTGTGCTGCATATTGTCCTAAAACCATTGGAGCAGGGCCAGAGTGGAGGAGAGGACATGAACATGATTTCTATGCTAAG
This sequence comes from Centrocercus urophasianus, assembly GCF_019232065.1. Classification (NCBI taxonomy): domain Eukaryota; kingdom Metazoa; phylum Chordata; class Aves; order Galliformes; family Phasianidae; genus Centrocercus; species Centrocercus urophasianus. The sequence goes on along the minus strand of NW_024884822.1, from coordinate 4,108,149 downwards.
GGTAATCAAATAAGAGAGACTGAATTGAGAGATACCTGATATCTGAATGCAGGACATAAGGTTTTTTATTTATTACATGTGATTTACAGAAAGATACCATTTATATAATGTAATAGCTGAGGGAGGGGGTATTTATGCACTATCATATATGTATGTATATATATATGTGCTCTGGGTAGTATCTGAGAAGCAAGTGAAAGATAAATGAATATGGTAAAGAGAATTTTTATTTGTATGCAGCATATAAGAAAATATTGACTGTATTTTCACTGAAAAAAAAAAGATGTCTGCAAAATCTTTTAAGTTTATTGTGTGTAGGATAAAACTACTGTAGTTGAGTTATGAGTATTTCTCGTTTCATCTGGATAAAAGTCAGCGAAAAGGAAAAAATGTTGGTGTTTATTTCTTTATCTTTTTTTCTCTTCCTAATGCTTGAACAAATGATATTTGCAAGTTTTACAGTAATGGTTAGGTAACATGTACTGAGTGTGAGCACCAGAGCTCAGGAGGGCCTTCTAGGGCTTCTTTGTTTAGTGGATTTAGGAATAAAACTGTCTTGGTTTATGTGATCCGCTTAGCAAAAGAAAGCTCTGACTTACTGACAAAACACTCTCCTTTCATGTAGGTATTGTCTGAAGGAGCTGTATTTCTACACAGTGCATTATGAACTCTGTAATGCCCCCTAATATTGAACACAATTCAGTGAAAAAGTCTCAACTGCAGCTGAAATTTCGAAGCTCTTTCCAGTAGGACTGTGCCCTGAGTCACAGTGCCTCCAGCTCTAAGTTTTAAGACCATATGCTATGTGTTTCTTGTCACTGGGGGGGCCTTTCTGTGTCCATACATGTTTTTCAGACATAGCATGGGTTAAATCCCCTTCCATTCTCATGCACATTTCAGCTGGATTAGGCGCTTAATTATAGGAAAGAAATTCCAGTGTGAACGTGGCTATCAGCTTAGATTTAATGATGAATGTTCCTGATTATTTTTGGTGGGGAAAAAAACAAGTGCTTTTGAAATAACAATTTTTCTCTTTTTTTAGTGAATTAAATGTAGAAATTGTGGAGAACACCACAGCCGTGATGTTTTTCAGCTTGTTTTATTTTTCTGTAGTCTTCCACGATCCGTATTTCTAGTAACTTACCAGTACTGTATTTTGTTTAGATTTACTAAACCACATGAAGAGTGAAATAAATGGGAAACTACAGAATATAAGATGAACTTTGTAGAGGTTTCATGTTGTATTAGCATAGGTCATTTGACCTAACCACTTTTTCTTCCAAAGACACATCACATTGTCAATTTGTATTATAACTACTTAATTTGATAGCATGAGAGTAGCCAATTTGTTCTAGTAACAATCCCAATGACAAAGTCAAAGAAAAAAATAATGTAATACATATTTGTTCTGCAATCTTGTCTATAACAAAATGGGCTTAAATATCTAAACATTTTCAGAGTCAGGGTCTGTGTGAAGGATAGTGTGAAACCTGTGGTAGAGGAGAAGAGAACTGAGTTATGCTTGGTTCTGGTTTGTTAACTTTTCTCAATTTTAGGCAGGGCCTGAGACCATAGGTATGACAGGGACCTGAGCAGTAGGTATAACAGAAGGTCCAAGAAACCATAGTGATTTGAAAAGTTTGAGTGACATTGACCCAAATATAATCTTGCTAGTAGTTTGTTGGATGGGAGGGAAAAAAAAATTGATTTTTTTTTTTAAGCTCCTGCTGTATGATTTCTTAACTCTTGTGGTTTTGCTTTTGCCTATTGATCGCTGCTGATGGTTATCTCACAGTCAGCATGAAGTCTATCCCAAACAGTTATCTGCTCAACCCTCAAGTCCACCACATGCTTCCTCCAGTTGACCTCAGTTAACCCTTCTTACTCTTTCAAACATCAAATGCTGGCACAAGTCAACCCTCTCCCTCTGGGACTGAGATTATGGCTTTTATGTACAAGACTTTGGTGTATACAGAAGCTTTTGCTGGCACCATTATAGTTCAGACAGTTGAGACACTTTGGATACAAGATGGTATTTTTTTGCAGCGATAAAGAACTAGCTCCAGGCGTGGTCCACGCAGGTAAGCTTTTCACTTCCCATCATATCTGCAGAAGACTGAAGAAGAGATTCTGATCTCATGGTTTTGTTAACCTGGGATAACTCTTCTGAACCTATTGCACTAGTATCAGTATAAAACCAGTAAAATGGAGATCAAACTCTATTTCTTGAAGTACTAATTTTATAAAGGAAAATCTGTATCTTTTGACAATTTGGAGATGAGAATATATTGATTGATTCATTTAGCTGTTCTTTAAGGTCAGGTAAATATTTTCATATTCTTACTTGCAATGCAGGTTATAGGTTCCAATTAATAGTAAAAATAGAAGACAACTGGAGCAGATTATTATTGTTATTATTTTTACATTTCTGGCGTCCCAGTTATTGAGCTAAGGATACGATTTTGAGCGTAGTTCTCTGAATGTTAAACTTTTTTATAGGGGCTGGGGAGACATACAGTATGCTTCTTTTTATTATGGTGTATCTAAAAGAAATAATATCAGACTCTACATCTTGTTACTATCATCTATTATGCTGTAGTAGATATGGAAAATAAATGACAGAAGTAGCAGTGGGTAAATACATACGAGAGAACTCTTACAAAAGGATTTAGACAAGGGATGACTGGACAGTGACAGCAGAAAGTGCAAGTGCGTAACAATTTAGTCCTTGATTCTTGTCCATTTAATCACTACCCAACACACAGATCTATTGCCTAAAATCTCTCTTCCTGTTCCAGCCCCTCCTGCCCCTGCAGTAGGATATTCAGAGATGGGTACTTTTTCTCTGAGTAAAGCAGATCAAATGCACTCCTTGATTATATTCTTTGCTGAGATAAATTGGACTTCACCAGAAAACAGAAACGGTACTTCAATACGGGCTTTTCAGAACAGGATAATGAGTTGTGTAACTTTCAAAATCCATAGTTTGTCAGAATTACTGACTGTACTTCAAGTTTCAGTTTGCATGTAATTAAGAATTGCTGTGAAATGCTTTCTGTGCCCTTATTCAAGCTGCAGCTCTTGTATAAGAATTAAGACAGACTCTCTACCTGGATATTTGCAATGAGGATGTGTTCGTGCCTTGATGTTCACAATGTGTAAAACAAGTGCAGACTTCTAATATTTAGGAACTCTGAAAGAGTCTTGTTTTCATATTGCTATCCACCAGATCAGACTGCCCCACAATCCTGGTCTTGGGATTTCCAGGGATGGGGCATGTCCCATCTCTGAGTAAAGAACTTCTACCTAACATCTAACTGAATCTCCACTCTTTTAGTTTAAAGCTGTTCTTCCCTTTTCTGTCGCTATCTGCTGATGTAAGGCATTTTTTTCCTTTCTGATCATGAGCTACTTTTAAGTACTGACTCACTGAGGTCTCCTCAAAGCCCTCTCTTCTCCAGACTGAACAAGCTCAGCTTCCTCAGCCTGTCTTTGTAGGAGAGGAGAGCCTTCTAGATGTCCTCATGGCCTCCTTTGGACCAACTCAACAGCTCCGTGACCACCTTATGTTGGAGACCTAGGCCTGGACACAGTATTCCACATGGAGCCTCTTGAATACAAAGTAGAGAAGGACAAACCCCTCTCTCTTCCTGCTGGCCACCCCTGTTTTCATGCAGCCCAGGATAAATTGACATTCCAGGCTGCAAGCGCTCACTGCTGGCTCACATCAAGCTTTACATCCACCAGACCCCCAAGTCTTTCTCAGTTTTCTCTGTTTCCAAGCATCATCCATCCTCGAAAGCAGTAACTTACTAGCAAACTGCTGTTAAAAGGTAAACTGAGGGATATATAGAGAATTTCTTAATGTCTTTAAGAAATTATAAACAGTGCCATTATATGCAAGAAAGCTCTGGCGAGACGAGTAAAAAAATAAAGTATGCTTGTGTATAAAATATCACTGAGAAATTTTAAAGCACTGACTTTATACTGAACATTTATAATGCCTATTAGATTGCAGGCGTTCCGTAGCCCTGAACTGGCTGAGGTTTGGATTACACCACTGCCACAAGGCATGATAAATCATCATCACTTCTCTTATCATTCAGAGAATTAACTCGAACGATTCCGGTTTATTCTAGTTGTCAATAATGTGTCACAATCATAAAAGTCCATTGCAGCAGTTTAAAGAATGCATTTCTATTTATCTGAAAGCGTTAATAATTTCTGCTTTATTGTAACAATAGTAGGAAAAAAAATAACAAAACATTATTTCATTTATATCCTTGAGCATGTTTTTATGATAGTGTCAAATTTCATCATGTTTTTTTTATTTGCTTTCAAGTTTTTAATATAGAAATGACCTTTCAGCAAATGAGCATTTGCCAGTGAAAAATGATGTCACGGAAGTACATTCCCCTTTCCCACTGTTAGCTGAACTACATTTAGAGAGCGAGCAAGTATGAGCTAAGTGTAAAATCAATAAAGGAAGTTGATTGTTTTGTGATATCCCTCCATTTCCTCAGCAAGTCATAATAACTTGTTCTGGCTTTTGCAGTACAGAGTGCATTCCTGCTGTTATAAGCAAAGGTGTTTGCATCATACTTTTAAGTGTGTAATTGGAAAAAATTGACCACCTAAAGGTCATTAGATTATTTTGTTTGTTTTGTTTGGCTCTTCAGATGTTTGCAATTCACACAGGCCTGAGGTTTTTAATCTGCATAACTGACAAGTACTAAAAAAAATATTGGCAGGAAAACTTGTAGCTTAAAATGTTTCATGAATCTTACTTACTAATGTAAATAAAATGATCAGTTTTGAAATAATAGATCAGAAAGCATGCTCATATGGTCATAATATTGAAAAATTATCTTTTTGAACTAGTTTTTATTTGTTGCACTGAATTTAGAGAGCCTAGTTATGCTGCATGTTACCTGGACTCTGAACTCACGCATTAACTTATAATCTTAAATTTAAATGCTGTGGTCTAAATAATGGTGGCTCAATGCAAAACCCTCTCTGTTGGGGATTATAGGGCCAGCCTGTAAGAGAAGTGGAAGAACATTCATACTTGTGAATGATAAACTGCCTGAGTGCCTGTCACACAAAGCTGTTTGTAAGGAGACGATGAAAGAAAGCAAGCAACTGATGGTGGGAGTTTTTTCAAGTAAAAATCAGTTTAAGCTTTTCTGTCCTTTTTCTGTGATGAAGAGAAGTTGTTAGAGTCTATGTTGGAGGGTATTTCAAAGTTGACTTCCCAAACTTATGTCCTGTCCATGCTTTTGCTCAGTTTTTCCCAGAATCATCTGTGTAATGGAATAGAAAATGTAGATGCTAAATGTTTTGGATGATACCAAATTGATTAGATTCACTGTTGAAGTGTTAAAGGATAAGATTAGATCTCATGGAGATCTCAATGATCTAGAGAAGAATTTTATGTTGTTTTGACAGGAATAGGATTCATTGTGGTGAGGTTATTGGACGTGAGGATAAGAACATAAGTAATTGGGAGAATTCAGCTCTGGAAACTGAGAGTAGGTAAGAATGATACAATATGCATTCACAAGAAATGCAAAAGTGCATAAACAAAACACTGTTAAATAGGAACATGAATGAAAACCTAGATAAACCTTTGATAAAAAGCCCTTTGTTCAGTTGGGGTCATCCCACTTAAAAAAGATTAAGATCAATTGGAAAAAGTCCAGAATAGAACTCATGAATGCCTGGAGGTAGCAAAACCAGTATTTCTTTTGGGCAAAAGCAGTGGAAGCTAAGTGGACTCCTGATAATTCCTTAGATCTATGGTAGTCACTGCAACAAGGAATGAAGATGATTTGTCAGTGGTTATATGGAGTATGAAAAACATGTATAATATCAAGGGATGACTTGAGTACTTACAGCTTGACAGTAAGAGTGCAGTAGCATTGACTTTTTTTTTTAGGGAACCTGAGAAAGCAACAGTTTAGGAAGTCTTTTAGAGCAGGCTGTGCAAATGTACTTCTGAGTCATAAGATAAGAAATGGTTGATTAAATCATCTAAGACCCTTTTTCATATTATGTGATTAGTACAGCTTAATACACATACTGTGTCCTTATGCTTAAACTGTTTTGGAACCATCATCTACCTCACTGAAATCACCAGGACAAAACTCTAACCCACAAGCAACTGAAATAAACTTGTCAGTTATGACTTTGAACTTCTTGTGTTATCCTTCAGCAGAGTTGAATGAATTATTTGTACTAGTAAAAATGATAATGTGAAATGATTGCTCCCTCTTCTACACTGGAAGTAGGCACAATCTCATGGTATGTATCTGGCCCAAATAACCAGGGAATCCTTGTACGATGTGCTTAGAAACATAAACTAGGCTTTGAAATTACTGTCATTAGTTTGTGTAGGATTTATTTACTTACAGTTCTGCTATATTTTTACTGTACTGATTCATGCTTTTTATATTGTTGGGCTGAAGTGATGCTGAGTTTTACCTTTTTAACTCCCTTGGTACTACAGATTGTGTGGATAAATGCCATTTTTGCCATTAATCTTCAGTATGCTTTCTCTGCTCAAAATTGCAATATCAAGTAGTGCAGTTGAAAAGTTTTGCTTAATGGGAGTTGAGTATTTTCAACATTGAATGCAAGAAGCAGAAAATGAGTTTGCTTATGTATAGGGATATTCTGCTACAGACAGTCCAAATGTATTTTGGTTCAGTTCAGTTTGGAATGAAACTTGAGAAATTGAAGGTCTAGTATTCTGTATAATCTTTCAGTTTTGTGTACTGTTCCATGTCATTTCTGCAATATCTCTTTTGTCCTACTCTTCAGAAGTTATACAAGTGCTAAAAGTGGGTTTCAGAATAGAAAAAAAAAACAACAAAACAAAAAATAAACCTTAGAGCTGAATCCTACAATTCTGCTAAAAGCAACTTTGTTTATGGATAATAGAAATCACATACAGTTTTTAGTGCAGTAATTCTTGAATTATTTTGCTCTAGTTACTGAAAATGTAGGTCTATATATAAGTAAGGTGGAATGTACAGAATTGTGTTTTGGAAAAACTGTGAAAACCGAAGATTTGCAGAATGAATGAAGTATCTTACCAGGATTGCAAAGTATTTTGGTCCAAGAAAACAGAGCCAAAGGCATTGGACATTCTGTGTCATGTTTGGGCCAAACAATGAAATGCTGGACTGCAATACTTTCTAAAACCCAGCCGTATTACATTTCACTTTGTGGCTGCTAGCACGTTCACACTGACAGAAGCTTTCAACTACACTTGGCAGCAACCAGTATGCTCTCCTCTCAGAGCCGGGGAAATTTGCTCACAAAATCTCAAGTCAGAAAAGGTCATGGAACCAAACCCGTCAATAGAATCTGCATGAAAGTTTGATCTGGGAAAATCAGATGATTACGGGTCTTAATGTAGCTATTAGAATTTCTTAGTGAGCTGCTAATTACATGTTAGAGAAGCAATTTGTAGTTGTCTCAGAACACTTCCAGGTGTCACAAGTGTTGCCCACTTGCTGACTGCCCTGTCTGATCTCAGCTTAAAAACAGAAGAAATAACAGTGTAAAGGAAATTAGTGGTGCTAATGTGGATTAGTAGCTAGTATTGGTAATACCTTGAAGAGCAAGATATGTTTGTATGAGATCTGTGCAGATCTGTAAACACTTTACATGAAGATAATGTGTTAAAATACTCATGTACAGTAATATGATAATAGTGATCTTTTTATATGTGCATAGCATTATATTAGGTGGAAGTAATATCAAGTGTTCTGTTGCTTTATGGCTATAAATTTTGACAAAAACATAATGCGTAATCCAAATGTTACAGCAAATCACAAAATCACAGGGGTTGGAAGGGACCTCTGGAGATCAAGTCCAACCACTGTGCTAAAGCAGGTTCCCTGCAACATGTTACACAGGAAAGCATCCAGGCAGGTTTTGAATATCTCCAGAGGTGACTCTACAGCCTCTCTGGGCAGCTTGCTCCGTTCTCTGCTGCCCTCAAAGTAAAGAAGGTTTTTCTCACATTCATACGGAACTTCCTATGTTTTTATTTGTGCCTGTTCCCCTTGCTCTGTTGTTGGGCACCACTGAAATGAGCCTGACCCCATCCTTTTGACTCCTTCCCGTTAGATATTTATAAGCGTTGATAAGATTTCTCCTCTGCCCCCCATATTCTCTTCTCTAGAACAAACAGTCTCAGATCTCTCGGCCTTTCTTTGTAAGGGAGATGTCCCAGGCCCCTCATCATCCTTCTGGCCCTCCACTGGACCCTCACGACAAATTCCCTGGCTTTCTTGAGCTGCAGAGCCCAGAACTCGACACAGTACTGACTGAGAGCAAGCAATCTGTTCTAACAGCTCATTACAGCTTTGGGGACCCTTTTTTCATGGTTTCAGTTGTTTGTTTCTTCAGCAAAGAAAAGAAAATTTTAGATGATAGGTGGACATGCAAGCCAAATGAGCTCAGTTACTCAGTGTATTTTCAGTATCAATTAACTTATATCTAAACTGATTATAACTGCATTAAAAAAAATTCCTTCTTGGCTGGAACTATTAAAGATGCTTCTGGACGTGGTTTTATCTATTTCAAAATGCATTTATATTTACACAAAGTCAGTACAACAACATAGAAGCACGATGGGAAGCAGCAGCTAAAACAGTTACTAAAAGAAAATATTTAAGGGTCCATATCCTAAATTGAAAGATCTTTTTTTCCTCTTGATTTGCTTTGATTTTGTGAATATTTATAGGAGATGACGGGCTGAATACATATTTGAGCACTGATACTCCTAAGGCTGTATTGCTCTAAACAACTTTGTGTGGGTACCTATTCAGAAAATTTCTGCCCTACTCCAGCTTTGTTTTGAAATTATTGTTTACATTTGTGTTGTATTGTAGTCAACCTAAAAATGATGCCTGGCTATCTCTAGCTGTTGAAAGCAGTGCCAGAACTTCCTAAGCACTGAACTTTAAATGAATAAACAAAGCATATTCTTCGTCTATGAAGAGAGAAACCTACTAGGCTACAAGGAGAATAGTAGCTCAAAGCTTTCAGTGAAATAGTGCATTATTTTAAAACTCTTACAAGCTTCAATAGTAACTTTTATTTTTGAGAAAGTTGGACTTGTAAGAATTTTATTTCCTGGAAAACATCTTTCTCCAAAAAGGGAGTGACCTTTAAAACACCTAAGAACTCTTTTGAGACTCAGATTTTGTACTTTATCCACTGCTGCCACTTGGTAGCACAGTGTTTACCCAAGAAAGTGTGAAAAACATATCTCTTTTTTTTTTTTTTCCCTTTCAACTTTTAAGGGTTTAAAGGTTAACTTTTTCTAAAAGAAAAGGAAAAGGAAAATATTTTGATAATTGCTTTCTATTAGGAAAATATTAGAGAGATGTTTTGTTTATTTTTCAGTTGTATGGCACTGGGAGAGTATTTGCTAGCCTGTCCTATATTGTTACCCTTTTTGCTGTCCCCTGCAGTATTTGCATGTAGATTGTTTTTTGCTGCACTGAACCCATTGCTCAGAAACATTTCATTTTGTATGCTGATTTCTTAGAATATGTTTTTAATTTCATGAATTAATGGCAAATTGATTATGCAAACATTTCATTTGGATAGCTGCCATCAAGGCTGTGATTTGAGCTGTGATTGGCTGGATGTATCATATTGTTTCTGGTCCCAGGGTGAATGAACACTTAAAACACTTCTGCTGTGAACAAACTTCATTATGGATGTAAAATTAATTGCCTACGAGTTCTTTCTCATAACATCTTTGATGTTCAATTTCTATGAACGTTCACGCCAATTAAAATCTGTCTCTCAAGAAATCCAAAAGCAGAAAAGGCCAAACATTACAAAAGCAACTTTCTTGAAAAGCTCTTCTGTGCAATCCTAGAACATTAGAGTCTAATTTACTGCTAATGTTGAAAATATCGGTATTTCGAAATTGTCATTGTTGGCCACAGCACATTTTGCATATATTAGAAAATAAATTGATAGTTACAGTGATGCTAAAAATAAATCAAAGCCTCCCTGTCCTTTTAATAAAGTACTGTTTGACCCTCCTCTAAGAGAAGAGGCCTCTGTATCCTCTGTCACTGTGTAAGCTGGCAGTGTGCTGTTATTCCACTGGGCAATGCATGTACAGCTACTGAAATGAGGTCGCTGTGTGAAACCGTAACAGCAGAATCCTGCTGAAAACCGGTCATTTAAAGCTTCTCTCTCCATTTGTTTGTGGCTTTTCTGATAACTGGAATCGGGTAGTGCCCAGGTGGCAGTGCCTGTGGGGCTGAGGCAGGTGAGATGGCAGCTCCAACACTGCACAGAACCCAGCTGGGAGAGCCAGTCGAGGGATGCTCCCACAGGGTGGGATTTGAGCATTTAGCTCACCTGTGGTTTTGCAGCAATTTGTTTAAATGGCCAAAGCAGCGCGATACAACTAGAGAGGGAGAATGGGTTTGCAGCCTACGACAAGACAAGGAATAACTGAGCTGGTTTTTAAGGTGGTCTGTACTCTTCCTGTTTCTCAGAATGCCAAGGTGTTGACAGCACAGACCGGTGGTAGGATTGAAGCACTGGAAGTCAAAGTTTTGAAATAATCTGCTTTCTCTCTCACTTGACCTTGTTCGCAGCGCTGATGGTAGAGGTGAGCTGCTGGCTCTTGTCACTGAGGCTCCCGGGTGAGGGGGCTCACACAGCTGACAGGGCAAATGATTGAGGCTGCAGTGTCAGCAACATGATGGGTAGGACTGCACGCTGCAGGAGTGGCGTGGAGTGCATGATGGAGGCAGGGACGGGACCTGGGGCTGTCATCTGTGTCACTCAGCTGACCACACCAGACCTGCAGTTTCCTTAAGACTGAGCTGTGTTGAATGTCATTAATTTTCTCTCTACTTATGTCATACAGGGTATCTCTTTTCCGTGTAACTGTTGTAGAGCATATGCAAGCTTTACTCAATATTTTGTAACATGCAGTGTCACTGTAATTGTCTGAACCTTAATCATCCAAAATTACTTGTTATCTGAAGAAGGGTCTTGTCCCCTGACACATCTGTTGCTTAGAATGAAAACTATCTTGATTATCGAGATGCTTTAGGCGTCCATTCCTCTTCACATTTCCCTCTGGGATCTGTTGCAGTCCAGGTCACTTCTTACTATGCGTAGGTACAAAGTTATGCAAGTTTAATAGTTTTAAACAGAGCACGTTGCTGAACAGGCGCTGCATAAATAACAGCTTGTCCTCCAGAGACCCACTACAGCAATCAGTGTGCCACTTTTTGAATTTTTGCATAAACTTTTCTCTGATTTCTGCCTGGCATGATTTACCTGCTTTATTTTTTATTTTTTAAATCCCTTTGCTCCTCTCAGTCTCTCAGTCCCTTCCTAGGAAAGAAAGTGTGCAAGTGCTTCATGGAGAGTTTTCAACTAACATCTTTCAGGAACTATTTCACCACTTATATAGTTGTGTGGTTTTTGTTCCTTTTTTATCCATTTGAGAAACACAATTTTCATTTAAGCAAATGTTCACTAAAACAGGTTTCAAGCTCTCCTAGACATGGATTTCATAGATTTTTTATTTTCAGTAATGAGAAGGGGTACTGTTGGATGTGATAGTAAAACTCGTCCAAGCTTTACAGTCCTTCCAGATATGATGAAACTAAACAGAATTGTTGTAAACACCTTATTCTAAAACCTGAGATGCATTCTTATATAAATATCATTTAACTCTTGAAGGGTGAGATTTTTATTTTTTTTTTAATTTTATGATATCTAAAAACCAGTGTGAATTTCACATATCTAATATGGCAAAATGTTTGAATCAGTTTGTACCTTCCAAATCTCATAGAAAATGATGGGAACCAGGAATTTAAAGCATGAAATCTAGAGAAAGTATAATCAGCTTAGAGATTGTCTTTTGAGCAGAGCATAAGATAAATTATTCAATGTGATGTGATTTATTTGCTCGGCTTGAAAACCTTCCATGATGTTACTTTTTCAGTTCTACAAATCTAATAATTTGACTTTTAGGAGCATCAACTTATCTTCCTCTCATTACATCATGATGCTTTTACAGTATGTCCTGCTTGTTATACCAAGTAATTGTTTCTATCAGCATTATTTTCTCCCTTCTTATCCATCATCTCTCCGATAACATCCCATTTCTTTGCCAGCTCTGTTTCACAGTGCCTGCATCGTATTAATAATAGCACAGATGGGTAAGTTCTGTGAGGTCATCCAGTACAATCCATTTCCTGATGCAATGTTGGGCTTTTATATTTTTTCCAATATATATGTAGCCCGATGGTAAATGAGTCAAGTGACTGGATTTTCACAATCTCGTTCAAGTCTTAATGCAGTATTTTTTCTTCTATCTTTCTCTCTTTCTGCCTTTTTATGTTCTTTTTTTTTTCCTCAGTAGCTAAAAAGTGCTTCTTGACAGATAAGAAATTGCGGAGGCTTAAGAAATCTCTGGCACTGAGTCAAACACATCATATTCTTAACAGCATTATTAGTATGTTCACAGGTGGAAACTTATTATTCTTCAGTGCTTTAAACGTAAAATGTCTCATACTCTTTTTATTCAGTTTTGTAGTTTACAGTTAACGTGATTAACAGCTTGGCTTGTTAAATTTTAAAATTAATTCCTAGAGCTGAAATGCAGTAGTAGGGCAATTCTTTTGGCTTTGGCACAGGAACATAACCTGGTTTCAGTCTTCATGAAATCTAAACTGAGAGATTTCTTACAAGTGTGGAATAACTCCTCTGTGTTGTTTTCTAATAAAATGAGCAGAAAATAAAGAAATGGAGAAGGTAGAGAATTTCACAGCAACTGGAGTAGTTGCTTGCTCTGATTGTACATAGATGTCTCCTGTATCTTCTCAGCACGTATTGGATCAAAATAAGAGATTGTAGCAATTGACTGACTGATGTGGCTTCTTTTAGTCTTTTTATGAAACAGCTGTTTATAGCAGTGAAAATTGCTGCAACAAGGATCCAGAGTGGAACAGGATTTACTCAGCTCTGAGCAGGGCAGCCCAGGCGTGTGCCCAATAACATCTCCTTTTGAATCTTCACCTTCCTTTTAAGGAATACTATACTGATATTTTTTTAATCCATCTCACCTGATCTCCATATAATATATTCAGTGATAAAAACAAAATTCTTCTTTAAGGCTTCCCAAAATTATTAAAAGGAGTTGTGGGAGACTCAGGGATAACATTCTCAGCCCTGAAAACAGCTATCAGTGAGGAAACTTGATCCAGGGACCTGATGACCTTGGCTTTGTGCCTAAGATGCTGACCGGCTTCTGCTTACTGCAAGCTTCCTGGGCCAGCTGCCTATACCAGTGCCATTCCTCTTTATTCACAAAGGTGATGCTTGTGTTTGGCCATTCTCTGCAGTAGTCCTCTTCCCACTGAAGGTACAAGCTATGTAGATGTGTGTGCTGGAGTGATGCTGTGTGTTCAGTTCTTTCATTCATGTAAACGTTCAAGTTTTGATTTTGAGTATCCCTTGAAAGCTCTAATTCTTTTACAAAAGTTACCTTAGAGTCTTGATATTGATAAATGCATTGTACAAAGTAAGTATTCAAATATAAAATTCTAAACCCACAGATGTTCTTTTTAGACACAATCTAACCATGTCACAAGTGAAAGAAATTTTGGGTCTGGCAGTTGCTCTTTCATGTGATCTTGGCAAAGTTATTTTACTTTAAAATATTCAGTCTCTTCTGTTTTCTCATGCTCTTTTTACATAATACATACAGGAGAAAATTCTCTCCGATACAGGGTTTGCAGAGTTCCTAGTAGAACAGGGCATCGGTCAGTTGCCTACTGGAATATAAATTTAGTTTACAAATATAAATCAGGCAACCTATAGCTATCGTACACAGATTTCCCTACTACATTTCACTGTTTAGACTGATTTGGAACTACCTATTTCAAGTGCATGACAGAGAAGCCACTGTTGAGACCTCATCCCTTGCCCTACCCTGAGATAGGCAGAGCTTTGCATACACGATCTTAGGGCTATTTCTGTGCCTTGAAATACAGGCTACTACCAGGGGTAGTCTTGGCTTGTATCAGAAATCCTTGTCACGTTAGTGATTTTGCCAGTTCAGAAATATTAGCCAAGTCCATTATTTAAATTAACAAGAAAATCAGTGCCATGCAGAAATATATTTGAAATGTAAGTGTGAGCATGGTTTAACTGAAACTGCTTTATTTTGTTTGTGAACTAGCAAAATCTCTTCCTCTAGATATAGCATATAAACTGTTTTGCCAACAGAATGGTGTACCTACAGCAGACATGATGATAGTTATACTTGGTGACATTTTAAGGCTTATTATAATTTGCAAAAGACACCTATTCAAACTGTTTGAAATGTTAAGTATATGTTATACTTCCACAAGCACTTAAAGGTAATATAATCCTGCCACTGGAGGAAACTTTTCCTTCCCTTCTATCCACTATTGCTGACTGTGAAATGAAACCGGATAAGATGCTGCTATGGTTTGAACTGTCCTTATTTCTTCCCTGCTCAGTTTGTTTTCAGTCCATCAGTTCCCTGAAGGGGTCATTTTGCAATGGTTTGAACACTTGCTTAAAGGAGAGTGTGAAGTGTGGAGCTGAGAAATGAGTAGCTAAGCGTCAAAAGGACATTTTTTGCATCAGTTAATCTGTGCCAGACGAGGCTACTTGCAAAACTGAAATATTACAGTGTTACCTGTGTTACCCAGCTGTAGGCAGCTTTCTGGGGATGTGGCTCATCTGGGAAGAAAGAAGTTCAGGAGGCAAAGTGGTTTTGTGCATCCTTGAAATGTCATTAAAAATTCTAATATGTTTCCTAATTTCAAGTTTCATATTGGTCAAAATTTTTTTTTCCAGTATTCTTTCAGTTTTTTCATCTCTTTCTGTATATCTGTGGGATGTTATCTCTCCACACACTTATTTATGACACAAACTGTTATTGGAGTTCTACAAACTGAGTTAGTCTCTTCTTCTCAAATTTCAAAAATGAACTCTGTGTATTGTAATAAATCCTTCAGCGCTACTACTAATTGCTAAAATCATTCATTCTTTAAGAAACAAAGATTCTGTTTCACAATATCTTCACTGGATACTTTTTTTTTTCTGTGACATTATAGCACCCTACTCACTTAAACAGCTGGCTTTGAGAATTGCTAGGTTGCCCTTTTTAATTTTTGTAATTTACACCAAAGCAAGGATCAACTTCATTTTTTGTGATTTCTTTTTAGGGACAAAAAGAGTTTCTGCTTGGAAGCATGAGCGGGTCAAAAGAGATCCTGAGATCTTATTTTATACAATGCACTTACTATATGTCTGCCACCAAAAAAAAAAGATCCTAAATTAAGAATCATTTCTGGTATCGAAGATAATATCCAGGGTGGTTAACAGATGGAAGGGGAATATGATTATGCACTGTCTGTGGAGAAAAGATTATTGCAGGCTCCATCCTTGTGTCCCTTCAGACCCACATCATGCTCATGTAGGGTCTGATTCGTGGTCGGGTTACTGAGGCACAGGAGTGTGATCAAATGGTGAAACAACAAAAAGCATCATTTGAGTCACAGTGCGTTACCTTGGGAAAAGGTGAGATAAATCAGTTCAGCACAATGCTCTCTCATTTCAAACAAAGCAAAGTGTTACTGTTCCATTTGTCATATATAATATGAGGAAACTGGATGCTAATGAACATGTTGAGCCACCACTATGTGATCAGCTTTGCTTTCTCTGCTTGCATTTGCAAAAGCATGGTAATTGTTACTTAAAGAATTTTTGTGGTTCCTTGTGAGGTAATTTTAAAACAAAAATTCCATTAAAATAAAGAATTATCAAATACTAAAAAAATTATCTCTTTTATTTCCAGCTTGATTTTTTTTTTTTTTTTTTTGAATGATTAGTTGGAGAAGCACCCTATTTCTGATGCTTGAAATTAGAACTACTTTTGAAACTCCAGTCTTAAACATCATTTGTATTTCAGCATTGTTCATTCCTGTGAAGCTGAGCTTCATGCTGATGTGATTATTTTGTTATGGCAAAGATAGAAGTCTACCTAATGTAAACGTTAAGGCTCTACAGGCAAAAAATATTTGCCTGTTTTTTGCGGTGGTAATCTACTGTGTCTATGTGACAACTGCCCCTTTTTGTTCTCTTTTGACATCAGCCTACCAGTGTTGTTCTTCTGCAGTATTTTGGGACAGTAATATAGCTATTTTAAGGTTGAAATATTTGAGCCTGAATGTATCTCATTTAATATCTAACTGTGTAGTTGCCTGAAGTTCTTTTACAACCAGCAAAGGGAGAGGTTTTCTTCTATAATTAGTGGGAAGAGAAGGGAGGAAGTTTGAGAGGAGATTATAAACAAGACAATTCCTCCAACACATGCTGAGAAACACAGGAGGTAGAATTCAGAAGCCAGTTGTATTTTGTGAGCCCAGGTAAGTTTGGTGGCTTTTGCAATACCTTAGGCAGACGAAGAGGCTCTGAACGATGCTGGATGCTGGAGTCCTGGCACGCTGAGCAAGTTGCTATAGCTGCTGGTACTCAACAAGTCAGGTGCTGCAATCGGGGAAGAAAAACGTAGATACTCCCACAGCATTCTCCTGCAGAAGCTGGCATCCAGAGGCTTGGATGGATACACTCTTGGCTGGGTAAGGAGCTGGTTGGAGGGCCGGGCACAGAGAGTGGTGGTAAATGGAGTCAAATCCAGCTGGCGACCGGTTGTGAGTGGTGTTCCCCAGGGGTCGGTGCTGGGGCCTGTCCTCTTCAATATCTTTATTGATGACCTCGATGAGGGCATCGAGTGCACCCTCAGTAAGTTTGCAGATGACACCAAATTGGCTGGAAGTGTGGATCTGCCTGGGGGTAGCGAGGCCCTACAGAGGGATCTGGACAGGCTGGAGAGCTGGGCTGAAGCCAATGGGATGAGTTTCAACAAGGCCAAATGCCGGGTCCTGCACTTCGGCCACAACAACCCCAGGCGACGCTACAGGCTTGGGGCGGTGTGGCTGGAGGACTGCATAGAGGAAATGGACCTGGGGGTATTGATTGATGCTCGGCTGAACATGAGCCGACAGTGTGCCCAGGTGGCCAAGAAGGCCAATGGCATCCTGGCTTGCATCAGAAACAGTGTTGCAAGCAGGAGCAGAGAGGTGATTGTTCCCCTGTATTCAGCACTGGTGAGGCCGCACCTCGAGAACTGTGTCCAGTTTTGGGCCCCTCACTGCAAGAAAGATATTGAGGCCCTGGAACGTGTTCAAAGGAGGGCAACAAAGCTGGTGAGGGGTCTGGAACACAGGCCATATGAGGAGAGGCTGAAGGAGCTGGGAATGTTCAGCCTGGAGAAGAGGAGGCTCAGGGGAGACCTCATTGCTCTCTATAACTTCCTGAAGGGAGGTTGTAGTGAGCTGGGGGTCGGCCTCTTCTCTCGTGTCATTAGTGATAGGACCAGGGGGAATGGCTTCAAGCTACGGCAGGGGAGATTCAGGCTGGACATGAGGAAGTATTACTTTTCAGAAAGGGTGGTCAGGCACTGGAATGGATGCCCAGGGAGGTGGTGGAGTCACCGACCCTGGGGGTGTTCAAGGAAAGACTGGATGTTGTGTTGAGGGACATGGTTTAGTAGGAGCTATTGGGAATAGGTGAACGGTTGGACTGGGTGATCTTTTAGGTCTTTTCCAACCTTGGTGATTCTATGATTCTATGATTCTATACTACATTCAAAGTTATGACAGTTGCTATTTTTCTGCTCTTTCTTTTAAAGATTGTTAGCTCTCATATTTCATTTAAGCTATGCATTGTTTTTTTCGTGAGGTGCTGTATGGAATTTAGATGCACATATGCCTTCTGTGTGAATTCCTATCTGATATCCTGCTTATTTTTGCTTTGGGTTTTTCTTTCGAGAGGGAATAGAGTGTAGGAGTGGAAAGTGAAAGAAGAGAGAAAATGTAATGTGGTGCTGATCATTTCTTCCATGTGTTCTAAAATAGTATACGTAGTGTTTGTCATGATTTAAAGAATAAGTACCCCATTGTTTAATAGGGATTAATATCTCCTAGGCTTGTGTTTTGATACTGCATATAGCAAATGAAATATTAATTTTGATTTGGAGCCAAAACTACTGAAAGGATTACTCCTTTTTGAAGAAAGTTTGACAGCCTGCCCTGTATCAACGTTCATGTGAACACTGAGCTGGACAGTGATGGATCTGTTGGGCAGCTACAAGATTTGTGCAATTTACTTCATTGAAGATGGTGCAGACTGAAAATCTTTTCAGTGGCCTGGATCGTGAAATAAGTCATTTCTTGCATTTAGATGAGAAGTTACAGTTCTGTTCACAAGCAGAAATTTTCTGAAATTTAGTAACAGGTACATATACAAAATTACAGAGATTATGGCAGGTAATGATTTGTCTACATTTGAATGCTTAGTGGTAATTTGAGTGACATCTTTCATTCTAAGGACGTAATTTCCCTTCTCAAATGGAATCTATTGCAGTTCTTATTGAGTGAGAAAGAGGAGAAGAAACATCTTCCAGTTAAAGTGAAAATATGAGTGTCTGCTAAATGAAAGGATTGGAGCTCATGTTGGTGTGTGTGACTTCCACTCTGTTCAAATAAAATAATTTGGGGGAATTATCTTCTCAATACTAAAAACTAAAGAAATATTACTAAATGTTACTAAAGAAATATTTTAAGAAACAAAACGTTCACAAATGCGGTGCACAACAGGTGTCACTTCTGTATGTTTCGAAACGTGCAAACTATAAGGTCTTTTAGCCTGGTCAAACAGTTTGATTCTGAGGAAGTCAAAACAATCCTGTTGCTCTCCCACTATGTCCACTGGCCAGCTTCCTGGAGGAGTAGCATTGCTCTCTCAGTGACACGCTGTTGTCCTTAACTCTTTGTTCAGAAACATTGGTGAAGTTCTTGTGGATGCTCAGGAATGTTTGCCCAGTGACAGTGCACAGTCAGAACTCTCCTGCAATGACTGTGTAAATTTTTGTGTATGATAATCATGTTTTCTTACTTAGAATCTGTACAACTAACGAGAAAAAAATCAGCTTCATTCTGAGTTATGATGTTTTGGAATTAAAAAAACAAAAAACAAGAAACAACCCAAAAAACCCACTGTCAAAAGATTCTCAAATTCTGTAATTACGATTTCTGCCATATTTTTATTGTTTTATACATGTTTTTTAATAAAAGTTCCTGATATATTAAAGGAATCTAACAGGAGTTATAATATGTGTTTAGTGTTAAAAACAAACCAACAAACAAAATACCTAAACACAGGCAAGTCTGTAATGGGTGGGATTTGGAAACTGAACGTTTTTTTATTATTATTGTTGTTATTTGTATATGCATAGCTAAAGATATACTGTCAGGGTTTAAATGAAATTGCTGGCAGGGTCAGATCATCTTTTTAGCTTCAAGCATCAACTGGCTTTAAAATGCGTTTCCTTTATTATTTTCTCTTCATGATGTTAAGAGAAAATAATCCTCTTGATAACATCAATTAAGTAATGCTTCTGAGATGGTGCTGAGGTCCGGCAGTATGATTTATCCATGACATTTGAGCAGTTATTGTGTAAATGCTGTCTCTTCAGAAAGCAGAGACAAGATTCTAACATATTTCTCAAGCTACTGAAAAAATGACCAAGAAAAGCCATTCATATTCCTGATGAAATGTTTCTTTCTATGCAGTTTGGGTCTGAGATCTTCAGCAAGATGCCTGTATCCTAGGAAATGCAGTAAGAACTGAACCTCAAATCCTTTGCAAGGCTTGGTATATGTTACAGATGCTTTATCTCCAAAGATATTGGTGGAAATAACAAAAATAATTTTGTTTTGTATCATAATTACCTTTTTATTTCAGCCAGTGGTATTATCTCTTATTACCCTCTATTGATATTTTTACAAAGTATCTTCTTTCTTTCTTAATCACACAGAACTCTATAGAAAAATTATTCAAAAAAAAAAAAAAGACCTTAAGTTTTTAACATATGGGACTATCCTAGGTCAGTGTTTTGCATTCCTCTTATGTGATATTTTGAAGTGTTATTATAGTGCAGAATAATTCTTTCAGGTTCATATTCCATCAGTGATACAAGCGTGACTGACAGCAGCTAGACAAGGGAGCAGTGGGGATAGGGGAGGCAGCATGGCTGTGGTCCTCAGGATGCACTTGGCTCTCTGAGCTTCTCCTGTATGCACCAGGAGGAGAGGGCCACTTGTTGTGCAGCTTCTGCTGACTGAGCAGGGAGGAACTGAGCAGTCTGCTAAGCCTGCGGTCTGCGCGAGGTGCTGCAGTGATAAGACAAAGCCCTGTGGATCTAATGTGAGATGGAGGTACCCTGCGAGTTGCATATCCCCTGTGTGATGGCCATTTTGTTATCGCAGCCAGTTCTGTACACTCTCTGGTGATAAAAAGGTTGTTCTCGCTGTCTAGAAGCTGGTAAATGGTGCCTTTTCTCTTTTTGGTTATAGCTAAAATAGTGTCTTACAGTGTGGCTTCTACCTCCCCACTATTGTGGACAGGGCCATCTGCTTTGCTTTGTTTTTCAAAACTTCAAAAATAAACGGAAGGGATAAAAGAAATGTCATGTTTAAATGGGTCCTTCCTGCTTTCGGTTCCTTGGACAGCAATTGCTACATCAGAAAAATGTGTTATGTACAAAGCCCTCTTTAGAATAGAAGAAAATATTGCAACTCTTCACAGTTAGAGCAATAGTAGCAATAAAGCAGAGCATTACACAGCAAACTGTAACTTAGTGTTAGAACTGTTCATGTGTAATCAAAATCTTAGAGCTAGAAAACTGTATGCATGTACTTTCTACGTAGGTAACACTTTGGTCTGCATCCTCAATCTCTACTGCCTTTTTCTCTGTCCCAAAACAAAAATGATCCTCTGAACACTGACCTTTTTTCATGTAAAAGTGAATGCCACAGGTGCAGCAAATACTTATTAGAAAGAAAACTACCTATATTAGCAATATTTTGAAAGTAATGTACTAATACAGTATTATTATAGGATAATTTAAGTTGGAAAGGACCTCAGCGGTCAAAGTTAGGACCGATTAGCAGGTTCTTATTATTTTGGACTAGATCTTTAAGTTCCCTTCCAACCCTATCTATTCTGTATCCTTGGAGATAGTCAGAGCTTGGCTGAACAAAGTCATAGAATCATAACTATCTCCAAGGATATAGAGTTCCCAGACAAGTGTAGACAAAAGTGCTTCCTTTGATTTACTTCTTTGGATTATAGGGATAACTGCTTAGGATGCAGAATCAGGTGCCAGCTTGCCTATCAGTGGTTTCTGGGCTGGTTCAGCCCAATTCTGTGACTAATTGTTCATGCCTTGTACTGCTGTGCTCCTGCTCTTGAAATGCTAATGTGGAGGATAATGAGATGTTGAAAGGATTCACACCTCCCCCCTCCCCTCCCCCCCCCCCCCCCCAAAAAAAAAAGGGGGGGGGGGGGGGTCTATTAGTTCATTGTGACGGCCTTTGGGAGAGGTTGATTTAAGCCATTTAACATAAGATGCAATAGCAACGCGAATTTCATGTAAACTGCATAATACATGCAGGTACATAATACAGTAATTACGTGTCAGTAAAATGCTGAAAGTGAAGCCTTCCCGTTTGTGGCCTTCTGTGAGGCTTTATTCTTTATATCCTGTCCCAGTACGTGTTTTCTGAACAGCCCTGTTTCCATCTCTGCATGTGCACTGGACCCTTCTGGCTCACGCAGAGCTTCTCCCCGTGCCTGTCAGTGAGCTCTGTCACCAGCATCACTGCACTGTCATATCTGGTCCCAGCTGTCCCTGTGAGACTTAAAAATACTGAGGTATATTGAAAACTTCATGCTGGCCCTGGATGAATTTTGGATGAGTTTAAATCCCACTAATTCAGCTGAAAGAACAGTTGATTTCAGCCTGCTCTGGGGTGTACCTTTGGAGTGTATGAAAGATATATGTATGTTCCATAAAAACTCTCACTGTGCATGTGCTTCTTCTGAGAGTGTTTAAATTCTAAATCAATTCTACTGAAGAAAATAAAACCAGCTGATTTCAGTTCATCTCATAGAGGATAAAACAAACTAATTTTCTTCTAGGACTCTTGCTTTAGTAATAAATACGATATGAAATAATAATATGAAATAATATGAATATAATGATATGAAAAGGAAGAATGAAATGTGATGTGGGCGATCAGCTGCTTAAGTCAAAGAGTGATCTGCATAAGAACAGTCAGGAGCCATTGGTGGGGTATGTTGGCCTGGTTGTTACCTACCTGTTGTAATGACTGACATTTTTTTCTTTCTTGAACTGAGTGGCATCTGAAATCTTTATGCACTGCAATCAATGAAAGCACAGAAAATATTTCATTTTTTTTCTTCTTTTTCTTCTCCCTCGAAGAGGAAAAAGCTGTCTGTTTGGGTCCAGTACTTCCTCGGATGTGATAGCTGATGCTCATGACCAGAGACATTTATCCTCCAGAGCTGATTCTTTTTTTCTCTCTGGTGTTATGATTTCTTGATCTTCAGAGAAAATTCCATCCTATAATCACAGCAAATACCAAAGTACTGCCTTTCTCAGGCAGCCCAAGCAGTTCAGCAAGCCCTGAACAACAGTGACATTCTCCTTGAATGTCAGGAGTGTACAGGAGGATGGTGCAGGTTTGCAGCTATGAGGGACAGACAGAAACAGACAGCTTTTCAAGACATACGTGTGTGTGTTGAACTAGAAACTGGAGTAAATGCTCTATGAAAAGAAAAAAACAGCAACAAACCCATGGTTTTGAAGTAGCTTGATTTGTAATAAGCGCAGATCAATTATTTGTGATTTGTTCCATGTGAAAGGCCTCACATCATACTTACAGACAACTTGTTGGTTGATGACTTTTTTCTAAGAAATGCTGCCTTAAAAAGAGTTATTATTATGCACAGTAGGTATCAGTGAATTATTTATCAAACATATTTTCGCTCTTACTGAAAACACTGTTGATATGTTTTTCTAAGTGTTGTAGTCATTTGCACACCAAACAAGAATTTATTTAAGTTAATGCTTATGTATCACCATACACATGAAAAATGAAAGATACATTTCAAATAGAATTGGTCATGGTTTTTTTAAATTATAATGCTCTTTTGGGGGGGAAAGTGTATTTGTCACAAGAAAAAAGAAAAAAGAAAGAAGGAAAAGCACATGTGGTAAGAGATCTGTGTCAACAAAACTGCTGTCCAAAAAGTTATCCAGATCATGGATGGATAACAGCAGCACTTGGGCAGAGAGTTGGTGACTGCAGCTTCTGAGCCAGTTTTCATCCAAGTACTCTGTATAGCTTTTGCCTTCTCCTGGGTGAGAGCCTTTCCATGTCCTATACTGGAGCTTTTTCCTTCTGTAGAAAAAAACCCAACAATTAATGATTAAATACTAATCCGTGAAGCTTCTGTGTACAATGTGCTTATCTAGTTGTTCTCCCTGAACCAATTAATAATTTTAGGCTTAAGTGCAACACACTCGAAATAAGTATTGTTTAGCTTCTTAACGTCGAAGAGAAAGGAAAACTTGATTCTGGCACGCGGTCATTCTAATTGATTTCCCAACTCGTCAGGCTGTTAGGTAGTCAGAGACGTGAAGTGCTTTTGTGAGAGATTTTGAACGGTTTTGGTTTGTCTTTGCTTGGGATAGAACCTTTTGCTGCCCCATTCACTGTGCGTAAGAAGTATAGTTGAAGAATAATCATGCTATTTCATAAAACTCACACAGACAGGACATTCTAAGTGTTCAGCATTAAAGCAGTATTTTAACACTGAAAAATTCTTTTAGAAATTCAGCTTGTGAAGGAGATGTATGTATCAGTTTTTCTCCTTTTCTGTGAAAGCTATTCAACTGATGTTACAAAATTTAAAGGAAAAGACCAAAGGCATTAAAAGGAATCGGGCAAACAGACTTTGATTTCTGAGAAATTTATCTAGAATAAATATTTGAAATTGAATTGTGTGTCCTGAAGTTAGCTTAGGAAGTAGCAAGGCATATGCTGTGTGTATGCCTACTGTGCGTGCCTCCTCAGGAGAATTTGTGATAGAAATAGTTTGGGTGTATTTATTGGAGAGATGACGGGAGACAAGTAGGAATGGCAATATCTGTCTTGATACGGAGCATCAGAAGTGTTCAACTGTGGAATTGAGATTAGTAGTCATGAAGAAATCATTATTCTCTGTGAATTGTGCTGTGTCACTGAGTCTTGGACTCTAAAGAGTAAAATGCAATCACACAGTAGTTAAAAGGCAGAAGTGTTCTTCTAGCTTTCTGGGTTACTGCTAATACATGTTACCAAGTAAGGACAAGCTTTGTCCTCTAGAGATGAGAGAATGTCACAACAGTCTGAGTTTGTGAATTTAAGTCGAGAAAATAGGATCATATTGAAAAGAGTTTTGGTTACATGGATTTAGCGCAATCAGAAATATTCTTTTAGGTGGTAGGAACTACATAAACCTTTTAGAAATGAAGTAATGTAAATTTTCAACTTTTCGAAGCAAAAAAACCTAAACCTATCAGTTTATTTTTCACATCCAGGCAAATGAATACCATTTACAGTACTCACAGAATCACAGAATCACAGAATCACTCGGGTTGGAAGGGACCTCAAGGATCATGTAGTTCCAACCCCCCTGCCTAGCAGGGCCACCAAACACACACATTCAGATCAGGTTGCCCAGGACCCTGTCCAACCTGGCCTTAAACACATCCAAGGACGGGGCATCCACAACCTCCCTGGGCAGCCCGTTCCAGGGCCTAACCACTCTCCTTGTATAGAACTTCCTTTGAGAGGGAAAGAGTGTGATGTCCAACCAGCTCTGGTGAGCCCTGGAGGCTGAGGGGTTTGGGGGGGGGGGGGAAGGGGGAAGAGTTCCAGCTGTCCCTACAGCGCCTGGGCTGCTGGAGGGTCTTGGGACAGGTGGGTCTCTCGGGACCTGGCTTTGAGCAGGATGATGGTCACACATTTCAATTTGTTATGTGGTCTTTTAAAGGACAAAAGACAGGTGACAACCATGAATGCATTTAGTTACATTAATTGACCCCTGCTGTGATTTGTAGTTTTAATAAACAGCAATGTAATAATAAACCAAAAGAGAAAAAAATACCACCACAAAACAACAGCAAAATGTAACACCATCGCTTTAGAAAACTGTCAGCTGCTAAACACACATGAAAGATTGTTTACTGGGGTTTTTCACAAGCTGTTGTTAGGCTGTGATAAGGAATTTGGGAAAGACAGATAACCCTTCCCAGCAAAGTTGATTTTGACTATGAACTTTAATAAAACAATTTGCTCCTGGGCATTTTCAGATTGTAAAGAATCCCTTTTCTGCTGAAGAACTTCCTAGATATGCATAGACACATGCAGAGTGACCTCTGAGACTGAATGAGGTAATGGCAAATATGGGCACAGTGTTTAGATCACAGCACTCTGCTTATATTTTCTTGCAGGGAACTTATATCAAGCATGATAATAAAACCAGACATTATGGAAAGAAGATTTTTGTTGCTGTGAGTTGCAAAGAAAAATATAAGGAATGACTTGAGTGTGAGGAGAAAGGAAGGAATGTGCAGAGCATTCTAAACTTGTGCATGTCATACATGGAAGAATGAGATGCAATCAAGCACTTTTATCTTTGAGCTGTTCTGGACAAGGAATGAAGACTTTTTTCTTTCAAATATGATATCCTGGTTATGATGTAAATGATGATTTGTAAAGCTGCAGAAAGTAAGTGACAAGTGGTGTCATGTGGTTGTCACAGTGTTCGTTAGTACTCACCTGTGTGTCACCTAGAGTAAAAAGATTAGAGATCCTTGTTCTAGTGGGGAAGACTTTCAGCAACTGTCTGCTGATTTCTGACACCTGCAAGAAGACAATTACACTAAATTGAAAACATTGTTGGGACGTTTATAGAGCTGATATTATGCACAGTAAAAAAAAAAAAAGAGAAATCATCCAAAAGAACTTTGACAGAAGTTGGAACCTGACATTAGCAACTTAACTTGGAGAGAGCAAAAATTACAGAAATGGGCAGGTATTCAAAGAATACTGAATTTCATGTTATCCCTTGAGAGCAAAAGTAAACTAATGCTGTGCACAGGTCAGCAGCAACCTGTGGTGTTTTCCCTAAAAGAATGGTTCTTTTCACCTTCACTGCAAGAACCATCTCTTTGCTTGCTATAAAAAGAACGGGTGTGAGCCACATGCATATGCTTAAAGGAAATAGCAAGACAACAGAAGGATTTACCTGTGGAGAAAAAACAAACAAACAAACAAACAAAAAAAAACAAGCAGAAAACATGAATACTTATTATCAAGTAAGTCTGCAATTTTTTGTTTCAAATGTCTGAAGTACAAAGCAGGAATATGCACTGTGCTGGCCGTTCTCTTTGGATAGGAAAATTTAAGATACTGACAGTTTCACAGGCATTTTTTGAACATAGTAGAGATTTGCTAGGGGCTGTGAAAGAGCACTTGTTGGCCTTTCTTTTGTCCTTCATAAAAGACTGGATAACCAGATGTTTCACAGTTTCTTAGAAGAAAGTTTCTCATCGGTTTAAATCAATTTTAGAACTGCCAGCATTTTTATAAGCTTTGAATGGTGTATTCATGCCAACATCACATTCTGCTAAAGTGAAAGAAACAGTAAATCTTGTGCATGAACTAGTGCTAACTGGCTGGCAGGGTTTTCCACTCAGAATAGCTCAGTGGAGGAGCAGTGCTGTGGCCAGCTAAAACTGACTTTTCAGGAAGCACGGATTCACTCAAGCTCAACTCTGTTCTTTAAAAAAGCTGCAGCAGTGCAATCTGGAGACTTTGTTTCACTTGCTCAGGAGCTCTGCTGCTTTCAGTTAAGCCGCTTCTCAAATCCAGATTCGCTGTTATTCATCCTCCACTTCACCTACTTTGTTTTCTGAAATTGCGCAGGAACTTTCTGATTCCTCCCTGAAGTTAAACTTCCATTATAACATCTACCATGAACTGAAGGAGCACACTGCTACCTGTTACAGTGATATGGCTTGTCTGGCCTGAATTGCTATTGATTTTGAAGCAGGATGAAAGTTGCTATATAAATCCTTTTTCTCAACATTTGAAAAAGAGAACGCTGTTAAACCCATTGCTATATGCATACTAGAAACTCAAGTTCTTGGACTGAGAGTTTCAAACATCTCATAGCTTTTCCATTGCATTTCTAGTAATATTTGGTTTCAGTCGTAGATAGCTTGTATGATAAATATGTAAAATTACAATGTTATGCGTATTTTCCGAATGTGCATTACCTGAGATGCTTTATCCCTGACTGGATTGCCACAATAAAGAGAGTCAGGATCAGTTTCATGTATGTATTCTCAGGGCAAACTTGTCACTCACGAAATAACAATCCCAAATGGGTGACAGCGCTCACACCAGCTGCTTGACATCCAGGCAGGTGCAGGAGCCCTAGGAAATGTCACACTATCAGATGCAGCTTCAGAGTGCGCAACTGGAAAAAAGCTCCTGGCCGCAGCTATCACCCCAGGCCATAGCTAACACCCCAGGCCACATCATCCTGTGGCTTGAAACTATTGCTGAGCTGTCAGTTTAATAAATGAGTAGCCACTTTGTTTTGATCAGTATTGTCAGGGCTTATTTCAAAAGTGATTCTGATTCCATCACGCAGCCTAGCCCAGCCAAAGTCAATTGGTAGAATTTCAAGGTGAATTTATTCATTCTTTATAGAAGTTCTATGCACGAATATATCAAGACAGTTGAATAAATTGAAATAAATAGACTTGGAGTTGCATAGTCTCCTAATAATTGAAAGTGTTTCCCTCCAGTATATTTGCAGTAATAATGCTACCTTTATGAAGAGTGGACTGTCTACGGTAAGGGAAAGTGGGGAATTACCATATTGATAACATATTTGGTAAATGGAATTGGGGCTAATATGTAGAGAAGGGCAGCTGAAAGTTGTCCTTGCCTTCAGCTTAGCGCTGAAGATACAGTCAGAAGAAAGCCTGCTGCTAAATTATGATGCATAATTTGTTCCTTCTTCCACTGAGAATAACTTTCAGTAACTTTCCCTGTCTTTTTGTGCAGATGTTAACTTTTACAACAGAGAATCTGTAGGTAAATGTAAAAAGAGTTCATTTCTATAGAAGTGTGCTGTGTGTATGGCTTGTTACTCACAATCTCAGGATACAAAAGCAGTAGATGCCAAGCCTGTACTGTTCTTAATTTTTTTTTTTTTGGAACGTCAATTACTTGTTTTTTTCTTCATGTACAACAGAATCAAATGTATACAAGCTCTAGTCTTTCTCCTTGTTTCATTTAAAAAATGATTCAAGGTTGAATATTTTCTGTTATTCAGAAAAGGAATTAAGCAGAAAAAGAGTTCTTTTCCATCAGAGGGAGAATGAATAGACAGAAGGGAAACAAAAGGTATCAAGTAGAAGGCAACAGTTCATTGCTCAGGTGGCTTTTCAAAGTAGTCTAGTACATCAACTAGCAGAAGTGCAATTCTGATTTGAGCCTTTCAAGGGCTCTCAACAGGTGTTGTTAGGATAATGAAGATTTTGAAAGCTTTTCAAAAGAGGATTTTTGCTGTTTCCATGTTATTCTTCTAAAACAATGCCCCAACTAACCAAAAGGATTATCATGGCTATAAGAGGTGAAGACATTATTTTCTTTCTTGGTTTGCTTGTACTGACTTAGATACAGAAATAGCAGTTACCACATTGAATTCCTCCTCATAATGATGCTGCAACCCCATCTGTACATCGCAGCAGACCAGGACTTGGAGTGCCACCTGGCCTCCAGGGTCAAGGATGGATTGGGATACATTCATTACACAAAGAATAAGGAATCTGGGGCTGGTCCAGGCTGTAGCTGCCATTATGCAGCCTGCTGCACCTTTATCAAAGGGGACTTGGCCATGGCTCAACTGACTTGAATGCAGCATTGGGAGCCTCCTTCCCATCAGGTGAGAGTCTGGTGGCAAGAACCTCTCATAGAGTTGTAGCAGGGGCAAGGAGAGAAGATAAAGGCTAATCTCATTCTGGAGACAAGAGAAAGAAAGCAGTAAAGCAAGTGAGCACAACACTTAGGAATAGATATGTGCTTCACTAAGTCAGGGAAGACATGAAATGCTGAATATTTGCCTTTTTTTTCTAATTCCTACTTCACATTCTCAGTAGTCTTTTTATAATCCTTCTTAATTAATGCATTCAGAATCAGTAAAAGAATGGATTAGGTGTTAAGGTAGTATCATCAGTATTGGGAGTTAAAAGACAGAATTCTAATTTTTCCACAGAAGCTGGGGAATATGTAACAGTACTGGAGCCCTTATTTTATTCACATTTCAATGTGTTAATTTTTTAAGATGTTGAAATGTTAATACATCATTAAATATAATAAGTTATATATTGATTAAATAAAAAGGTTTTTCAACAATTAGCAGCCAGTTTTATGAACTAATGACTAAAAATAATGTAGTTTAAAAAAGGAAAACCTTTGATTAAAAGAAGAAAGAGCTGTATCAACAGTCAGCTCTGAAATTACATTTTGGTTTTCCTTCTTTTTAAATTATACCTTCTAAATTGGAGGAAGTTTATGACTTGATCATCTTGCACACTGAGTTTATTTCTGGAGTG
This sequence comes from Centrocercus urophasianus, assembly GCF_019232065.1. Taxonomy (NCBI): domain Eukaryota; kingdom Metazoa; phylum Chordata; class Aves; order Galliformes; family Phasianidae; genus Centrocercus; species Centrocercus urophasianus. The sequence goes on along the minus strand of NW_024884822.1, from coordinate 4,078,436 downwards.
AAATTTTATGGATAACTTACATATCCCCTTGGAAATCAAAGTTTTTAAATGGTTGCATCAGCTTTTTAATGGGAGCAAACTGTGCTGCTGTGATAAGAGAAAAATATATATTCGTCTTCAAGAGATTAATCTTTTCTCCAAATCTTCATTAGTATGTGGCAAGACAATATAGTACTGAACTATATGCAAAGATAAACAAGATTTGAAATATGAATATTTTACCAGTGTAGAAGATGAATATGACAGTTGAAATCTCTTCAGATTCATAATTTGCTTAAATTTTGGGCAAGTCTGAAGTGACTGATGCTCCTTAGGCAAGATTTAGTGATTTTAAAAGCATTATATTGCATTACACAAATGTGAAACCTAAAAGTTTTAGTCCATTGTTATTTATTACTTGTACAGCTCAGGGCAGCAGATCTGCTTTTGGAATGTAAAGGAAAAAATGTGGAGTTACTGTAGCACAACTACTGTAAGATAGTCTTTACATCATCTTCTGTACAGGGAGCTATGCTTACTAATTTGCATAGCCTTTGAGAGGCCAAGAATTACTCTTTCCATCAGGAAGATCAGTCATGGCAAGCTTGGGTTAAACATATTCATTAACACATGTTATCACATGATAACAGTGCAATTAACTTATAGACCCAAAATATTTGCATATTTCAATTCACTGGTTTTAGTGTATCTTGAGAGAGATAAATGAAATAGTTCAGTGTTAATTATTACCATACATTTGCATGAAACTTAGGACATTTATTAATCTTCAATGAAAGTGAAGTTCATCACATCCGAAGTGTGAAAGGTGAAGAGTGGATGTTTTTTTCCAAATTAAACCATACCTCTGCTCTGTTTAGTGACTGATTCCTTTATCTGGGGCGAGCCCTAGCAGTTAGGGAGCTAACTCACTGCAGCCAGGAATATCTCTGTTACAGTTTCTTTATACAATTCTGGAAAACAATGACTGATTTTGATTAACTGTTCATTGATTTTCTATTGAAAACTAATTCTCTTCAGCATATATAGGCTGGATGTATTTTGGGATCAAAATCATGATTGCCTAAATGCTTGCAAAGTATTACACAAAATGGCAAATAGTATAGTTTACTTTCCCCATGAGAAATCTGAGCATTTTATTTCCCTGCCAAGTCACTTTCGATGCAAAATACATACAGACTGTGACCTATTAAGCAAACTTCAAAAACTTAAATAAAAAAATAATTCAAAATATTCAAGACAGATGCTGGATTTTTTTTCTACCTCTCTCAAAAGACCTCCCCAAACCCTGACAAATCCTTTAGGAATTTTCATCAAGACATTTCAGAATTATCACTGACTTCTTCTATAAAGTTTTTTAGAAATAAGATGTATAGAACTAATGTTTTCAGACTCAGATTTTATCATGCTCTTGTCTCCATTGCAAAATGCCAATCTCATCCCTTAAGATTAAGTTCTAGTTGTTCTTAAATTTCAGGATTTGTTACAGTTAGAAGGTATAAATCCAAACATCTCAGAAACTAGAGGGAAATCTGCATATGCAGTTCTGCTAATAGTTTCTCATCTAAAGATTTCTAGACTATTTCCCATTTTTCTACAATTGCAGTAAAATCATCTATTCTTATAAAGCAGTTCTGATGTCCTTCATGTTTTGATGGTAAATGAGTTTCTCTTTTTTTCTAAACATGTCTGAAAGAAATAACCTATTAAGCTGTGCTCTTTTGATTTCTAGATTGTCTTAAGCAGCTTTCTTGGGCAAGCAACAGTTATTTACGTGGTTTTGTGGTGCGGATATGACCTGAGCCAGAAATGCTATCTGCGCCCCAGAACTGTATTTGAAAAACAATGAAGTCTTCATCTGCACTTAAATCCAGATCTGTTTGAAGTCTCATGGGAGCTATATAGAACTGACTGCTGTCACTGTTACATTATTTCTGTAATCAGCCATCAGCAAATATTAGGGGAAGCTTATCTAGGCAATAGTGAGCAAAAATCCAAGGATGGTGTCTATTAGTAATACAGAAAATTCAACAAATTTTATATAATAGCCTGAGCAATCAGATAAATTAATTTTTAAAATTGGTTGTAGAGAAAAATTAAATAGATGAATTCATTCAACCATGACCAGTCTGAGTTTTGTGTCCACTGGGGTGTCAGTCCTGACACATTATTAAAATTATCAGATTAAAATATGAAGAAATTTAGCTAATAAAATTGAAGGGAAAAAAATCTGCCATATAATTACTTGTTACAGTTTTCGGCCTCCTGTCTGCCACCTGCCATGCTCTAGTAAACTGTACTTTAGGAAAGGCCATTGCATATTAACTTTTTATATTGTAACAAGATTATGTTTTCTTGCACTGACATTCAAGCACAAACATTTATAATTAAATGTGGAACTACGCCTAAGCTGTACCCTGTTATGAGTGATATAGCTGTTTTCAGAATATGTACCGTACCGTTGCCCTTTTTAGCTCTATCTTTGGCATGAATAAATGCATAAATTTTAATGGTATACAGAGAACAAAGGAACTGAATGAACGAGAAGTTCTGAGAGAGGATTTGCCGGAACTTTGGTTTCAATTGAGAACTCATCATCAATTAATGTTCTCTGTGATATTGTCCTTATGAAACAGTAATTATAAAAACAAAGCCTTTTATTGATCCCATGTACTGCCTTCTAAAAGGGTGGCTGGATTTTTCATGTTATTGTTTATGGTAGTTATGCTGCTTTACCAAGATTGAGTGGTTCTGAAGCTATCGCACATGGCCCCCTACACCTTGAAAATTTTTAAGAGACTGATGAGAGTGGGTAATTTTCTCGTCAGTATGTTGCAGCCAAAAACATGGTCGTTTGCAAAACAGTTATAAGTACAAGAGCAAAAACAGAAGCCAGTGTGAAGACCATCCCCAAATTGACCACAGCTCCCTGAGACACTCAGCTTTTCCACATGCCTTTCCATCCTTTACCTTCATTGCACGATCTGAACTTTTTGGAAATTAAACCTATAAACCAGTGATGAGATAGTTTGTGAGATCCTAGATAGAGCAGATAAGAATGAGATAGAAATCAGAACAATGCTGAAATTAAGGGTGAATAACACTCAAAAAATACAAAGGTAAAATACAGTGTCTCGTCATTTACCTTAAAACAAACCATCTGAAAATACCTCGTTCTCAGTAATCCATTGCACAGGATACCATAGCTTGCTTGAACTACTAGGATATAGATGTCATCTGAAAGATAAGTGATGCGCTGAAGTTCTCCAGCTCCCTGTCATATAAGATACAAGACAAAATAAAGCGAGATAGAATTTTTTTCATGCTTTATGCCAAGCAAGAACTATGAATTCAAAGATATTAAGTGCCATTATGCAAGTATTTGAAAAGCTAATAGGTATCCCTGATATTCAAAGGTTTTCTTTGCTTTTGGAACAGAATTTCTCTCTGACATGGGGAAGAATTAGGTGATAAACTCCTTATCCATAGGCCATGTTGCTCTCGATGCCATTTGTTTGAAAGCCTGCAATCAGTTGGCTAACCACAAAGCCATTGGTGTCATATGACCTTGTCTGTGATCTATACTGTATTTTGCAACATTTCAATACCAACTTTCAGTATCTCATCTGCAGTGCTTAGTAGCATTCTGGGTACATGGAGTGAAAATTTAGTAGCGGTTCCTGGTAGGTATACTTTAGAGAGAGATTTTTACAATAAGATGTAATGGTTCTTGGATATAAATTTAGTTTATTGCCAATTAATTTGAAGATTTATTTGATATAAATTGATATTGCTCTGGAAACAAAACGTAACTTCAGAAATCTTTGGATCAAAACTCATTCACAAGTGGAAAAAAAAAATCTAGTTTGAGGCTGAGGATGATTAATTCTTTATGCCAGGATGAAAGTGGTGCAGTTCTCTTTTCTTAAAGAAAACAAATGACCATCAATTCTAGCACTGACTCCTGCTTACAATTTGTCCTCTTTGTTTATTTCACAATTAGTGTACATAGATTAATAATTACAATTCACGAGCCTAATAATTTATGCATTAGTATTTAGCCCTTGTCATGTCTTTAATTTTTGCAATTAATTGTTTTAATAACGGAAAGGTTAATTGCACTATTCATCAGAACTGCTTGCTGTGAAATGGTAGACAAATAAGAATCTTCAAAGATAAAGGGCATACTGAGTAGTCAGAGCTGTCATTCGAGCTGAGGGAAATCTGCTGAAATAGCCCAGCCGATTCATGTGGCTGCTGAAATCCTGGAGATCAGAACTGAATCTGTTCAGACACAGAGAACTGTACCAAAGCAGTTCAAATCATTCAAAGTAAGCTGAAGTCCTCTTCACGTAGGACTATGTCACTAGAAAGTAGCACCATCTTCTTTGAAGACTACACTATGTCCTTGTACATGTACTGTGGCATGATACGTAGAGAGGAAGGACTTCAGCTGAAGTCCTACGTGAAGAGGACTTCAGCTTACTTTGAATGATTATGTTTAAAATGTGTTTTTAGGTCTACTGTGTGGAGCCTGAGTGTTGTTTATATCTTGATTTTTCTTCCCTGCAAGGCCACATTTTCTTGGTATCACAACCTGCCAGGTAGCTGCTGCTCAGCTGTCAGAGCTCTGATGAAACCAAAACAACCATTAACGTGTGCTTGTGGTTATATGTATGTATATGTATACAAAGTGTTCAGTGGCCATTTAGCATTAAACATAAATGTGCAGGCATTAATTGTTGGTAAAAATGAGCAGATTTGTATTTTCAAGTCCATTAATTTACTAAAATATTTATGTATGAATTTTAACTGGTAAGTTGATACAGTGATGATAACTTCTTTTAAGATATATATGGTAAACTCAACAGCAGGGTGTGCTTAAAAGGAAATAGATTAACATTCTGGAACCAATGCAAAGCATTTTAACACAGACCTTCAGTAATCTTATTCACTCATGCTCCTAACTAACTGTTCTAGACATAGAAGAAGAAAACTGGTTTTCAGAGCTGCCAGTCAGATCCATCAATTAGCATAAATTTAAACTTAAGGACATGCAAAATATTTAATTTAATTTCCTGCATTAATTTAGTACTTGCTTTCTCTTTCACAAAAAATACACTATTTATACTTTTTCCAGTTTCGATGAAATCCCATTTCACAATACTGGATTTGCCGGCTGAACGAGAATTGCGTTTTCTAAACCCACCTATTAAAACTGTGTCAAAGTTTTGTTAAGCTTATAATAAATTACCTGTATCATCTTCAGGCAGCAGTTTTTTGCTTCAGCTGGCACATACTGAAATGAAGAGCAGATGGAAGATCAAAGAAAAAGTGAACAGGTTAACCATGTCAGCGTAACGTATCATTTTTTTTAATTTTGTATTTTTTGCAAACAGGATTATAAAATGACAGTTTATTGACACCTGTAGCTTCGTAACTGTTTTTTCACTTCATCTGTGAGAATGTTGTGATTTGCAATTGGCTGTGAGATGCCACCGGTGTTAAACTCTGGGAGAAATCAAGACAATTCTCTCCATCAATCTGACAGAAACGTGTTTACCTTAATTGAGAACTTTGTTAAGCAATATGCAAAAAAAAAAAAAAAAAGAAAAAAATTGTTTAAGCTAAATCTTTGAAATTAAACTGTAGATGCTATTTTTATTTTCTGTATTAGAAGCTAGCTAAGGATTGCTGGAAAGTGACAGACTGATTTCTAATCCAGCCATGAACACTATAAACTATAAATCACCAGTATGGGTGTGTTTTCATCATCCAGTTATTCAGTAGGATCCTCTCAGGAACTGCACATTGTCTAGACCTCAGTGTAATCTATTTTGGCCTAAATCAGAAGGATTGTATGGACAATGAAAGCAAGGAACTGAAAAGACAAAAAAAAAAAAAAAAAAAAAAAAAATCCTGTGCTTTCAAAAGTAAATCTGATCCACTAATTAATTTTTCTTGGATGAAAACCTTTTCAACTGCCTTCTTAAATCTGTATTTCATAGTGATTCTTGTGATGACACTTTAACAGCAGAGGTGCCTTCTTTAAAATAACTGTAATTAAGGATATCTCCATACAGACACTTCTGACATAATTTTTGTTCCATTGGCACCAACACAGACGTTTTAACTGATTTTGCTGGGCTCCAAAATGACATCTGTGTATTTTCCTTGAGTGCCTGGGCTTCATTTCTCTCTTTTGCGGATGAACAGCTCTTTTCATTCCAAACACAGAATGTACTGTAAGGAAAAGAAACAAATGAAAAAAATGCTTTCTGAATTCCATTACAAATACTTTTTGCAATCTGTGTATATGCAAACATAAACATTTAATATATTGTACTGCAGGCATTCTTTCCAATCTTTTTATTCTTCCTGCAGCCTCACAGAAGCTGATTCTCACTACCAAGGACTTTGACAAATGCAGAGCTCTATCTGTTCAGTCACTTTTTCCTCTGTACATGATAAAAAATACAGGATCCTCAGCTCCTAAAGGAAATTGGCTGAGATACATTCTGCAGCATGCACCAAGAGGTCACGAGCTGTGCCTAGATGATCTTGTAGGTCCTGTGTGAATCTGTGATTCTGTGTGGGGCAGGAGGCTGCCGGGGCTGCTGGCTGCTCCCCTCTCTGTGCTGCCCGCGCTCACACAGGCCTGCTGGGCGCTTCTAGGCCTTAAATATGAGGTTCTCGGGATACATGCGCAAAGCAGGGCTGAGATGAGATCCAGCTGAGTTAATGGTCAGTTAGCTAAAGCAGGCAATGTGGCAGTGAGGGTGCTGCAGCCGTGGGCTCCCCAGGTGGTGTCCTGCAGTGCCCGCCTGAACGTCTGTGTGAGCACTTAGGTTTATGGGTCATGTTCAGGCAATGCTAGCTGCTGATGAACTAGCTATCCGCAACACAGTAACAAGGGACTTTCTGAAGAGCTGCTGGATTTTGTTCAGCCACTGAATTTTCACATGCTATGTTGTTTAAGAGAAGCTTTTTGCTTTTTGTAACTGATTCTAAGTGATTATAAAGCACTCTTCATACTTCTTAAGGCTTGGTAAAACTGAAGAATTAAAAAAGACATTAAAGACTAAATAACAGCTGTTGCTGTCACAGTTTCCAAAATGATTCATTCCCAAGTAAGCACCAGAGCTACAAGGTATTGTTTTATACAGCATTGTTATTTGGATTGGTTATAGCCCAAACATAGGCTCAGCCTGATAAAAGGATGTGTATAACCATTAGCTCCATTGCCACCAGTCCTCTTTCAGGATTATAACCTCACTGTGAACTCATTAAGGAAGTAAGCATTTATTTGCAGTGCTATGGTTTAACCCATGACTGCCCTAACCAAAGCAGAGAATAGCTATGTGATCCACTGTAAGGTTCAAATTTGTCTTAGGTCCAGGGGATGACAGCAGCCCAAGTCTGACTTTCTCACCCATCTTCGTATGTCACAAGTGGCCAGCCTTGGTGTCCTTCCCCTGCAGAATCCCAAACTGCACTTTGCAGTGATTTATGTCTGCAGCCACTGCTGCCTGGCTTGCAGTGCAGCCTGCTCCCTTGCTGTATGTGGTCGGTGATAGACTGACTGGTGAGAACTGGATCCTATTAGGTCATTCTCAGTCTTTCTGTTCCAGAGAATTCAGTGTAGACAAAAAAAAAAAAAACAAAAAAAAAAATCCAAAACAACAACAACAAAAAAAACCACTATTGGTAATAACAAAAAAGAAATTCTGGAAATAAACTTAGCCTTTTTTTTTTTTTTTCTTTTTCCCATGCATAAATAGTGCTATTTGTCTTTTACCAACAGATGAACTATTTTCTAGGATTCTTTTTTTTTTTTTTTTTTTTTTGTTATGCTATAATCTTCCTGTAAGATAAACTCAAATACCATTTAAAAATAAAGCTTGCATGAAGTATTTGTAGCTGAAATAGTTTGTACCCATATACTGCTAACTTTCCTTGCCTTTCTACTGCAGTATGCTTACGGAGCACATGTCAGAAGTTGGACTTGCTGATATTTACTAATAACTTTAAATGATAAGCAAAAATTACTTATTGGAAAGCATAATAACTGCTTATATAAAGCAGCCACTCATCTCCACTACAAAGATGGGCGTTAAGCACCAAACAGAAGGTTTTGTATTTTGGCAGTGCTAATGCTGAAGGCATCAGTTAAATTAGAATTCTTTGATATGTTAATTATTTATTGTTGTGAATTATGCATCCTCTAAAATCAAAGGGATACATAACCTGTAATTTATTATTCATTTAACATGAAAACTTGTCTTCATATAACAATTTCTCTGGTAGGTACGGAATTCTGATTTGAAAAAAAAAAATCTTTTAATATGGTCTGCATTTAAAAGAGGCCGAGGTTTTCCTGATAATGTGAAAATGATCTTTTAGACACTGTTTAACCCCTCTAACTTCTTCATTAAGCTTCTAAGTTCAGTAAGAGATACAGAGATTCATTAGATATAGTTTAAATGACAAGTTTAATTTGTGTCCCCCTGTTAGGAGATGGGCAACTGAAGGTGGGCTCTGTTAATGCAAGAACAGAGAAAAGCAACTGCATGTTTTTTCATATGCACTGAATTCTGCGGATCTTGATTCCTTTTTACATTAAGGAGGCTTTGAAAGTCTTGGGCTGTATCTCAGTTGCTCTTTGACATTGTTTTATTGCACTTATAACTTAGAACAAAATTATGACTTTCAAATCAGTTAAACAAAAACTACAGGTCTGTACTGCAAGATGAGAAGCCATACATATTTGTAAAACTGTAACAAAACGGTTAGCAGAATTGTAAGGGACCAGCAGAAAGGTCCTATTGGTTACCTAAGTTCAAATGTTCTTGCTTCTAATGTTTTTCTTGCTTTTGCTTTTATACAAAAATGCTACATGGCAAAATATTTTTGATTTTTAGTCTGAATGAAGAATTAACAGAAATTCACTAAACACAGATAATGCTAATATTCTTTAAACGGTTCAGATCCTTTGCCTAGAGGTATTTCTGACTTGTTAGAGTACTTAGAACTGTACTACATTGCATATATAGTAAATTATTTGAAATGATTTTGTTTGATTATGTCTATACTAAAGGTAAAATCTTCGTAGACAGAGAGTAAAAATTGTGCAATAACAATTGGAGGGAAAGGGCTTATTTCAGCCTAAATGTGTCACCCTCACCTGGTCAGGTCAAGAGACCTCACTTCCTTTTAATGGGAACAGAGTTGTAGCACAACAAAGAATGGGAGTGGAGACAAATGCCAAACCATTACTGGCAAGTCATGTTTTCTGAATGGACTACGATTAATAGTGATCTGAAGTTCATCAGATGAGGAAAAAGTCCCAGAGAATGGTTCAATGGTTAAATTTGTTTTCTTTGCTGCTTTCCTGGGCAAAGACACTGGACAAAAATCTCTAAAATGGTGGTGTTCTTCAGGAATGGCTACTCAAGAGCACTCACATTAGTGAGAAGTGTGCCTCCTCTTATGTGAAGCATGCAAGACTCATGTATTTATACATAAAAATTTAAATAAACATTTGCTAACAATTCCCATTCAACCTGGGAAAGTGAGCCTGGTCCCCAGAGTGAGAAAAGAAGACAAATGAGGTACAGTTGTGATACAGATTCTGCATTCCTTATAGTTTTACTCCTACAGTGAAGCAATGCTTTTTTTTTTTTTCTTCTGCCATAAAACCCTCTAAGGCTGTTTTGCCTACTGGTTTTGCACACAAACTGATCTTGTTGAAGAGAAAAAGGATAAAAAGTAAGAAAGGAGTTTTACCAATAGTTCTTGCAAACTCAGCAGGGAGCTGGGGTCCATCAACTCCATTCTGCGTGTGACATATTTTGAATAGTTGCAGAGCACAGCTAACATTTCTTGGGCTTCCTTAAGGAAAGATCAGTGCAAACTGCAAGGCGCTGTAGGTAGAAGTCAAAACTATAGAAAAATAATATATATTCTTCCAACCATTTGGCTACTGTAACAAGAGTGTTTACTCAAGGCTTAAAGTGGTCAGTGTCAAAACAAGAATACAGTTTACCATCTTGTAAAGATACTGCAGGTTTTCACCTACACAAATGTAGGCTGTATTTCTTTGTACGCATGTATGTTTAAACGCAGCTTACAGATTCTTCTGCTCTGAGTAACAACTGCTGTTTCTTCTCCCTTAGAGAAGTTTTCCTGCTTGCTAGTTGACCTTGTAAACAAGCTTGTTTCTTTATGCACTGAAGGATTATTTGTTAATACCCTTCTCTGTAAATGATGAACCAATGTGTGTTAGCAGCTCTGTTATTTGTGGATCCCTGTTTAGTCATTCTATTTCTATAGAATCTTATTCTATAACTTCTTATTTTTCTGTTGAGCTCAGGTCTCCCTGAATATAATGCTGTAAAAAGAAATTTCTGTCATCAAACCATTTTCTCATCATTTTATATAACGAAAGATAATAATCTTATCTCATAATCCAGAACTATATTCTCTGTAGCATAAATCTTTTAAATGTTAAACCTTAGTAGTTATTACATGTTCCATCTTGCTGCTGACATTCCTGTTAATGCTTTGCTCAGCAAGGCAGAAATGGTACTTCTGTTCTTTATAGTGCGGGAAAAGATTGAGAAAACTCTTTGTGCACAAATCACAAGAAAGCATAACTTATCTTTTACAGAGCAGGAAGATTAAATACATGGCCATAAACTCCTTGCAATCATGGTGACTGAGTAGAGGTTTCTTCTGATTGCTTTAATAAATCCTTTGAGTACGCTTTCAATCTCTCAACGATTCCTGACAAAGCTTGTATTCTGTTGTTGTGCATCTGCCTATATCTAAAGTTCTGGTTATGAATATTTTATATGTCTTATCACTGCATTTGTGTCACTGGTTCAGAAGATGCTGGTGTGCCATTTGTTAGTGCTTTTTAATGCTGTACTAGGCAGAAAAAGAGATACGTAGGTTTAGATTCTATCCTCTCCTTTTATGGAAGATATAAAAATAATAATCCTTGTGAATGATTGATGAGGTGATTATGTTTCACAGATTTTGAGACCTTGGTCCATTAGCAAAATCATTTTGAGAACTTGTCTTAGCATTCTGCATGCAGTGCATAGAGGACTAGGTCAGTGGTACTGCAGTACTGCAGGAATGAAATGCTGCGCTGGAAAAACTGCTGTGTCCACGACTGCTCAGCTTCTCCTTTTGGTGTGGGAGACTGAAGCCTAAGAAATGAGTGTCCTTGTAAAGATGTGCTTTTTGGTCATATTTACGTTTACAGTTTTCTGTTTTAGATATTTACAATTACTGAGACATTTGCTACTGGATTAATTTAAATCAATGCTATTTATCATTTAAATATTGCTAGGCACTGAAGTGTGAAACCCTAAGAGTGCATCAGATGATTCTTGTATACTCACATTCTGTGCTAGCAAGCTCCACCCCAAGTGTCTACCAAACAGCAATTACACAGCTCCATAAAAGCACTGCCTTCCATGTTCATGGATGGCTGTGTCTTGGTGGAAGATGGGAGAAGCAAATAAGTGGTCATTTTCAGAGGTTTTCTTTTCTTATTTTGGATGAAAAAAAGAGAGACATAATGATAATGACAAGCAATTATACCATAATCCTGGCTGTTGTTCTTTTATTTTTTTGTTGTTCACCTAGGAAGGAACTGTGTTACTCAGGTGATGTTTGAAATCTAACAATAATCAAAAATATCCAGTGAAAATTAGGTACTAATTAATAAAGGAATAAAATTTAACTTACCTTGGTTTGGGGTGTATCTATTTAGATTCTTTTTAAGAAATACTTTGTCAGACTGGGGTTATTGCTAGAGTTGTTTGCAGAACAATGTATTTCAAGTCAATAGCAGTGAATGTAGAACACAAAGGTTGGACTCCTGAGTGAGAATGCTTTAAAAATGTATTTGGTGGATTAAGATCTGTAGGGAAGACATGATTAAATATTGTTCCACTATAGATCCTGCAGTATATGTCTGTAAAATAATTACATTTGTGGCACTAAACCAAATGATTTGGGTTAAACAGATTTTGAAAATGAAGTAATAAACATTAAATCAGAAAATGCAGCTAAATAACATAATTCCATGCGGATAGAAGAGAAACCAGTGCATGAAAACTGCAAATGTATCTGGGTACATAAGAGAATTGGGTTCAATAGTTCAATGAGAGCATTACCTAGCTATCTGCATTTGATGATGTAATTATATTTGTTGGTGTCTGCTTTCAGCACATGCAGATAACAGATCTATGTAACTGTACTTAAAATCGAAGAGAATTTATTGCCACTCACCTTAAAGACAGGATTTTCTTTTTACCTGTCATTATTTTTCTTGGCATGAAACGCAGTTTCCGGAAGAAATCTGATTCGGGATTTCATAAGGTTTTATAAAAGATGATGATGCATTTGGTAGTTATAGCTAGAACAGGCCTACTTATTTTCACTGGCTTAGAAGAGCTCTGTTGCAGTTATTATCAGTGACTACATTACTTTCTTAGGTCTCATTTTTACTATCTTGCTAAACATGAGCCAGATTCTTCACTATACTTCTATTGTTGAGACATTTGTCCAGAATGGATTTACTCAATTCTTTCAGAAAGGAATCATTCCAGAATTGGTGTGTCTTCCAAATATTAACAAATAAAGTCAATAAATAACTTGTCTGTTATCTTGCTCACAAATGAACTAGTAATGTATCAAAAGCAGATGGACAATTGTCTGTTTTAATTTGGCCATCATTTCAATCCAACTGTGATGTCTCTTAAATGAACAACAGTGTTTGTACAAACATTATCTTGGGAACAGTGCATTTTTATTTTCTTCTCACAAAAAAAGATCAAGGATATATACAGTACTCTGATAATAAGACACATCTATAGATGTTGATGAATATAGAACTATAAAGATGATACTATGCAATTAATGGAATGAAGTATTTTGGGCGAATATGTAAGGTAAAATAGTGCATAGATTCCAGGAATTTCTGTTAGTAAAAGCCAAGAATAATAATAACTGAGTTCCGACAATGGCAGAAGAGGTGAACAATATAGATAAGCCTGTTTTTTTTTTTTTTTAATTGAAAAGTACTTTTTTGCTTCTTTTGAAATACATTGATATATAAAAATTTTAAATTATTTTTGTGACATCATGCCAGGGCATTATTTTTTTCCTTAATTAGTAGGTTAGAATTCAACATGCAGTCACAGGAGATTTTTTGATTCTAAGAACTTGAAACTGAGGAATGCAAAAATTACTTCATCAAGTCAATTATTTACTAAGTCAACTAACTGAATAAATTCATCATTAATAAAATGCTCTGTCTCATCCTCTGAAGTCTGTTGTAAACTTCAGTTTCATTGTGATTTCTTGTCCAGTTCTAAATCCCCAATTCAGTGTGCTTGACATGCCTTCTTTACCAAAATCTCCAATACTGGAGGCCAAATCATCTCACCTTAAGTTTCTTAATAAAGTTGAGAAAGTTGTTTTCAAATTAACTGTGTGAGATTACTTGCATGAAAAGAAGAAGAAAACTGGTAGAAAATGTCATGGTTTTTAGTGGGCTGTCACCTCTGAAAGGTGTAGTCTAGAAGCTCTGTAAGTTTGTACTTGTAGCACAAAGAAAGAGGTGCTCTAGATGCCCAGGATTTTATTGCTCTGGACAAGACCTGTACAGAGAGAGAAGCAACTCGTTCTGTTCTTTTCGTTTCTCACTATAGCAAAAATTCCCCCTGTAACTTCCTTATTCTAGTTCCTCAGGATTTCTATTAAGCCTATGATTCCCATAAGTTTGTCTGATTGATTTCCTTCCCGCATTTCCTCCTAAGGCACATTTGAAGAGTGTCCTTTTCATCCCTGGGCTCTCTTGGCTTCCAGTAAGGCTGCTAAGGGGCTGTCAGTTCATCTTTGCCGATCCCTCCAGCCAGCAAATTTCAGCATCATTTCTCAATAACAAAGCCTAGTATTTTTCCTAAGACACTTTCAGCTCTAACATAGCTATTTTTTCCGCATTTTCTATTATTATTGAATTAAATTTTGACTGTTGCACACACACACGCACACAAAGTGGTGGGGGGAGGGTTGCTGTATAGTTGTCAAAACTACACAGTCAAAAGTTTGATTTTTTTCAGAGGTGATGTAAACTAAGTATAATCTGTTATGCCTGAAATCTTTAGTGGATGAATGTGTACATGTTATGCTATTCATAATTATTCTCTAAAAAGATATACATTGATTCTGATATATCCACATATGCATATGCATAGCTATTACTTTGCTTGATTTTTTTGTTTGAGATTTTCTGTATTTGATTTTTTAAGGGGGGTGGAGGGATTGATGTTAATGGTGCTCCGAGGAGTAATTATACAGTTAGAAGAAACCAAAGCTGTGTTTTTTTGTTTGTTTGTTTTGTGGAAGTAATACAATGGGAAATGCTAAGGAGGTTGATACCTATTGAGTGAAACTTCGTGACAATGTGTAAGTGTGGACTATTCACTGGAGGTGACTTACTGAAATGTTCATCTCTTGAGATAAGGTAAAACCAACAGGGTAGAATGCTCTGGATAATCTGTTCCATGATAGTTTCCTTTTAGTTGTTAGCAAAAACAGGGGAGCCTGGTATGCTGATTCTAAGAAAGATATATGGGGTGTGAAGCTGGGTGAAGGTCCTGTGGCCAAATTCTTGTGATCATCCTGCAGGGGTGGGGACTTGATACAATTGGAACTGATAAACTATCTTGTTTCCCTGAGCCAGCAGTTTTCCACCTTTCTGTCAGAAATGTAGTTTTGAGTAAACTTTGCAATACTAGAATCACCAAAATATATTTGACTAGCCACTCAAGTTCCAGAAGAAAGTAAGAAATAGAATAAAGTGACTTAAAAGAAAAAGGATTTGAGGAATGGAAGGATACCATCACAGATAACTGAGGAAGATACAGACAAGCTGGGATTTGTCAATGAGCTGAGCCTCCCTTCCACTCCCACCGGGGACAAGTGTTGGGTAAGATGTGCATACTCAGCTATACCAAGTGCTTCCCTTAGAAATCACTATACAGTTATTCCATGTTTTAAAATGACTGTAGTTAGCTGCATTATTTACTAATCCAGCCATGAGAGTTCTGACTGGGAGTGGCCAAACTCCTTAAGGGATTCTGAGAGTCATTCAAATGTGTCTAGATAAATCGAGCAGTGCTTTACATGGGAAACTGTAATTGTGATAGTTCCTATATTAAACCTGACTGGACTTATAGTGTGCAATTGAGCATCAGTCAGAATATAAGTTTGGTGACCCCAGCCCCTCTGATATGTGAGGATAAGCTGGAATGCAAGTGAGTGTATTTTCTAGGAAGGAAGGAATCAGTAGCTCTAAAAACCGATCGGGTGAAAAAAAAAGAACAAATGGAGCAAGTCAAATAATTATTTGATATGATTCCTCATTTTGGAACCAACACATTTGTAGCTGGTGCCCACTTGGATCTACAGAAACAAAGAGGTTTTACCTTTGATTCATTTTAAACTACATGGAAAGTAAAAAGATAGAGAAAGATCTCTGAGTATTAACAAAATCCTTATGTTGAGAAAAGAATATTTACCTCCTGCATAGGATAACGTAAGGGGGACTGAAACTGCCGTTGTTTTGTTGCTAAAGAATCTTTGACAGCTTTTCTCTGTGGAGTACATTAAATTATTGGCATAAGGCAGTGATTGGTTTATTCTCATATACAAGCCATAAATATGCGCTGTATACAGTGAGTAAGGAAAAGAGCACAGAGCAAGATCAGAAAACTCACATACCTTATCTACTCTGAGAATAAATTCTGTGATGATGGGGATAGAGTGAGCTGAGAAACCAATGAAGATCTTTGGCATAAGAGAAAAATTAATTCTCCTTCTTTAATGAGTTCAGCATTCCAAGTGGTGAACATGTAGGAAAAGATATTTCTAACAAGAGTACTTCCAACAGCCATTGTTACAAGAAATGCTGGTACAACAAGCCTTTCAGTCATCTCTGGAGGTCAAGTTCTCCTCAGAGGAACTGCAAACAAGCAGTTCTAACTCAGCTTACTCAGACAGTCCTACTGGACAGCTGCACTGACAAAGCTGGGTTAGCTTGCATAGTCCATAATTAGTTTCCCTTCTCTCACTTAAACTGACTCTAGAGCATTTTCTTTCTTCTTCTAAACACAGTACAGTCACATTTTAAATGGAATTACTGTTTTTGCTTGCTTGATAAGCATCCCTGTGATGATGTATACAACAGAAACCATTAGGAAATTAAATGCATACCATTTTTTACTGTTGTTTGAAGTCCCACTCAACCAGTAATGATATTGGAGAATTTACATCCATAATGGTACAAATGAAAACCAGCAAATTGCTTAATTTGCTCCTGTTGCCATTACTGAAATAAGCTCTTGTCTAAACTGAGCATTCAGTACATGAGAGACACAGAACTGCTGCGGCAGTAATCTTTTTTTATTGACTCCAACATAATTGTTTTTTGTTTTACCTGAGAGCAGAATTTAAGCTTCTTGTATGTGACTTTAATTTCCTTTTGCATTAGATAGAGCGTTTCAGAAAATAATAATAAGGTTAATGGGATTAAGAATTTTAAAATATTTTTTGCCACGATAGTATACAGTATGTCTGAACTTACTATTGAAATCTGTAGGACCAACTACAGGAAAAAAAAAAAGTAGTAGAACCAGGATTTATTTGTTGGTCAAAATTGGAGAATGAGGATATAGGGAGACAGTTGAGCTCAGAATAATCTTGTATTAATCCATTCAGCTGAGCTACAGGAGAGTCCTAAACACTGTTTGCTCTTCCTGAGAGGAGTAAGGTCACCACTGGAGCTGAGCTCCTGGAGATAAACTGCTTCTGCAGAATAGCCGCCAGGACAGCATGCATCCTCAGCTGCTATCTGGTAACCTGGGGTGGTCAGCAATGCCATCAGTTACCCCCACTGGATCCAGCAGGTTTGTGACACATGCAGCTTGGGCACTTTGGGATCCCAGCTTCTCCTCTCCACTTACTGTCCATGTGTGTCCACATCTTAATGTCTGTGCTCCTTTGTCTGCTGCAGGAACATTCCTTGCAGGAGAATAAGGGTGTGAACAAACCTGCTAAAGGTGCTGCACAGTAGAGATATCCTGCTTGAACTGATGTAGGTGAACATGAAATTACCTTACATGTAATTTTAAAAGATTAAATTACGTGAATTTTAAAAGATTAAACCACCTGTCTTTGGTTTAAATTCTTGAAGTTGCATACATTAAACATATGTCATACTGAAAAAAATTAATTCAATTTCACAGGATTTATGAGTATGGAATTGTTAATTTTGTATTTCTTACCTGCACTGCAATAAAATGCATTTCATTGGATTTTTAAAATATGTATCATTTACTGTATTTTTAATTTATCCGTTTCTCCATTAAATTTAAGTTACTTGTTGTCTGTGCTTCCACTTATGAAAGTTGACTGCTCTTCCATAATAGCTTGTGGAAAGATTGAACAGAAAACCAAACTAATGCCAGCCATTTTTCAGCCATTTTTCAGTCTCATAAAATGATTAAAACTGATTTAAAATGACTCATTAAAACTGAAAACATTAGGATCATTAAAAAGCCATTAAGCCACCTCACTCTTCTGATTTATTTTACAATAACCTTATTTGGCCAGTTTTTTAAAGTCACAGAATCCAATCTTTCTAATTATTGGCTGTACATCCACCACGCAGTAGGAAGATGTGTTCATTATGATTCCATTCTTTGTGAGTCTTTTCAGCTAATTCTTCAACCTTTGCAGATCCTACTACAGTAGTCACTTTGGCCTTGTGCATAAGTTTAGACATGAATAGATCAATTGTAATCTGCACAACTGGTTGCCTACTTAAAGACTATGTTCAGAGTATCTGGACCTGCTCAAATAAGCTGCACTGAATTCTATTATTACTGTAATGGATCATGTTTAGTTCCAAGTGCTTTGCTTACAAATGGCATCAGAATTTTAAACAGTGTTGTCTGAAAAAGCTAAAATTGAGATGTTTTGAAGCCTATGCAGTTCTTACAAAAAGAACAGATTTTCCTTAACCGAGCGTAACATTGAAAATCTCAGGCCATGAGGAAAAAAATCACCTTTATCCCAATTTTCATTTGATCTTGACCCCCGATACGTAATGGCTCCTACATACGATTATATAGCTGTTGTCCCAGGGATTTTATTCCAGCTATTCATGTTCTTAATAAACAAGCATGTTTATATTTTTTATGTGGAGAACTAGACTTTTCAAAAGACCTTTTATCTTTCTGAGTAGGCTTTGATTTCAGCAAACAGGAATTAGGAAAAATTCTTGTTTCCTTTTCTTGAGGGATACTACTAGTAGTTTTTTAAAAATTCTGAAAATTAGTGGAAATTAATAATTTTGAAAAGACTGCACTCAAATTAAAAACAGCTTTCTGACATACCAAGAATAAAGCCAATCTTTTTAATAAGCTTTTTGTGATGGACTTGTAAATCAATTATCAATTCTGAAAAGCGTACCTTTAAAAAAAAAATAAAAGAAAAAATGACTCAAGGAAAGCAAGAGAATTTTCACTAAATACTCTCTTATGAAACACCTTATGAAAACATATTTAATGTAAACTTGCAATTAAATAAGCCATAAGTAAAATTGTTCATTTCCAAGACTCTGTGTGGCTGGAAAGCTGTGTGGAGGAAAAGGATCTGGGGATGTTGATTGACACTTGACTGAACATGAGCCAGCAGTGTGCCCAGGTGGCCAAGAAGATCCATGGGATCTGGGTGTATCAGAATTAGTGCAGCCAGCAGGAGGAGGGAGGTGATCACTCCTGTGTACTCAGCTCTGGTGAGGAGGCACCTTGTGTACTGTGTTCAGGTTTGGGCCCTTTTCTACAAGAAAGGCCCTGGAGTGTGTCCAGAGAAGGGCAGCGAAACTGCGAATGACCTGGAGCACAAGTCTTATGGGAGTTGGCTGAGGGAATTGAGATCGTTTAGTTTGGAGAAGAGGAGGCTCAGGGGAGAACTTAGTGCTCTCCACAGCTCCATGAAAAAAATTTGGGGTGGGGATCAGCCTATTCTCCCACGTATCAGGAATAGCACAAGAGATAATGGCCTCGAGTCCCAGCAGTGGAGGTTCAGGCTGGATATTAGGAAAAATTTCTTCTCAGAAAGGATCTTGAGGCATTTCAACAGGTTGTCCAGGGAAGTGGTGTAGTCACCATTCCTGGAGGTGTTTAAGGAAAGGGTAGAAAACAGAAAGAGGCAATTGAGCCCAACCCTCCCTGCTAAAGCAGGTACCTTATAATAGGTTGCACAGGTAGGCATTCAGATGGGTATTGAATATCTCTATGTAAAGACCCTCCACAACCTCTCTGGACAGCCTGTTCCAATGCTCTGTCACCCTTACCATAAAGTTCTTCTGCGTATTAGTATGGAACTTCCTATGTTCAAGTTTTAGGCATTACTCCTTCTCCTATTGCAAACACCACCGAGAAGAACTTGGCCTCATCCATCTGCCTCCCACCTCCCTTTAGATATTTATAAACATTTATCAGATCCCCCCTCAGTCTTCTTTTCCCGAAATGTAGATGTAGTAGTTAGGCACATGGTTCAGTGGGCAATATTGATGGTAATTGGACTGGATGATCTTAGAGTCTTTTCTAAACTTCTGTGATTCTATGATCTCCATTTTGCCTTTTAGCCTATTCTGTTGAAAGCACTGGACTGTTTTCCTTGTTAGTATAATTTTAATTCTGGACAGCCACACATAAGGTTTCTTACTTCAGCATGTCGGGGGACCACTGTGTTGTTTGTGTATCGTTGATGCTTCTGTAATTTATGACAGGCTTAATTGAAGTGAAAGGCACACAGGAACATAATTCACCTTAATGGTTCCATTTTGTAGGTTTCTAACTTCTAACTCTTAGGAAGACAATTATTATATGTGTTATATTTGATGCTGATTATCAGTGCTTTCTTTAATACCTTTTTTTTTTTCTTTTTTAAACCAACAATGTGCACTCTTGCTTTGAGACTGCTTCCAAAGTTTCTTGCTTTGTGACAGTGTTAAAGCATCCAAATGGATCAGTTATATTAAAACTAATTCAATGTTCTGAATGATATAATTTTTTCATGGACTGTACTTTATATTCTAAATGTTTCCTTATAAATTCTCCTGTCACAACTATCAAGAAGAGGATTGAATGTAGTAATGTTTATAATTAAGGAATTTAACGAAAGCTAGGAGCTTGTCCAAAGCTGTTGAAAGAAGTGCATAATACTTCTCACAAAAGAGTGTATGACAAGCCAGCAAACAGCTATTAACTGTAATTTTAAATATAAATATCTCCATTTTTTGATATAAATATCTCCAGGTGTCTGTTCCTTAGAGTATATTTGGAAATCTGAAGGTCGCTGATTATCTGTAACTCCATTCAATAGCAGGAGTCTTGAGTCTTTTGTCTTTTGAAATGGAATGTGTCAGAGGAGTTGTGTTTGGTAATGACATAGCCTGGGTTTAATATTGTTTTTAGTGCTTCATGCTCTTCACAAACACCATGACTCTGAAATGATGTAAGATATCAGTCTTTTGCGCTTCTCTAAAATTCCTCAATTCTGGCAGAAAAGCTAGATGAAAAAATTAAGGCTTGGGGCTCATTTAAAATTGTAACTTAACGAATAATTCACCTATGTAAAGATCTAACACTCAGGGACTGTACAAGATGACTTATCAAGCCTTCTAACTGATCCCTGATAGTTTCCTGTACAATTTTTCTGCTTTACTTTCTGTAAAACTGTTGAGCACCCTACTGCTTTTCCTTCCTGATGTTATACCTTGTGCGTATTTCTGCTCTTTTCCTGCAGGTCATTTGACTTGACCCGTAAATCTACTGCTAGCAATAACATGGGAAGATAACTGCCATTGGTAAGTGCTTCTTAAAACAAAAGCTTCATGTCGATCATTTCCTAACAGGGAATTGAACAGAATCTTTCTTCCTAGTGCCACTATAGGTAGAATTCATGCCATACTACTGATAAAGCTGTCATTTCTCTATGAAGTGCTCTTGGCTGAAGTGATTGAAACAAGGTTCATTAAAATATAGAATATATATTTTATTACCACTTCTTTCATATGTTCACATATTCTAGCTACTGAAGAACCAAGCACCGTAATTAATGTCCCAGTTAACTAAATGCCAACTGCTGGCTGGACTTGTTGTGTTGAGATCACAACACAAATCCTCTTCTAGGTGTCATTGTCCTCTTGACAGTATGCTAAGAATTGGGATGGCCTGTGGCCAAACATTTGTTCATTAAAAGAAATTCTTCAACATTCATATCTGAGATTTGCAGGGGCAGAAATTAAACCAGAATACATAATAAGTGAAGACTGTAAAGCTGAGCCAACCTGAGCAGTGCTCAGTTTTGTCCTTATTTAAAGATACTGATGTTCTAAAATGTGAGGATGATTGAGAAAAAAAAACCTTAGTGTAGTGACACTCTGGTAACATCCACATTTATGTGTCAAAGATGCTGTGGAAAAGACAGGTAACTTCATAAATATTAAAGTCTATAAAGATTGAGCCTACTAAAAAGGAGCATTATGACCTTCAGAAAGCCTGGCTGAATCTCCTTTCAGCTGGTGACCCAGGATTATAATAGCATTCAGCCTCTTAGATAGATCTTGGAAAGGTTTACTTTTCAGAAAACAATCAGCAAATGCAGTGCTCCTTTTTAAGACTGCTTCCAGGTATCCAGAGATACTCAGTTTTGAGTTGGCAAACCTGATCTAAGAGTCCGTTTTTCCCTATGGATGAGAATAATCCATAATCTTTTGTTACGGTATTTTAGTATATTATCAGATAATGGTATTTAAGTTTGAGAAGAATGCTACAATAGAGTGGCTGCGAAAGTGTTTAGTGCTTCTTCTCTGTTCTGAAGTATAGTCCCTGGTCTCATCACTAATGGTGTTTGTTGTAGTAAATTAGGAAGAAAAAAAAAAGAATGAGTGGTCAAAGAATATCTTTGAATTGGGCATGTTACTTGTACACTGGACTGATAAGGCTAATGCAGCATATTTTTGCAAGAGTGCCATATGAAAAATTGATGCACTTTGTAGCCATTGATGTTAAGCACATCTTCTGCCTTTCTTGAAAATTAAAGTAGCTGCATTTTCTGTACCCACCACAGCACAAAGTGGACAAATTAAAAGATTTATTTTTATGCCAACTTGTGACAGTGTACTGCAGGAACAGATGAAGTTTTTTTTAAAGGATGGTCACAAAAGTGAGGTGCTAATTTGCTTTGCAGCTTTATTTTAGTTTAGTTCTCTATTGCCATGAGGCATAAAAGTTACCGACTTATACTATATTCACCTCACGCTGGCTTCCTATCAAACAGAGTATTGGTGGAACACCTCCACTGAGTTCTCTACATGAAATTGTCCTTTTGTACGTCTCATAATCGGCTGCAATGTGACCAAGCATCTGGTGGTGACAAGCAGACGTCTTTGATTTATTGGCTAATATCACTGCTTGTTAGTGGATGGTTGAGCAGGAGACTAAAAGAGCATAAAATCAGAGAGAATAAATTATGAAGGCACCGAACTGTGGCATTATAAATCCCCCCTTGTCACAGCTGTGACATCTCCCAGGAAATGTGGGATGAGAGAAACATTCACTCTTCAAAGACAATGGCCACTGCCATATGATTTCAAATAAAATAAAGAAACAAACATCCCAAATCCACCAACATCTTTCCTAAAGAGATGGTGTTTTCTCCTGCTGAAGCGCTCCCCATGAAACATAACATCTGCTTGGAAAGTGAGTTGATTAGCATCTTATTCAGAGATGTGGGGAATTTGAAGGATGATAGGGGGAAGAAGGATATCTCTAAGGCAGTTATAGGCCTATGGTTTCCATTAAACGCTACCCAAAAATTGAATCAGAACCCACACGAAGCCTAGCTGAAGATGTTCTGCTTCTCACTTTCAATGTTCACACTGAGCCTGAAAATACGCATGGTCCCTGGAGAGCCAAGTGGTTATCCTGGCCTTGTCCCATGTAATACATGGATAACAGGAATTAGCTTCCTGTTGGTGTGTTGCAGTGTATTCTGTTTTATAAACAGCATATAAATAACTAAGATGTTTAGGTATACTTGGAATTGCAGAGATTCTTTGTGGACTTGCCAGGAGGATTTTATTAGGGTAGATGTGCAAACACATGACGAAAAAAATAGTCCCAGCATTTAAGAGATGCATGCGGCATTTTATATCTCCTTTTAAATAGTAGGTAACAAATTTAACAATGCATATGACTGAACACAGTGTTTCTGGCTCCCTCAGGACAGAAATACAACAGAGCTCAACTATTACTCAGTGATGACAATTATTGTGAGCTGCAGAGCAGTGATAATTGTTACTACTCATAATGTCAAATAAACATAATGCATATGTTTATTCAATAAATTAGCTTCAAGGGTGAAAGAAGATGATATTCACTATTTCACTCCTGTGCAGTAAAGAGATGTTTAATTAAATAATGGCAACAAGTCGTGCTATGGTTTAGAAGCTTAACATATTTAGGGGAATAACAGATTCGGGGAAATAATGCAGACAAAAAATATATGCAGTTGATGGTTTTGTGCTAAAACCAAATAGTGTCCACAAGTGCAATAATGTAAATAGTGTTCACAAGTGAAAGACTGGGAACTGATTCAAAGGCAAAAATTTATGAAAGTTGTGTATGTTTTCTGTGAAAAATTTAATTTTACTATTTCAATTAAAATCCAGTGGGAGTTCTTGCAAAGTTTCCTTTCACCTATTCAGTGTTAGATAAGCTGTAGCCATAACGAGGAGATATTCCTAGTACATTTAATGAGCAACACCAGTAACTGGTTCTGACTGACTGAGAAGTAAAAGGAAACTTTTAAGGGTGCCCAGTGGAATTATTTTCCTACTGCGGTTATCTGAGGGTATTAGCCTTGAGCAGATTCTGGGAACTGCAGAAAGCAGCTGCACAATTAAAAAGACAGGAACAAGACAAGTAGTAGCTCTTAGTAGAAGAGAAGAGGAGCACGAGCTAATGACATGAGACCCCAGGCAGAAGTAAGCCTGTATGGTACTGCATAGCAGTTACATCAGAATACCCTAAAACCATTTGTTCAGGGTTTTCAGTTTATTGGGGAAAAAAATGGGAATTTCCCAAAGAGTCTGTGGGCTTTTGTTGTTATTGTTTTGTTTTTTTGTTCTTGTAATTTTCTTGGCTATCTTCATTGTTTTGGTTTTCTTTTTTTGACAATTTCATGATAGTCATAATCAGAAACTGTAGTCTAAAGATTTGTAATATATGCTATCACAGATAATAAAATTTATTTTCCACTGAGAATTTTAGACTAAGAACTTGACAAGAAACAATAGCAGAGGGTGAAGTCATGGTGCTTATTGTTTCAGTATATTTCCCTGAGTAGTCTTTTTTAGTTTAAATTCTTTTTTCAAGGGAGAGCTGTTCCATCTAATGGATTTGACTGTATTGAATAGATTTGAAAGGATTTCCTTCATGTTCACTTTATTTCTTAAGCATTTCATCCTGTTTCTGCTTAGAGTTACAAAATGGAACAATGAGAAAATCTCCATAAAATTTGCATACAGTTTTTAATAACGAGTCCCAAAAATCTGTCCTTATTTATATAAGAACTACTGATCAAATCCTTGTGTGGATTTTCTATAAGAAGAAAAGCATAACACCTGGAGACAGAATTCTGTTGTTAGATAGTGGCCATATGTCAGTCAGAATGTTTCTGACAGTGGAAGACATTCACAAGCCATAATGGTGCAGAATCTTGAAAGGTAAGTTAAATAGAAGATAGTTCATTAGTAGAAAACAGAAAAATAAAAACGAGCCAAAACAAGAGCTTCTTTCACAGTGCTTGAAAAAAATCAACCTGTCAGAATTGTCACTGACATCAGAATCTTAATAAATAGATTTTACTTTCTCTGAAACATTTCTTCTCTTAAGAACAAAAATAAGAAAGGAAAATCAGGAACCTCAAATTAGGAGAAGGAAATACCTAATAAATTGGACAAATTTTCAAGATGTATGGATGCAAAAAATAAGAAAGCAAGGTCTTTCATTTCAGAATATGAAACTTAGGAGATCTGAACTTAGTTTGAAATCTCACCAAAGACTACATGTAACTTGGGCAGCAAACTTAGATATTGTTCAGTATCCCAGGCATATGATGGGATTGCTACCAATTTAGCACTTGAAACAAATTTATCTTGGTTTTATGTTTGCTGTTTGATGAAGATGTGATTCACCAAAAAGACCTGTATCTCCACTTGTATTCTTCAACTTATTTAGGTCTTATAATTGCAACTTTGTGATTTAGCAGTTTAAAGGATCCATGGTTTGAAATGCCCATGCATTGGAAGTTCTTCAAACAATTCAAAGGAATAGTAGTTATTTAAAAATATACATATACTTTAATAAAATATTGATTTATTCTTTCTACACAGTAGAAAGAAATTTTGCTTATTTATAGAAAATAAATAAAATTGCACATTTCTGAAGATCAGAGCCAATATTTTATTCTAAAACTTGATTTTTGATCAGGGAATAATCATTTAGTTTCACCCAGACAGTTAGTTATTATCTTTTTCTCATTAGAGAATGTTTTCTGAAGGTGTCCGCAAAGGAGGTAGGTATGATACAAGTAGTTAAAGCAATGGTTAGTATAGAAATTTTGGTTTAGTCATCTGGATTTTGTTGGAGTGCACGAGCTGAAAATAAGATGTGAACATAGGCTCCCAGTGTCCCAGGTCAGATTCCATTTTCATGTTCAGCAGATTGTCAGTTCACATAAAACCTTAAAGTTTCATTGAATCAGAAAGGAACTGGATACGTGTATTAATATGTATAATGAGAAGGTGGAAAACTGATAAAATCCTTGCCTAGATGCATTTCTAGTCAAAACCCAAAAGCAATTGATGCCACATTAGTCAGTATTTTCATCATTGAGTTATTTGCAGGAATCATCAGAAATGCATTCTTGCTTCATATTACATTAGTTTAGAGAGAGATATCCCATGAGAGAAGGGATGGGGAAACATTCAGTAGCTGTGTGCATTTTTTTTTCTATTTTATTATTTATCTCATAAATTGTTATTTAAAAACAACAACAACAAAACTGGAATGATCAGGGTGTAGTTAATGGAGAGATACACTTCCAGTGGGCAGTTCAAAGCAGAAATCTGTGTCAGGATACTGTGAATTGTCTTCTAATTGAGTTGATCTCTGCTGAGCACTGCAGGGGACAAGTGATACTCTGACACGATACTTCAGTGTGCACCACAGTTAATACACTCTAGATAAGCTGCAGGATCATAATTGCTCTTCACAGTTGCTCAAAGTGAATGCAACATCCTACGCATTAAGAATGGCAACATTTTATGGTGATGTAGTGCTGAAGTGGCTGCTCTTTCACTTAATAATTATAGTTTTGGAGAAAGTATTTTGACTCAGACTGTCCCAACAAATTAGTCGGCATAACTGCAGTTGTACCTCCTTCATAAATTGCAAGCTCTCCTCTGAAGTGCAGTTAGATATAGATATGATTAGTAGTTCAGCACCCATCACACTGTACATACAAGCAGAATCAAATGCCGGGAGTGCAAGGACTTACACAAAAGGGGACAAGTATTTTTTGAGTATATTTTGCCTAGCTCTTTATACTGTACAGGATTGTTGGAGAGACTGTTCAAATACACTGTAAGATTCCAGCTTGTTTTTCAAATCAGATAAAAAGCTTCATACCATGAGAGAGCTTTCACCATCAGGTATTAGTCACTCTTCAGCATCTTCGCAATTAAAACATTACTGTTGCAAAGCCACAGAGGCTAAGGAATAGGCATTTCTGGTATACTTGAGTGAATGCGAGTGTAACCATGTGCAGCCATGTGTGGTGAATCTGTCAGAACTAACAGCAGGAACTTTGATAAGAGTTCTCCATCAGTAAACCTGTTTGATAGCTCAAGGTCTTTGAATTGTTATTAGAAGTGGCATCCAGTAGTGCTGCCGCAGTTAAGGGTCTATCAGATTTCCCCACACGCGTGCTTCCCTAGGGATTTATTATACCTCAGCTTTTTCTAGTTCTGTTGGGGCTAAAACTGCAGCCAACAACTTGTCAGGACAGACATTATTTTATTTTTCTCCCTTGAATGATCAAACAAGTTAGCTTAAGATTTGGAGAGGGTGAGGATCAAGCTGCTGAGTGTCCTTTGTTTATTGGAGTGCATTGGGGTGAGAATCATTAACAGCAATTAATAGGAATAAACACTGCTCTTCTCGGAGAAGGGAAGCCTTTCACCATGAAAAGATCTGCAGCAGAAGAAGGTGGGTGGGGGAGAGAAGAATGAAAGCAGACTACTTGAAGTAACTAATTTCTTAGGGACAGTGACACTACTCATCGGTCATTGCTGTATGACTCAATATTTTGAAGGTGGAAGAAGCACTATGTTTCAGGTTTTGTCTGTATAAAAAAATAAAAATTAAAAAAATAGACTATTAACATAGTTCACTGATAATAAGCTGGTATCCAAAGCAAAGATGGGAGAAGGCAGACGTGGATATTTCGGATTTAGGTTTGTAATTTAAAAGCCACACACCAGTAATGTTCAAGGCTTTCTGTCCTTGAGGACAATCACAAAGGGAGACATTAAAGGGGCCTGAAGAGCATGCGTCCCAAAATGCAGAGGTGAGTAGGGTGCTGAGCTGATACCTGATTGGGGAGGGGAGATATGGATCCCCTTTAGTGACAGCTGAAATAGTAGCAAATTAATATTTATGTCCTGTATGTAGAGCATAAAACTATTTAAACTTCCCTTGCACTTGGCACGGCAGATTTATGAATGTTTTCACTGTAACTGCAGAATTACATTTTTGAAGATGTAGAGAAATTAAGAGAAAAAATATATAAAATTCTTGCAATTGTTCTGCTTGAAGACTCTCTAGGTTGTAGGGTATGTCAATACAGAGAGCCATGTGACATTAGATGAAATAAGGAACTGGTTACTGGTTCACTAGGTTAAAATAATGTTGCTGCTTTGGGAACAATGACATACAAAAGGGTTTTCATTTGTTTGACATCCTTTTCATCTGCAAATAAGTTTTACATACCAATTTCTATATGCTGCAAATTGCACTCAGAAAATAACAATTACACCTAGAAAAGCATAAATGTTGGTGTATATACACACATTGTTGTATTATGTAAAAAGTGTGTCCTGAGTCTGCAATGTACTGTATGTTCTGTTCAGCATAAAGAGCTTTAGTTTAGTTAGTTTTAGATGCTTTCTCAAGAGAGGGAAATGTGTCTGTATAGGAATTTGGCTTATTTCTATCAGGATAGCATGGTAAAGAGGCCCTAATCTTGAGATGCTCCCTACATCAAATTAAGCCAGTGACAGGGTAGAGATATAGTCCTCACAGATCAAAGGTCTGCATTCGACCTTCCCTGCCCAAGGCAAGCTCTTGCCACACAAATAAATCCCAGATGAAAGCATTTATTCAGCTGCTTAAATCAGGCTTCTTTAAATCCATATTTCCAAGGCCTAAATAGTGCAACCTTTTTTATCTTATTGCGAGAGTTAGAACTTGTATTTCAACACAGCTATAGAAAATACAGACAGTTTGATGGCAGCCTGCATGGGAAGGTTGTGATTCAGCAACAGTGTCTTCTGTTGGTCTTAGTTGTTTTTTTTTTGTTTTGAGTACATTTTGTTTGTTTGTTTCTGGTATGGATTGGTGTTTAAAATATGAGGGCAGCTCTGAACATACTGCCTTCCCTATTTTATCACGTTGGCCCAGAGTGTAAGAGGCAGATGTTGGTGGGATGGCTCTAGATGGTGAACCTTCCCACCAATATTCAACTACATTTTGTGACTGTGAAGTACACAGAAGCAGAGGGACAGTCGGACATAATGATGTCTGTTATTGTACTGCTATTCTCTTTCTTTTGCTGGGCCTAAGATAAAGGTCACTTCAGTTGCTTCTGTCCCCAGTTTTGTGCATAATCTTTCTCCATATTTCCATATTTTTTGCCTAGGATTAGAACTGGCAAAATAAAAATGTCAGCAGAGACACTGTCTTTTATTGAGCCAATAAAAAAAGAAATCTCGTGTGAGAGGTGAAAGAGATTTCTTTTTCATCAGAAGTGAAGTGTTGTGTGAAGTTGGTTTAATTCTTATGAAGATTCTGTGGAAAGGGAAAAGGTTTTAGCTACAACCCTGTCTGATTATTAGCCAGCTCTTCTGCTGAGCCCTTCAGCGTTCCATTAAGCTGGAAGCCATATGAGAGCCAATACTCCTGGGCTCTCAGTTCTCTGTTAGCCAGCTGAGAGACAGACATGTGTGGCTTTGAATCTTGGAAGGCGCTCCTGCTGTGGTGCTGGTGATGCTGTGAGCTTTAGCAAGCTGCAGGCTGAAGTCAGATGAAGTCTCTCAGGTTCAGCACTGCTCCTTGCATGGAAATGCTAAAATTGACCAGACTAGATGTAACTGCTGGGTGGCAACCCTGTTTGATTATTTTTTGTGAGCAGCTGCCTGGGCTGTGCACAACTCTGTAAGTGGGCAGCAGGGGTGCATGGAAGGAGCCATCATTTTTAGAAGACTATGCTGTGGTGCATTCAAAGCAAAAGACCTCAGATTTCATTGCTGAAATATCTTATTTTCATGTTATCTTAGTTCAGTCCCCAAAAAATACTTGTGAAAACAAAATTTTGAATGGAACTAAGACGCAGATTCTCAAACAGTTGAGGCATTTCTGTTGTGGTTATGCCAGTGAATGTGAACTTTGTCCTCCACCTTCTGCACAGAAGTCCAGAATTGGATTTGGAGAATGTATGCTATATTGATTAAAAATAAAGAAAAATTAACAGAGCGTTTCAGAGCATCATGTGAATTTGGGCTTTTTTTTTTTCTTTTTTTTTTTTCCTCCAAATTATTGATTTGGGATCCTGAATTCACTTCTAAGAATTTATGTTAAGAATTAATGTAGAAGTACTTTTTTTTTTTAAATTTGCTTTTTTTCCCCAGCTATTATAATGTGTTACCAAATCGTTATCGGCTACAGCTGAACAGTACATTTTGTATCTACTTAAAAGCATAGGATGGGCAGTGTGCAATGGCTAGAGAATCTTCAGCTTTATTTAATCACTTCACTTTACATTTGAAAAGTAATTCATCATTGAAAGTCAGTGGGGTATAGAGAGCACTAATTGCAGCAAAATATCAAGGACAGTTTTCCTCTGTCTTAATTAAACATTAATGAGTAAAGTTATTTGCAAATGCATGCTGCAGGGATGGACTTGTCTATCCAAGTTTTGTAAATACTGACACCAGGTGTCAAAATAAAACACCTTAATTGATTTATACAGAAATAGTTTAAAAAGAGTGCACCTGGAGTGACATTTCTCTAGCTTTTTATAGAGTAGTTTCCTTATGAATTATTTATGAGGAAACTTGGCCTGACCTATCTTAATTACAAAAGTGATTGTTTCCAAACTAATCAATTTTGTAAGTGAAGTGAATTCTCTCCACTGTCAGTCCTTACCACTTTAAAAAGGAAAAAAGTAAGAAATGCATTTTTTAACAAAAGTTTCTACTGTATCTGTCAGTGGACTGCCAGTAGCATGCTTGAAGTTACTTGTGAGCTAAACAGAAAGCTACTTCTAATCTCAAGTTATCCATTTATTAATGAGGATTGTAAGTGAGAAA
Organism: Centrocercus urophasianus; assembly: GCF_019232065.1. Taxonomy (NCBI): domain Eukaryota; kingdom Metazoa; phylum Chordata; class Aves; order Galliformes; family Phasianidae; genus Centrocercus; species Centrocercus urophasianus. The sequence goes on along the minus strand of NW_024884822.1, from coordinate 4,047,631 downwards.
GTAATACGAAAGGCTGTGAAAAATCCAGTATCAGTACCTAATTCTTAGAGCCTAGCCATAGGACATACAGAGTAAATAAAGATAACAAAGAAGGAAGAGGCCAGATTGTTTGGTATTAGAAAGCAGTTGGAATTGAAACATTCATAGTAAGTTTTCAGTGTTTTTAAAACATGCTAATGAGACAAGAAATATTCAAATAACTTCTTCTTCCTGTATCCCCATTTATTTCTAGACTATTCATGTATATATTATATACATAGTTATATAAATAAAATATTTAATCAATTCTTAAAACTAAAATGAGCCAAAAAGAAAAAAAAAAGCAAAAAAAAAAAAGCTCAACCATATACAAACAAACAAAACAAAAACAAAGAAAACCAACCACACCTGAAACTTGTGAATTAGGACTAAGGTATAATGAAAGGTAACAACTGTTGTGTGAAAGGAAGAAGGAAGAACGCACATATGTGACTCTGCTTTTTCTGAGAACGGTAGTAGAGAGAAATGTTCAATAGAAGAACTCCAGAAATATCCATTCTGAATGTCTACTCAATTATATATTCTGAGAGAAAACATGAAGAGAGATGTAAGGAAAGAAATGATTCAGGCAAGAAGGAAAAAAATAAAAAGACAGATAATGCCAGGACAAGGGGAAATGGTTTTAAGTTGAAGGAAGGAAGATTCAGGTTGGATGCCAGGGGGAAGTTCTTTGCCAAGAGAGTGGTGAGGTGCTGGCACAGGCTGCCCAGAGAGGCTGTGGATGCCCCATCCCTGGAGGTGTTCAAGGCCAGATTGGATGGAGCCTTGGGTAGCCTGGTCGAATGTTAGATATGATGGTGGGCGGCCCTGCCTGTAGCGGGGGAGCTGGAGCTTGATGATCCTTGAGTCCTTTTCAACACAAGCCATTCTATGATTTTATGATTCTATGAAAAAAAAGAAATATAAGTTCTGATTGAGGAAGGCTCTGCAATCTGTGCAGCTTTCTATTAAGTTGTTTATACTAGGTGATCCTTTTGCTGTATCAGAGATATATTGCTTTTATATATTCCTGAAGTTAATATTGCTGCAATGTTTTTCATGTGTGTACTACATTCACTGCATTCATCACATGCATTTTAATTCTCAAAACGTCCAATTATATTTGGAAATCTTCCCCAACTTTGGAAAAGGAACCACTGTGATCAACAAAGGGTTTGATGAAACACTTCTCAGAGTGATTTTCAGCGGTTCTCTGTCAGATCAGAAAAATGTATCAGGTATATTTCTAAAGAGATTTGTGACACAACTGAACATTTCCATTAGACACAGGCAAAAGAATTATGAGTGACTGTATTATACTTTTGTGCAATAGCAGATGTATACTTAGCAAGATGATTAGAATGTGTGCTGAGATGCTTGGAAATAGTTCTCCCAAATGATTCCGAATTCTTCTTCTAAAATATTATGTTCTATCAAGCAAGGTGAATAGACTACACAGATGAATGATGCAGAAGAACAAGCTAAGGAATGGGTCTGTAATAAAAGATATAGTGTTGATCATGAAATAGCAAATGAAGATGTTGCATTTATGTGAACTAAGTTCATAGTTCATGTGTTTTTTTTTAATTGTTTGTTTTCTATAAAGACAATTTTTGCAGTATCAATGCTAGTAAAGTCACAGGAAGAATACAAAGCTGATTTGGGGCAACGCATTTGAGAACAAATACGTGGATCAGAGTAAGAGTTCGGATAAGAGCAAAAGAGGAAACAGCATTGATAGGAAGCTTGGAAAGACTGAAAATAAGATTCTGGAAAAAAAAAAAAGATTTTTTTTAATTTTGGTATACACTAAGTGGGTACTTAAGGTACACAATGGACGGATGTGAAAGGAAAGGCAGTAATATCTTCTTTGTGACTATAATAAAATAGAAAAAGAAATACTGAACTGAAAATGCCATAAAAGATGTTTGGAACTTTAGATGCAACAGAACATTTTTTTGTACTACTTGTAAAATTTCTATTGCTACAGCAAATAATATCCGGTGTTATTTAGATATACTTGGCTTTATGGCTTTGCACAGTGTCTATTTCTGCCTTGTTTCCTGTTTGTTTTCCTGAGAAGTACATTTGTAGACACTATATTTCTCAGAGAACTCAGACTCTTTTAAGTATCTGCTGAAGAACCTTTGATTCTATTTATTTAGATATGGACTTGAAGGATGGACTGTTCGATGGATTAGGAATTGGTTGGCTGGAGCCAAAGGGTTGTAATTAATGGTTCTGTCAGGGTGGAGGGCAGTCTTGGGACTGGTGCTCTTCAACTTCTTCATCAATGATACAGACAATGACATTGAGTGCACCCTCAGCAAATCTGCAGGTGACACCAAGCTGAGCAGTGCAATCAATACAATGGAAGGAAGGGAAGCCATTCAGAGGGACCTGGACAGGCTGGAGAAGTGAGGCCATGAAAATCTAATGAGATTCAATCAGGCCAAGTGCTGGGTGCTGCACTTGGGTCGGGGCGATCCCAAGTGTTGATACAAACTGGGGGAAGATCTCCTTGAGAGCAGCCCTGTGGCGAAGGACTTTGGGGTCCTGGTGGACGAGAAGCTGAACATGAGCCAGCAGTGAGTGCTGCAGCCTGGGAGGCCAACTGTGTTCTGGGCTGCATTACAAAAGGGGCGGCCAGCAGGGACAGGAAGGTGATTGTCCCCCTCTACTCGGCTCTTCTGAGGCCCCATCTGCAGTGCTGTGTCCAGGCCTGGGGCCCCCAGTACAGGAAGGACGTGGAGCTCTTAGAGGGGGTCCAGAGGAGGACACTCAGATGATCAGAGGGCTGGAGCACCTCTGTTATGAGGAAAGGTTGAGGGAACTGGAATTGTTTAGCTTGGGGGAGAGAATGCTCTGGGGAGACCTCATTTCTGCCTTCCAGTATTTAAAGGCAGTGTATAAACAGGAGCGGGAATGGCATTTTACAAGAGTGGATAGTGATAGGACAAGGGAGAATGTTGGTCTGGATATGAAGACGGAATGTTAACGGAACTTAGCAACAAATTCCAGAATGATAGCCCACAAGAGAGATTAAAAAATAATTCTGAAAGATTATGAATGTTTGGGTTAATACATACATTCAAACTTGCAAAATACTGGGTGCAAAAAGTCATTTAACCAGTTAAAAAAATAGAAATATTGCTGAAGATTTGCCTTCCTTTAAAAAAGAAAACAATGCTTGATATTGAAGAAAAAAGTTATGAGATTTATTTTCTTAGTGATGTCTTGGCTGAATACTAAACAGTATTCCTTTTGATGGGTTGTAAGTCATTTAAATCTGAATTATCTCAAGTTCTTCTTACTGGAACGATTTACATGACTTCAAAATGTGAATAAACCTCACAGTATGGTCTATGGTGATCAGCTAAACAGGAGCAAAATGTGGAGAATAAGTATCTGTACTGCCTGAGCTAGTAAGTTCCTAACCTCAGGTTTTATTCTGTTTTAGGCGAGAGAGAACAAAGAGTTCAAGCTGTCCTACCATTAGAAAAACCTCACTGCACATAATACTTGTATATCCTGGGGTTTGTGCTTCTGTTCTAGCTGTATGCACTTGGTTCACAATGAACCATGAATGAACTAAGTCATATTTATGCCACAGGCCTTGAAGGTTGCTGAGTCTTGTAACTTTTTGTTTTGTTTTGTTTTCAGGAATAAGAGTAAAGGCCTTCCCCTTTATCACTGATGTAACAATTACCAATTTCACTCAAGGAACCCAAAATGAGATATGGTCTTTCGTGTCATACTGAAATTTTTCCTAAAATTAAAAAAGCAAAATGTCCCAATTGTTTTCATTGGATATTTCTATAAACAAAATCATCTTATGCTCCTGTGGGGTCCAAACTTTATCAGTTTGTCTGAGCATAGCCCAAGGAACCATACAAAATACTGAACAGAAGAATTAAAAATAATAAGAGATAAAGGCCTGTTCAAATGTTTGTTTACTGTGCACTCGAGGAAGCCAAACCATTGCTTATGGGCAAAGTGGCAGTGTTTATTCTGCTGTTTTGCTTACAGTGCTACTTGTTTCTTGTCTCACTAGATTAGTTTAAAAAAAAAAAAAAAAAAAAAAAAAGGTGGAACTTTGTGCAGCTTTATAACTGTCATTGTCCATTGATGTGGGGGGTGTGAACAGGCATTTACCACTCTGACACTGTGAAAAGACTTCATCATCCTCCACGGGCTGCAATCACTCACCCTGATTTTACTTCTTACTGGAGCTGTCATCATGTCCAACACCTATTTGCCTTCTGTGTTACAAATACTTGCGTAATTAAATCAGAAAGGAATGTGGGGGGTACTGCTGGTGCTTGGGTACGAAGGGGAAAAGGCAGAGCTTGGTCTTCTCTCTGTGCTACACTTGTAGCATCCAGAACTAGACTGCACAGAGAAGTGGAAGTGGAAGGAACCACAAGAAAAGGTCCAAAGCTTTAAGAGTGCTACAGGTCCCTTTCCCTTTTTGTTTGTACCAGCTCACACTGATACACTTCTTAAAACAGAGCAATTTCTAATTCATTGCTATAATTTGCCCAGACAATGGTTTAGAGACTATTCAGTGTTTCTGTCCATGTGCCAGAGCCTTCATTTACCAATTCTGAACACATCATGGCATCTTCTATTGTAGTCAGACTTGAGGGGATATGCATGCAACGGAGGTATGTTTGATTATAAAAGCAAGTGTTAATTGAACAGTGAGTAATGCTTCTGATCATTTACACTGCATTTCTGAAAATTTAAATCCAGATGGCAATAACTTAAGGAAAAAACAACAACTATATTTTCAAAAACTACAGAAGGAAGTCTAAGTTATTTCCCTATATATTATGCAAATATTAGACCATGGTGACGTTTATCCTTCAGGAGAATGGTTCACAGACATTACCTAATCTCTCTGAGAGCTATGTCATTCAAGACTATTGTCTCTGTAAATACTAATAGAATAATAGTGGGTTTGGTTGGTTTTTTTTTGTTTGTTTGTTTTTGAGAGTGGTGGGATTAAAGCTGAAATTTATCAGATTTGATCTTCTCACTTAACCATGCAAAACCTGAACTTTGGAGTTTGTTTACTCCCAGTTATCCATTGTATTTTTAGTTCTACTTAGTACTCAGCTCTGCAGTTCGTGTTTTTCAGATGCATGATAATCCCATTAGAAAGAGGAAGTGTAACTTGAAGAAATAGCCGCTTGAGAGACTTGAGAATCTGAATATCTATTAACTGTTCTTGTAGCTTCTACTAGAGCTAGAGCTTTTGTTCATATTGGATATATTAGATATATTAGATATATTGAAAGTAGTATGTCTATACTAAATATCTTTTTTTTTTTTAATAATAAAAAATAAATTATTTTCTTTTTAATGGCATAGGTTTTCTGTAGTTATGGCCATCACTTCTGTACTTAATATTCTCATTTCTGTCCAAAGTGTTTGTAGATGTAGATAGATTCAGAATTAAGATTTTATTTGAAATTTCTTGCCAATGCTATCTACAGAGATGTCTTTTTGGTGAAATGGAGTCCAGAGATTCCCCAAGATATCAGAGGTCTTAGCTGTTAGATCCATTTTACATGACACAGCATCATTCAGACTTCCTCGGGTCAAGTTGCAGCATATCAACATTCTCGACATGTTTCAATTCAGTTAATGCATCGTACCAGGGAACACAGCATAAATAAACTACTGCTTATTACCAGTCAGCATGGGGACTTCTGCTGTTTCTCATCTCCACTTGCAGATCCTTCCAAGTCCTGATTAGTCACTCTCCAACACAAGTGTAAGTTGTTATATTTCAGGGGCGAGCCATCCTTGCAGCATTTTCATCAAAGTTTTTCATCACACCTGCTAGGGTTACCATATTTTTTCTCAGTGGTCTCATGGAAATTGCCTGCATCCATACTATCTTGTGTTAAGAGTCTTGGCCTCACTCCCCCCTCAGTTCCTTAACTACAGAAAAATCAAAAGGAGGGATTAAAAACTACACAATTTCCAAACAAAGACCCTGATTAACTGATGTTTGACTTCAGGGACATCGGAAAATTCCTCAGTATGAATAAAATTTATATGCATGGAAGGAGTGATTACTTAGTAATCTGAAAGTATGGAATAAGCTCTCCCACCAGCTAAACCCAATGGCTAATCTTACTGTTGTTTACTTCTTTTTACTTTGTGTCCAATAGTTATATGAATTTTTAAAATACCAAAATTGGACACTGTAATCGATTCATAGATCCAAGGTGTTTTAAGAATCAAATAGAGGGGCTTTTCATAGGCATGAATAGAAAATCAACCCTACTCCATGTTTCAGGAGTTAAAGTGGAGAAGCATAACTATAATGATTAAAAAGGTTCCAAGAAGCCATTTGCAAGATAAAAGCTGTGAATCACAGAACATGATTCAAATTCAACATTTGGCCTATTTTTTGTGTGCCTTCAGTTCCTTTTGCACTGTCATTGGATGGTGGTGTTAACATAATTGGCACATTGAACTGAAAACCAAGGGCTGTACCATTTTCTCAGCTTGCAGGCTGGAGATGCATTTACGTGTTTTCAAAGTCAGCTGTATCTATGGATAATTTCCCATATGGGTTATGGGATCAGGGCTCCAGTAAAGTCAGTTTTTTTAAGAGTCAGTCTTTTTGTGTATTCATTTCTGGCCTCAAGCTGTAGCTCCTGAGCTAGGACCAGAGGGGCACAGTATTTGCATTGCTTGTTCAAACATATTGAGCTGTGGTTTTTCTTTCCATCTCCTATCAGTGCAGGGAAAGTGAGGACAGTGCACTTCATTTTGGAATTTCTTGGGTCACAGGTACAGTGCAGCATTTAAAACCACGGGCTATCCATGCAGTAACAGAGTGCATAAGAAGTTTAAGAATTACTGGTAATTCATTTAGAAGACCAGAAGGCATTTTTTAATATTTGTGTTATAAAAATGTTTGGAACTTTAAATGCAACAGAACAGTTGTAACCAAGTAAAATATGTAATTCAGGCTCTGACTTTGTGTATGTCAGCTATTTTGTGTGTTATACACATAGAAATATGAGGAATGTGTAGAAACCAGTGATTGAACAAAACACAAAAAATCTCAGATTATTTCAATTAAATCCACTTGAATGTTTTCTTGGAACGGAAATGTACAAGTCCTTCTTCTATGACAGTGAAGCCAAAAAGTGGTAGAGGAAATAAATGAAAACAAAATCACCTTCATTAAAGTGGTCAAATTAGCTGGGAAGCAATAAAACACAATATGGTATCTTGAGCATAAAGCAAAGGTGATAAAAAGGTAGCTATAAATTAGAAATCATTATAGAGTATTAGAAGGGGGAAACTGCAGGTAGTGCAAAGCATGGAAACATAGTGTTTAAAAGAACACAGGCATCCGAAGTCCAAATAAAGCACCAACCCCCCCCACAAAAAACAAAAACAAAAACTATTCCTCAACTGATCAGTGCAGATAAATTTTGAGAAAAGGAAGAATATTAAGGAAAGTGTAAACTATGACCGTTAGTCCACGGCAGAGATTCTGACCTAATCAATCCAGTTCCTAAAATCTATTGCAAACACAGCAGTGCGGGCATATATAATTCACACAGTATTAAGTGTCTCAGTGAACTGATGATACAAGATAGAGACTATCTTTACAGGTCACGCTGTTGAGAGTGCTGCAAAGGCTACTCCACACTGTTCATCTGTCTCACTTGCCAGTGTCTGGGGAAAGCAGCTGAGGGTGACTCCTGTTCCGCC